>NC_056036.1:3828242-4147263 GCF_004379255.2 Salvia splendens | reverse complement strand
TAGAGGTCCGCGATGCGTTCCCAGTACGCGATCTGTCGTGGTTGTTCGCGAATATCGGATCTTCCGATATACTACCAACACCGGCCAAAGTGAGAGTTATCGTCGTTGTAGTTCGTACGGCCGGGGGCGTACTCATCGCAATCACCGGGAGGCGGCAACTTCTGCTTCCCGCTGCGGTTCACGCTTCTTCTGGCTGGGGCGGAAGCGGTCGCGGCGGGTCGGGATCGGTCGCTGCGGTTGGGCGGTGCGGAGACGGCTCCATGTCAGACAACCCACACGATTCCGTACTGAAATCGGGATCGTAATGGGTGTTGGTGTCGAACGAATAATAATCGCCGGGTTCTGTACCCGGCCAATGCGCCCCTGCGCTAAACGTAGGATATTGGGGCTTGAATCCATTTCGTAGTAATTATGTAAATGTAAGTTTCGAAAATGAAATCGAGTGAAATGAAAAGTTACACATGAACGGTATTTATAAAAAATAAAAAACGCGTGCCATCGTCCGCGGTTGATCGTCCGCGACCTCCACAATGGGGCGGACGATGTCGTCCGCGACAGCTGCAATGGGGCGGACGATGGCGCGGACGATGGTCATCGTCCGCGCTATCCTCCGTGACCGAAGTATAGGGCGCGACTATCTGTCCGCGCCCTATGGCGCGCACCTGCAATGGGTGCGGACGATGGATGGCGCGGACGATGCGCGCCATCGGGCGTGCCATCGTCCGCCCATTGCGGATGCCCTTAGTAGTTATATTAATATTTTTAAATCAAGATTTGCTATACAATGTGTTCGAAATTTAGGTTGTGGGAGTACTACTATTGTTCAGTGTAAAGCACATATGGGTAGAGACCCAATTTATGAATAAAGAAAGGGTCTAATTCCAAAAAATTCACTATAAATAAATTTCTATTTTTCCTATAATTACCTATTAATTTTTTGCCGCTTTTTTTTATTGTAGAGAATTGCTAACTAGTAGTACTTTTGATTGGGAGGAGGTGTCTGAATTTATTGTCCATTATAAGTCATTCTCTAGGTTTGAATATTGATAAAATCATATTGAATCCAATTCAAATAAGGATAATGCTACGCGGCCATAATATGGCTGGCCATAAAATGACATTTTAGTAAATTTAGATAGTATGACTATTAATGTTTCAAATAAGTCATTTATTGCTCAAATAATTTTACATTATTACCCTTCTATTTAATTCTAGTTTTTTTATTTCATTTCTCTAATCCAACTTTTACACTTTTATACGTATTTCTTTTATTAGATTCATTCATTTTTTAATTTTCTGTTTTCAATTATTTATTTTTACACTATTTTTTAATTTAAGATTAAGCTTTTGTCCTTTTAAAAATGTTTTCCTATTATACCAAGTTGGAATCAATATTAACTAAGCTATGACACGGTTAGATTGTGTACAATATTTTATTATGTTATATTGTAAAAACGATTAATTATACTAAAATATAGTGTATTATAATATAATTATAATAGCAATTAATATTATTATTGTTAATATAGATTAGAATATGTTAGAATTTTTTCAGTTTAAATGAAATTGATAAAATATTTACCTACCACACCATTCTTTATTCAAAATAATGTAAAACGCATAATATCAACATGGAAATTTTTTTTTAAGAAACTTTTTACCGTATTTTGAATTACTACTTTGTTCTTGGGCATACATGGATGAGGGTACTAGTTACTTTGCCTATAGTGCATATTTTTTTTATCATGAAGTTGTTGTAATTGTATAGTTTTCCATAAATTGCAATTGCAGTCAGCCCTCTTAATCTTCAATTGGTGGCAACTGAATATTATACTAGATTCAATTGATAAAAAAGTTCAGTAATTTAATTTAAATAGAAGTGATTATGCAGAATTTTACTTCTATTTAAAATAAAGTAATTAAGAAATTTAAATAAAAACATTAAATGGAATGAAATATAAAGTTTAGTACTCCTTAAGAAATAAATTGATTTAGGAACTAATTTGATACATGCTCTGTAGTTTAGTGGTCGTTTATAATATTAACCCATGATTATTAATATAAATAAGTATATTGATCAAATCTCAATTTCTTATTTTTAAATATACAAACATTTAGAGTATTTTAAGTAAATATGAAAATAAAAGTATTACCACGTTGGTATTATAAATAAGAAAGAATTAATTAATTATCATGTAACCTTAATAAATATTGAATGATCCAATTGAATAAATTCTAGTCTCTTCATATTTATTTTTATAACTAAGGGTACAATTGTACAAATAAAATTGATACTTTTTAGAAGCATTGATTTCAACAAAATAACATTAAACACACTATCTTTTATTAATTTTTTATTTTTATGGCTGGCCATAATGTGGTCATTTAGCACTACTCTTCAAATAATGTATATACAGTTAAATAAGTTTTTTTTTAGTGCTGAAACTTTAATGAGAGTAGAGTTTGATGATGTCTTGAAATTATTGAATCTCCTAAGTGCTCATTACTAACTCTTTATTTGATGACTTTGGGAACATGGGCTACTTATTAATTTTAAGAATCCTTTACCTTTTGTATTTCACTTTGTTGCACTCCCCCGGCCCCTTTTTGTGACTTTCATAAAAGTTGATCAAGACTTTACCACAATTTTTGCAAAAAGGGCCCCAACAACATCATTATTACCACATCATGTAAATTAATTGATGTGAATTTCCGAGATAAAATTTTAAAGAAAGAAAGTAAATTGGTGAATTTCCATCATATAGGCTAGTTCATAACACTCCAGCAGCTCAAAAATTGGTGCAATGATTGTATATAGTAAAGTAGTAGAGAGATAATAAAATAGAAATAAAAGTGTTTTTTATTTTTAGTAATATGTCATCTTGTTTGGAAGAAAACAAAGAGGAAAGTGAGTTATCTTCGGTGAGACAGAGGGAATATATATTAACCCAAATATTTTATATGTATGTTGTTTGTATATGTTTAAACCTAGTGTGTCGCTGACAACATCATCGCTAACACTTAATGTTGTTTCGGCAAACCTTAATCTTAAAATAAATCAAAAAATAAAAGTTTTTATATAGTAGTATATAAATTTCTCACATATATGTTATAGTTACCTAAATACGTGTGGAAATCCTATAATCATGGAGATATTCAAACTTTATTCTTGAAAACGCAAAATGGTTTACCATGAAAGGATGGTGGTGGGGTCTCTAATACTCCAAAATCAATGTCATTTTCTATATTAGCTAATTATAATTGAAATTAGCGTGTGGGGGTGTCGGTGGGACATATGAATGGACATGAAATTCCAAGTTGATAAACTATAATAGAGATGTTATGCTATATTTAGTGCACATCCCATCATATTGATAATTGATATAACCACAAGCTTTTAATTATATAGCCCACCAATAATGTGTATCAATTAATTGGCAAGAGTCTTATATTAAAGGCTCTTGCTATACTTCATCTGTTTTTCTTCACATTGTAATTTAAAACATAAAATCATGTTTTCCAGGTGAATCTTTAATTTATTATTTAAATTTCATTTTTTATGTAGCTTTTTTTTCTTCCTATTATAGCACTAACAAGGTTAATATTTGTATAATTGTATATATAGATTTTATTGTATAATATGACTCACCACATGCAGTCCTATAAATTAGTACTACTTTGCCAAATACTTGTATAAAATAAATGAATAATCTATATATTTAAATGTAAAACAGTAATTTGATGATAATAAGTACCAATTGCGATGCCAAATAAATTCCGGTGGACTTTGGAAATGTTAATGTCATGCCTTGATTGTCTTAGTCCAAATTGTTATTATAATTGAATGATTATAACATACTATATATGAGGCTAAAAAACTTTGTTTTTAAGTGTCACAGTTTGATCCAACGTTGTGAGTGTCTAATTCTTGGCAATCCTCCAAGATAATGTTCTTATCTATTAGTATTAATTATTTATATAAAAATCAACTGCTTCTAATTTCGTCGTTTCAATGGGATAAACCTATTGTATTGAGTTACATCATATCAAAGAATCAAAGTATAGTCTGTTACCAATGCTAGTAATTTAATTATATTTGGCATTGAATGTTTTTATTGGCCAATCTCTCTAAATTCAATGAATGCAAAAAATTATCGTTAAGGACCAAAGACGCAAATCACTAGCCTTTGAATATTTTTTTTTTTTAAAATAGGCATTAATTGAGGAAACAGAAGAAAGCATCCTTAAATTGTAGCAAATTATATTAATCTTTTATTTTTTTTAGAACGTTTCTATTTGTGTATCTTAATTTTAGTTGAAACACCAATAATAAGAACACTTTATGAAGCATTGGTAGTATAATTAGACACACAAATTAGCTTCTTAATAGCATTAAAAATATCCTTAGCTATTCTTTTTGTTGCAGTGATTAAATATTTAAATTACTCGGAATCAGACATCACAATTCACAAGCAAAGCCTATTAAGAGAAACATAATATATTAGAGGAATAACACAAAGACTAACTAAGATAAAATCAACTAACAAACAATAGTATCATAAATGTCTATTTTTAAGAAATTATATTGCCAATATTCAAACAACTATACAACAAACTACACAGTCTAAAAGCTAAAGCAGCCGATGAAGCTTTTAATATAAGGAAAAACCATAATAACAAACAATATCTAATTTATAGCCCAAACCAAGTCGATTGCGCCAGTGTTGATCAGCAATTCATTAGGACAAACACATAATTAAAATATACTTGTAAAACTTAAAACTTTTCACTCATATTAAATAACATAGTAGTACTAAAGTTTCTGATTATGAAACATTACACGACGTGGCACCACAATTCTTTTATTCTTTTAAATTAGATAGCTAGAGCTAGAGGCCACTTTATCTCCTAAATGATTGAGTATAAAAGCTACAACAATTTATAGGGTTCATCTTTTTTACTGTATGGTGCATGATTGCAATTAAAGACATAAATATACGTTTATATCCATGCACCGAATTTTGAAGTGTTTGCGACACGACATAAGAAATAAATAATAAATAAATAAATGACAATAAATACTACCATGATTAAAAATAAGCAAGGACAGTGGTAGATAACGACAGAAAGTTGTTTGATAAAGAGCATAAGAAATGATGACACTATTTTTTGCTTTTTCATATTCGAGTACAATGCCCATTAAAATTTAGTAGATATGTACCCATACTTAATTATGTGACGTATGTATTTGAGTAAATATGTGAATGTGACATCTCGTATTTTTGAACATATCTGTTTTCTAATTGTATTATAATTACAATTTTATAGATTTGAATTTAAAGACAATATTTAATTTATTCTATTTCAAATCTTTTATCTAATAAAATTAAATAATTGATGCAATAAAACGTCAATTTCAATTTTAAAATTTTCAAATATTTATTTTGAGTATAGAATTCAAGCCGTTGAATTTAGAGGGTATGATGTTATAATCTAATCAAATCCAAGAAAAATTTAATGCCAAACAAAAGTTTTGAAATTTTTGGCAGCCATTTTCAAATCCAATCCTTAATTTCATGATACCAAACACATTTTAAAAGTAATTGAATAATTCACTGAGTTTTAAAACATACTAATATAAATAGGACATTTTAGTGACTTTTAAGAATTTAGAGCTTCAAAGATGAAGAAATCAGGGCCTATGTGACATAAATCTTGATGATAGTTAGGTCTTCTTTAGAAAAAAATAGTTTTGATTATGATTACATGAATAAGAAAAGATAATTTTGTGGTCATGGATTAGTGGAGCCATCTTATTTTCCCCAACTCACGAACTTGTTCATTTCTATTCATCAACATTCCCATTAGATTTTAAAAAAAAAACTTAGACAGCTTGTATTTATAGGATATAGTTCTTGTCGAAATATACAATAAAATACATATTTATTGTTAGAAGGCCTATTTGCCTTATCTCAAGATGAGAGAGAGACATGAATGAGCAATGATTCAATTAGAAAAAGCATTGAATGCAAAGTGCCAAAACACCTATTTTTAATAGCATCAAAGGCTTAATGTAATTAGCTTATCCAAACATTAGCTGAATTAAACAAGGCCAGCCATTGATTTGAATTTTGAAGAAACAGAGCTCTCTAGTGTCATGCGTGGCGCGATGCGAACGGATGCCAAATAGTAGTCAAATGACTATAAAACGCAACATAGTTAGTAAAACGCCTCTTCACTATCTAATAAGTCGACTAATTCAAGTTTTTACAGGGATAAATGAGGAATCATTATTAACTTTAATATTTAAAACGTCATTTTTGATGCATTAAGCTGCCACATCAACTTTAAATTTGCCATGACAAATTTTAGCTTGGTCGAAATCTAAAACGTTGAAATTAGCCTATAATTTGTGTGTTTAACTGCTGTTTGCCCATATATAAATAAATAAATATGACTAACTCAGTAGAAAAAGACATGAGGAAAAAGCCAAAAATAGGGAGGAATAAAATATGGTGTGTGGAAGATATCATAGAGCACATCAACATTGATAGTTGCTTATAAAACATTTACTGATACATAAATATGATGTTGATATCTAAATAAAATGAAGTTCTAAATTTGAACCAGTCAAGAGTAAAGTTTACTACATCGTATTAGTTTTAAATCATAAAAAATGAGGCAAAATAGCCCTAATACAGGAAAATTTGCAATTAGAGGATGAAAAATGCATTTTCTTGAAAAAAAAACACAGTTGAGAAGCTAAGAGTTCATGTGAATACTGAATTATTTGATTCTTCTAATTTCAACTTATACCTAAATTCCAATTTTTTGCCACATCTATAAATAGATCGTGATGAATAAGTTGCTTTCACTACTAACAAAATTACCTTGCTGAATAAGGCAATGTTTATAGAATATTCAAAACTTGAATTTCAGTACAGATTTGTCAAAGTTGTGGAAGCGCTTGGCTGGGCCGAAGTCAATTAGGCCTAGTGGTAAATGGACAGTTCGAGCCCAAATCCGGCACATTATATGATTGGGCTTATTTTCTCCAGCCCAAAATTAATATATCATCATTTTTTTTCATTAAGTTCGTATTTAACCATTTTCACACAAGATGAAAAAAATGCAGCTAATAAAATTCAAATTGCGACCAGGTGATAATCTTTGTTTTATTTGAGGTAATTATGAATGAATATGATGACCTTGAATCATTCATGTGATTTGCTATTTTGAGTTGAAGAAAAGATCACAAAAATAGATTTTCTAGTGACATAGATGTAGTACTAATAACTCTGACACAAGATTAAATCCAAGTACTTTTACAATTATTTCTCATCTGCCCTCCAAATATTATAAATATCCAAAAGCACCTCCACTAATTTAGAAAAGAATATTTAAATAAAAAATTCCAAAAAAGCAAAATCACCAAAACCCAAATTCGTTCACGACATCTGAGTATTTTCTTAGCTATCTGAATTGTAAGTTCGCATCCGATCTGAATTTATTGAATCTCTTTTGTATTGAAAAAATTAAGTGGATCGATGGGGGCGCTGATGTCGAAGATGTGGTTCATGATGTTTCCGGCGAAGGAGTACAAGATCGTGGTGGTGGGGCTGGACAACGCCGGCAAAACGACGACGCTTTACAAGCTTCATTTGGGGGAGGTGGTCACCACGCATCCAACTGTCGGCAGCAACGTTGAAGAGGTCGTCTACAAAAATATTCGATTGAGGTGCGTGTTTCTTGAATTTGAAGCTCTAATTTTATTTTATTTATCGTCGATCAGAAGCGATTGGGTTTGAATTGCAAGTTGGATTTTTTTGGTGGTGGTTGATGTCAGTTACTGTTGATGACATGTTCGATTCTTTTAATTTTGGCTCTATGATGATTTTGGGGGTAAGTGTTCACATATTCAGTCTGTATTTCTTGGCTTGACTAGTTATATATGGTGCATCAGGAATGTTGTTGTTTCTTTGAAAGAATTACTCCACTTGATATGTTTCTTGTAAGAATTACTTGATATGGGAGTTATTGGCTGCTTTTTTCGCCCATTTCTTTACATTTTGGGCTGTCTTTGGTTATGTTTCTCTTTAGTAGTGTTTGTTTGGGATGTCTATTACGACAAATTGAATCAACATATTACTATAGGATCAATTTATACCACGACATATGAACGCTCTACTTTTCTTTTGCACTCAAGCCTGAAGGTAATGTGGATCAGATATGTGCGATTGACATATTGAGTTCTGTACTTGCGATGAATGTGTCATGCACGGTTCGAATGAGAGAAAGAAGTGAGGAATCCTCCTTTCGACTGCTGACTCTCCCACTGCCTTTACTTAGCTAGGAATTAAAAGCAGGATGCATGATGATGGTCAAACTTCATTCTTTTTGTTCCTCACAATTGTGTGGAGTTGCCTGTTTTTGTTGAAACTAGTTGCATTAGATTAGATTCGCTATTTTCCTAGAGCTGTCTGATTTTTTCAAGAGAGCTGAGAGGTTAGCGCATAGATTTCCATGTATGCATGCGAATTCTGGAATCCTTCTGCTTGTCTGTTTGATTCATCATTCTGTTTCAAGAACTACTGGATATACCATATGCTGTATATCAGATATGATGTAGTGTGTATGTATGAACAGAGACAAATCCTCACTAACTAGGCTACAACCGTGACATTTTGAGTCTGAACTTGAGCTTTTAGGGCTGAGAAAGACTCCCTGGTAGTATTGAATTGCTTAACGTATCGAATTGTTATATCTATAAAGATGGCTCCCATACTTATGTTCTTCGCATATGCCTGAGTAGAACTTTTCAACAATCTATTACTCCTATAAAGCATTGCACATATGAATATGGTTGAAATTCTTGTATCTGCTTCTGTATTGCTTATCACTGTAAAAAGTAGTCAGGCAGTGATTTTCTTCATTAAATTGG
The DNA here is from genome assembly GCF_004379255.2 of Salvia splendens. Taxonomy (NCBI): domain Eukaryota; kingdom Viridiplantae; phylum Streptophyta; class Magnoliopsida; order Lamiales; family Lamiaceae; genus Salvia; species Salvia splendens. The sequence continues at coordinate 4,138,322 of NC_056036.1, read as the reverse complement.
TCTTTTTCTTGTTTTATTCACTGAGTGATGTCATTTTAATCTCCCACCATTCATGATCAGGTGTGGGATCTTGGTGGACAAGATAGGCTGAGGACATCATGGGCAACTTATTATCGCGGGACACATGCTGTTATAGTAGTGATAGACAGCACGGATAGAGCCAGGATCTCCATAATGAAAGACGAGCTATTCAGTCTGCTTCCAAACGAGGATCTCCAGAGCGCAGTAGTGCTCGTGTATGCAAACAAACAGGATCTGAAGGACGCAATGACCCCTGCTGAGATAACCGACGCACTATCCCTTCACAGTATTAAGAAGCACGACTGGCACATCCAGGCTTGCTCTGCACTAACCGGTGACGGCCTATATGATGGTTTGGGGTGGATCGCACAAAGAGTCGCTGGAAAAGCAACGAGCTAGAAGCACTCGACAGAGATGTTTCGTTATCATTGAATGGTAAATCATGTGATGTACCTTCTAATTCACTGCAACAGAATACACGCACATTGCTCTTTGTTAAAGGCAGGCAGTTGTTGGCATGTTGTTTACTCTATTTCTTGATTTCTGGCCTATAGTTGCTGTCTTGAAAATGTCATACCAAATTTTTACTCTTTCCAAGAAGCCGAGACCACCTCCATTTTCTCTAGCTGCTCCTGTTCCTCGTGTATACACAAAAATTAATAAAAAAAATACTCCCGTCCGCCAATAGGAGACTTGCTTTTAACTTGGTTTAGGTTTAATGAAATGTAATAGAAATGGATGGAAAAATTAGTAAAATGCAGTATCTATTTTTATATTAGTGCTTATAATAAAATGTGAGTGAGATAAAGTTGGTGGTTAGTGACGTTCATTACCAGAAAAAATTAGTGAAATAGAAATTATTTATGGATGGATGAAAATGATAAATTGGAATGATTGATGGCTGATGGCTGATGGGGAGTGGAGTAACATTCTAATATGCTAATACCCTTTTATTAAATATACTAAACAATCTTAATTAATACTATCGTGATTTTTAGAGATTCTAATATACTCCGTATATTAATCTGAGAAAGTACAAGATACATATTTTGCATGATATCCACGTGTCCCACGACTGCCACGTCTACATAAATTAATCATCCAATATTAATATACTTCTTTGAAATTCTTCACCCATTGAGCCAAAATGTCGATCTCATCCATTTCCTTGAAGAAATTCCTTTGTAAAATTGTTTCAGCTCCGGTACGGCCACAATCTATCGGAGGAGCATGGATCGCGGCGGCGGCGCCACGGCGGAATACTTTTGTTTCGGATTTCGACACGATTCCAAAAAGGCCCCCTGGGCCGCCACTTGGGCCCAAGCCCGGCCCAGAATTCCCATGCCCACCAAGCCCGTCTCCACCTCTGCCAGACGGCCCACGGCCGCCTATGCCTTCACCGCCACCGCACGGGCCGGATGTGATACCTCCGCCGCCGCCCCAGCGTGGCCCAACTCCGCCGGATATTCCACCAAACTACATGCGCTGCAGTGTAAATTATTTTATTTATTAGTAAATTACTACTCAATACTGTTTTATTTCTGTATTATAATTGTAACGACTTGTGAGTATGCTTTCGCTTAGTTTTTCATTCTAAGTTCTAACTATAATCCTCCGCCTATTTTGACATAAAATAGGAGTATTTACAATAAAGTTCAAATTAATAATATACACGTGATATTAAACTGGACATAGAACTCTAGAAAATAAGGTCGGCAAGATAAGATATTAGTGCATAAATAAAATATGAGTATAATATATGGATTGGTGGCCAATATTTGCATGGACTTTTCATACCATGACTTAGAAAGCGGCAAAATTTGCATTGCTTATTGAAAATACTTTTAATTTGAAATTATCGTCTTTTATAATTTATCCTTGTCTGTTAATTAGTGGGTTTGGTGATAATTAGTGGATGATTTAGTAGTACTATTCGACCATGTAATCTTTGTCTAGTAAGCCAACTAATCCACATCAATTGAAGAGTCATTGATATTGCTAAGGCAGGCAAGAAGTGTGATCATTTTCAAACACGTCGTGATCAAAATTCCAGTCGTTGCCGAAAGTTTTATGCTGTAAAGTTGCATTGAAATTTGGTCACCAATTTCCATCCATTTTCTAGACTCCGTCGTAATAAAACGCATTTCAGTTGGTTTTCATTCGAGTCATTACGGGAATAAGTAAATTCTTTTGTACGGGTATTAATTTTTTTTAAGAAATCCTAAACAGAGCATTTGAACATGAGGTGATGCCACCCACATAAAGCTTCGGTATTTAAATATAATAAATCCAATATGTTGAAAGTTTAGATGGGCCTTGTAAATTTAATAGCTACTTTAGTAGGTCTTGTCTTAATTGGTCAATATTTTAATGTAAAGGCGTCAAATAGTATATATGTTTATTCCAAAAATTAAATAAGTATCTGAGATCATTATTAGGTACAATTCTCGGTCAATACCTTACCGACATCCATGTATGTACTATATAAGCAATGATTTGATGTTAACATTTATACATTTTATATTGGCAACAATTGACAAAATCTTTAAATGTTCAATGTTAAAAGTTGATTGAAAATAGTGAATACGGAGTAACATCGTTTTTCCGGTAATTTTATACTAGTAAATTCTACTCCGTATGATAATTTAAAACTACGAGTATTCAATTTATATAATGTTTTTTCTTTCGATTAAAAAAATGCTAGGAAACCGGATCATAAAATATACTCCATATGCTAGTGTCAATTATTTTTTTTATACTATAAGAAAGTTGATAATGCACTGCACCACTATATGTCGATGGCGCCTACACAAGATTGCTATGGCGCGACGCCAACTACTTAATGAATTACTCCCAATCCTTATATAATTATAATTTATTAGAAATTTGCCATAAAAAGTTGCTTCAAATTTAGTCTGTCTCTTGATTTTAAAAATCAACTAGTAATTTCATGGATTTATTCTTATTTAATAAACCTATTGTAAAAAATTATAATTAACAACATATTGTTCATATTTTTCAACTGAACGATGTCATTTTTTATGAAATACAATATGCATTTAGTAGGGGGGTTATTTGCCCCCTCACCCTTTTTTTGAGATGGGTAAATGAACTAAAATTTTAAAGGCAGCGCCACGGAAGACTCGAACCTAGGATCTTTGGCTTCGGACATTAACCTCTTTACATCTTGACAACTCAAAAGACTATATTAGACCCCTCACCTTTCTTTACAAATCCTATTATATACTCCTATATTTATATATTTCAACTACATAAATTTTTCTATAAGCGAAATCGTGGCTACGCTCCTACTCATAATTTTCTCTATAAGCGAAATTGGGGCTACGCTCCTACTCATCGGTAGTAATGTCTAATTATGATTTTTTCTGTCCATATCATATACAATATCTCTAATAAAATTCATTATATGAGGAGTGATAGAGAATAAATCCAAACTTCAAAATTTTCGACTAAATTGTAAAATTAACTTTTTCGGGTAATTTATTCTATAATTATTAATTGCACTTTGAATAAAAAAAAATGATAATGCCGGTGGATGTAAAGTAAGTTTGGATAAGTGAAGATATGGAGTAACTGAAGGTGTAGGAATAGCCATTTAGATTATTAGATTGTACCTCGTCTAGAGAGCCAGAAACGCGTTTACAGCGAAGCACATTTATGTGGTTTAATATGGAGTAGCAAATTAATAGCATTATTTGTTTACGTGGATCCAAATCCTCATGAAAAATATTAATACCCCTAATAATTATTTAACTTTCTCATTAATGGGCTCTTAGCCCAAGTCTACTTTGCCTGGTTGGCATCCAAATATTATCAAATTTTACCTTTTTACTATTACTACTACACCTATTTTGGCGATACTATAATAAACTCATAAATAAAATAAACCCTAAAAGTAGTGGTACTATCATACAATCATTAACGCCGTTTTAGACCCTCTCCAACCATTTACACTAAACATAAACTCATTTTTAAATATATATCATACTAAAAAATAGTTTTACTCAAATCATTTACACCAAATTCAAAATTTACATTATTTTTGAGTTTTTGTCTCACAAAATTTTTTATATAACAACATATTTGGTGTTGTTTCACCAAAAAAACTAAAAATGTGTTTGAGTTTAGTGTATGATTCGAGAAGATTTCCACATTAAAACTCATTTTTAGAGTATGGTTGGTAATGCTATGAAATAGGAGTTAATCTAAAAATTGATATTTACTCCTATATTATGATTATCATAAAGACTTACATACCAGTATATAGAACGCATTTTCTTGAGGGATGCATTAGTAAGCATGAAAATCAATATATAATTTCTAATTCAAATAATTCAAAACAAGATCATGAACAAATTGACACGTTAGATCCGTGCACGTATCTTATCGCTAATCCTAAAATCTTGCAAATAACTCTTAATTAAATAAGATTAATTTGATACATAGAATTCAGAACTCTCACGTGCATAAGAAATATAGTCTTTGTACATAATTTAGCAATGGCGCCCGTCCGGGTGGAATTCCGACCGGCGTGTCGGAAGTCCGCGCGGGACGTCCACCATTGTGCAAGGGAGGCACGGATACGGACATTCGCTGCGGACACCGGAGTTCCGCGGCGTTCCGCGGATATCCGTCGTGACGTCCGTGCGGAAGTCTGCCATTGCGTTGACTCCAACTGACGTCCGCGCGGACGTCCCGATTATTGCATTAATTTCTTTTTTTAATAATTCTATAAATACGTACAGTAGCAGTGTTGGTTTCCACGAACTTCCCTCGCCGAGGCAAAGTTCCCGACGCCCACATCGTCGGGCCGCCGCCGTCGCCCGGTTGGGCAAAAGTCCGTGGCGCGGATGGCGAGGGGAAGCGCCAGCGGAACCGGCGAGGCCCAATCGGCAGCACCCACCCAAAACGATCCCGAGAACCCCTCATTCGCCCGCATCGCGGCACATGAAACCTTGTTACGTGCAATGGTTGAATGACGTCAATCGACCGACCGCCATTACAAGCGGTCGCTTAAGGATATCATCAACAGTATGCAGCGCGATTTGGGGTTCGGAGACATGTCGAAGAGTGACGACAAGGGGGGTGGCGGTGGCGGGGACGACGAGGGGACTGGCGGCGGGGAATCTGAGGAGCGAGAAGGCGGTTTTTTTTAACAATGTAATTTTTTAAATAATTATATATTTTTTTAATTAAGTATATTTTTTTTAATAAAGTGGTTTCACATTCCGTAAATTGTTTAATTCCGTAAATTGTTTAATTTGTGAATTTTTATTGTGGGAAGTCCGTCGGGATATCCTTGGGGATGTCCGCCACTGTGCAGTGAGATGTCTGTATGACGTGGCATCCGCAGTGGGATGTCCGTATGACGTGGCAGGAAATGTTTTTGGGATGTACGCAGAGATATCCACCGGGACATCCGCACCATGCTAATGCTCAAGTAATATTAGTATAATACTCCCTCCGTCCCGGACTACTTGCACTTATTTTCTTTCTGGGCGTCCCAAGTTATTTGCACTATTTCCGTTTTTAGTAAAAATTATCACCTACAGACGCAATTGTTGACTTTGCTATACACCTGATGAAGCGGCGAATTTTCGATGGTGATTAATGCACGTAAAAATAAATTACGACACAGAGGTTTTACGTGGTTCGATTTACTGAGGTAAATCTACGTCCACGGGGAGAAATGGGGGCAGGTTTGTATTGCTTGATCTGCGAATTACAGCTTACAACACTGGCCTGCTTTATGATATTCTCTCTAGAGAGCTTTTTTAGAGTTTAAAAGAAGAAGCAGAAGACCTTATCTATCTGACCTAGGTTCTATTTATACAGTGAACTAAGATCGTGGCATGCAGCATTTATTAGGTAGTGGATGTCGTGGAGATCGTGGCGACCTTGCATGGGTCCACTATCCTGCATGAGTTAATGACTGCTTGACACCACTAAATAGATCGTCGGTGTAGTGGAGGTGGAAATCTTGCATGAGTCCACTATCTCCTAGTTCGGTCGAATACTGAGACCGAACTGCTGAATTATTGCCGAGCAGCTTTTGCCGATCTGAGAGTAGAGCTTGATGCCGACCTGAGAGCAGAGCTTGATGAGTTGGCTTTCACCGAGCTGTAGGCTGGGGCCGAACTCTTTAGTCACGCCGGACTGATACTCTTTAGTCATGCCGAACTGATACTCTGTCTTGGGCTTTACTGCTGTTGGGCTTGTTTAGTACGTACTCCATCACTACCCCCCCCGAAAAGCGAAGTGAATCACTTCGGCATTCTGGAAAAAAGTATGGGGTAAGTTGATGTTTGTCCACGGTCTCATGAAGTGAACTCTTCTTTGACCGGACTTGGTTTGTGTCCTAATTTGGCGAGTTTTATCGCTCGGATCGGACTTTCCGTTGTCCTAATTTGGGGATCGGACTTTCCCTTGTCCTAATTTGGGGATCGGACTTTCCCTTGTCCTAATTCGGCGAGTTTTATCGCGTGGATCGGACTTTCCCTAGTCCTAATTCAGGCAAGTTTTATCGCGAGAATTGGACTTTTGTTGCAGTTCGTTTCAGACGAAGTGCTTGTTTAAGCTGAATTGTGGTCTTGTATCCTCTTTAGAAGCTTTGACGCACAATCGTGGGCTTGTTGCAGCTCGTTTCAGACGAACTGCTTGTTTAAGCTGAATTGTGGTCTTGTATCCTCTTTAGAAGCTTTGACGCACAATCGTGGGCTTGTTGCAGCTCGTTTCAGACGAACTGCTTGTTTAAGCTAAATTGTGGTCTTGTATCTTCTGTAGAAGCTTTGACTCACAATTGTTTAGCTTGTATATGTTCTAAGAAGGGGATCAGTCTTCGAAGAACAAGATACCTCAGTAACATTTGTAAGAGACGACACGCACAGAGACAGACAAAACACACAAACAAAACGCACAGAGACAAATAAAGACCAAGTAAACCAAATAAAGCACATTGAGCAAACAGGACTCAAGACTGACTGACCGGACTGTCTCTTACAAATGGAACTTTTTGAGGTTGGAAATGTGCCATGTTCGGGGTACCTGTTCTCCTGACATGTGAGCCAATTTGTAAGACCCTTTGCCGAGGACTTCTGATACCCGATACGGACCTTCCCATGTGGGTTCGAGCTTGCCCAGCTTTTCTGCTCGGCTTACTTCGTTGTTTCTCAGGACGAGATCTCCCACTTGAAATTGTAGCTTCTTCACCCTTTGGTTGTAATACCGGGCTACTTGCTCCTTGTACTTGGCTGCTTTTATGCATGCCAATTCTCTTCTTTCTTCGGCAAGATCTAGCTCGGCTCTCAGTCCGTCGTCATTCATTTCTGAGGAGAAATTTAGAGTTCGGGGACTGGGTACGCCGATCTCCACCGGAATTACGGCTTCAGTGCCGTACACCAGACTGTATGGAGTTTCACCATTGGAGGTTGTGGGTGTAGTTCGGTAGGACCATAGGACTTGAGGGAGATTTTCTACCCATTGTCCTTTGGCTTGTTCTAACCGAGCTTTTAACCCTTTCACCAGGATACGATTTGTTACCTCCGTTTGTCCGTTTGCTTGTGGATGAGAGACCGAAGTGAACCGCTGTTGAATATGCAGCTCTTGGCACCAATTCTTGAACGTCTTGTCGGTGAACTGAGTCCCGTTATCCGAGATGAGGATGTGGGGTATGCCAAATCGGCACACTATGTTCTTCCAGACGAAATCCAATGCCTTCGAGCTCGTTATCGTAGCTAATGGTTCAGCTTCCACCCACTTCGTAAAGTAGTCCACGGCAACGACTAGGAATTTCATTTGCCGAGGAGCTTGAGGAAGTGGTCCCACTATGTCTATGCCCCATTGCATGAAAGGCCAAGGGCTTTGCATAGTGGATAGATCGGTCTGCGGCATTCTTGGGATATTTGCATGGATTTGGCACTTCGGGCATGTCTTGACGAGCTGCACTGCTTCTTGTACCAAGGTTGGCCAATAATATCCCCATCTTAGAACTTTTTTAGCTAAAGCTCTAGCTCCGATGTGGCTACCGCACGACCCTTCATGAACTTCTCTGAGGATGTAGTCCGTCTCTTCTGGTCCTACGCACCGCAATAACGGCTGGAGGTAAGACTTTCTAAAGAGGACTCCTTCATGAAGTTCGTACCGAAGTGCTCGGCACGTGATCTTCCGAGCTTCTCTCTTATCTTCGGGCAATTGTCCTTGATCCAGATACTGCAAGATCGGCGTCATCCAGTTCGGCGGGCTGGATATTGAATGTACCTCGGCTTCATCAATGCTTCGATGCATTAATTCTTCCGCCTTTGAGCTCGGATCTGAGGCCAACTTACTTAAGGTATCTGCTCGGCTATTTTCCGCTCTGGGAACGCGGATTATCCGAAAATAGGAGAAACTTCGGCTGATGCTTTGCGCTTTGTCCAAATACTTCTTCATTCTCTCGTCACGGGCTTCACTGGTACCCAACATGTGATTTACTATGACTTGTGAATCACAATGGACTTTGAGAGATTTGACGAGCAGACTTTGCGCTAACTGAAGTCCGGCCAGGAGGGCTTCGTACTCGGCTTCATTATTAGTAGTGGGGAATAGGAACCGAAGTGAGTAGGTTACCTCGTGTCCGTCGGGAGCGACGAGTAAAATACCAGCTCCACTTCCCATCTTGTTTGAAGCTCCATCTACGAATCCGCTCCAGCAGTCTGGCGGCTCTACTTCGGATTCCAAGGGCTGTGCAAGTTCGGCATTGGCAGACTTTTTCTGTTCGGCAATGACAGGGATTGCTTGATCGAACTTGGCCTCTGTAAGAAAATCTGCCAAGGCTTGTCCCTTGATGGCTTTCCGAGGTAGGTACTCGATCGAGTGTTCTCCCAGCTCTATGGCCCATTTGGCGATTCTGCCTGATGCTTCTGGCTTGGTCAAAACTTGCCGAAGAGGCAGATCGGTTAAGACACATACCTTGTGAGCATAGAAGTATGGCCGCAGTCTCCTTGCTGCATTTACTAACGCCAGAGCAATTTTTTCCAGAGGTTGATACCTTGTTTCTGGACCTCTTAATGCTCGGCTTGTAAAGTAGATGGGAAACTGCTTTAGGCCTTCTTCTCGTACAAGCACCGCGCTGATGGTTTGATCTGATGCCGCTAAGTATAAGAATATTACTTCGGCTTCGGTTGGAGCAGAGAGAATAGGAAGCTCGGCTAGATAACTTTTGAGCTCGTCAAAGGCCTTTTTCTGCTCGGCTCCCCACTCGAACTTTGGTGCTTTTTTCAACACTTTGAAGAACGGCAGTTGCTTTTCGGCTGCTTGGGAAAGGAATCTATTCAGTGCGGCTAGACATCCGGTTAGCCTTTGCACGTCATGTATGGACTTCGGCATTGCCATGTTTTGAATGACTTGAACTTTTGAAGGGTTTGCCTTGAGTCCGTCCTTTGAAACCCAACAACCCAGAAATTTTCCTGAATCTACCAAAAAGGTACATTTTTGGGGGTTGAGTTTGAGGTTGGCTTTCCGGAGCACGTCGAGAGTGGATTTGAGGTTGTCTTCGTACTCCGAAGTGCTTTTGCTTTTGACAACTATGTCGTCGACATACACTTCAACCTGTTTCCCGATTAGGTGCCGAAAAAGCTTGTCTACCATCCTTTGATAAGTGGCTCCGGCATTCTTTAAACCGAATGGCATCTTTTTATAAGCGAAAATGCCGAAATCGGTGATGAAAGCTGTTTTCGGAGCGTCACTCTCATCCATCAACACTTGGTGATATCCTTTGTATAAATCAAGAAAACAGAAAATTTCGAAGCCGATCAAAGCTTCTACTTTTTTATCTATATTCGGAAGGGGATAGCAATCTTTTGGACAGTGCTTGTTTAGATCGGTAAAATCTATGCACATCCGCCATCCTCCTCCTTTTTTCTTGATCATCACAGGATTGGCCACCCAAGAAGGATATTTCACCTCGAATAGTACATCCGCTTTTAGTAATTGGCGGACTTCGTCATGGATGACTTGGCTTCTTTCTGCCGCAAAGAGTCTTTGCTTCTGTTTTACTGGCCGGATTGAAGGATCAATATTTAACCGATGAGTGATTACCTCGGGGGGCACTCCGGTCATGTCCAACGGAGACCATGCAAAGACATCTTTGTACTCCTTGAGGAGCTGAATGGTCTTTTCCCGGAGTAGAGGCGTTCCTGCGAAGCCGACGTTGACCGTTCTGGATGGATCATCTTCGTATAACAGAACGGTCATTGAGTTCGGCTCTGAAGTGACTTCGGTCATCTCGCTTGCCTCCGACTCCGGTTGCTGTGATTGCTAGGCTTGATGGTGCCGAACTGATTGCTCGGCACTTTTAAGCGCAATCTGCAGACATTCTTTTGCTCTCTTTTGATCACCTCGGATGACCGCTATCCCATTTTTAGTGGGAATCTTGATGGTGAGGTGATAAGTAGAGCAAACGGCCCGAACTGTGTTGAGCCAGTCCCTCCCCAGGATGATGTTGTACGGAGACCGAGCTTTCACCACAAAGAACTCGATCATCGTATTGGAGCTTGTAGGCGCTTTTCCCACCGTGATCGGAAGGCTGATAATACCTTCAGGGCGGGTGTCCTCCTGGGCGAAACTTTTCAGAGGAAGTGGAGCCGGACTGAGCCGAGCTGGATCCACTTCCATTTTATCGAAACATTCTTTAAAAAGAATGCTGACTGACGCTCCTGTATCCACAAATACTCTGTGGACCAGTTTGTTTGCCACCCCGGCTTGGATGACAATAGCGTCTTGGTGAGGAGAGATGGCTGGGACGGGATCGGCATCTGAAAATGTAATCACTTCGTCTTTCTTCAGCCTTTTATGTGTTGGTTCCTCTTGATTGGAACCTCTGCGTTCTGCTTTTAGGGACGACTTAGTCTTCCCGGCTGGGAGAGCATCAATAGTCAGGATTACTCCATCGTATTGCGGCTCGTCGTCGTCTTCGGGATCCTCATGTCTTTTCGGATCCTGAGGATTGCAGTTCGCACTTCTCTGCCTTTTGTTCTTTTTCGGCTGCTTGCTTTGGTATTTTTTTAACGTTCCTGTTTTCACAAGAACGTCAATACCTGCAGCCAAATCTCGGCACTCCTCGGTATCGTGACCGTGGGTTTGATGGAAGGAGCAATATTGATCCTGAAGTCGCCGTGCGGCTGATTTCGTCATCCGCTTTGGTTTTTCGAACATATCGGAATGTAGTTCGAAAATTTCCGCTCTTGACTTGTTTAATGGTACGAACTGAGCGGGCGGCTTCTCAGGATTGAGACGTGGTCCCAATCTGCCTTGTACTGGTGCCCTTTGAATTCTTTCAAAAGGAGTTCGGCGAGGAAGCACCTGGTCGCTTTGATCGGGCTTCCTTTTGTCTCCTTGGGATGAGCTGTCTAACGACCGTTTTCGACGGTCTGCCTCATCCGCACGAGAAAACTGGTCCGCAATGTCCCACATTTCTTGAGCTGTTTGCGGACCGCACTCCACGAGCTTTCTGTAGAGAGCTCCGGGCAGGATTCCATTTTGGAATGCCGAGATGACAAGTAGATCATTGAGATTATCTACTTGTAGGCATTCCTTATGGAATCTCGTCAGGAAGTCGCTGATCTTTTCGTCGCGACCTTGACGTATAGAAAGCAGCTGAGCCGAAGTGATTCGGGCTTCCGCTTTCTGAAAGAACCTCCTGTGGAAAGCATCCATGAGATCTCGGTAGGATCTGATGCTGCCTTGAGGAAGGCTGTCGAACCACCTTCTGGCGTTCCCGATGAGCAACTCGGGGAACAGCTTGCACATGTGGACCTCATTGAGACCCTGGTTCGCCATATTATATTGATAGCGTCCCAAGAAGTCATGAGGATCCTCTAGCCCGTCATAAGTCATTGACGGTGTCCGGTAGTTCCGCGGCAAAGGAGTTCGGGTGATGTCGTCCGAGAATGGAGTCTTTAATGCTCCGTACATGGCGAACCCGACATCTCTTCGGTACGGAGGAGATGGAGTTCTCCTGTGGTTCCGGTACCGAGGAGGAACATGTCGGGGTTGAGGATTCTTTCTCCTGGAAGACACGTCACTACTGCGGTAGTGACTTTCATGTCTGGATGAGGAGGGAGAATCCGCCGTTGTCTTCTCCGACTGTTGGCTCTTCTGCAGGAAGGTTAAGAACTCCTCCTGCTTCTCGGCCAAGAACAGCTTGACAGCCTCGTTCAAATCAGGCTGCTGGGAAGACTCGGTGTGTGGACCTTTTGAGCGGCTTGCTCCTTCTCCGTGAGAACTGGAAGTAGATTTTTCACGAGGCTGCTTTCCAGGCCTATGGGCTGCTGGATTAGCTTCCTCATGGTTATCACGGACGGAGGCACGGGTGTTATGTGATCTGGTATGCATTTTTTTTTTTTTTGGTAGAAGAGGATCAAAAACTCGCTTTATCACAAATTTGGTTCTCTGTTTCCCACAGACGGCGCCAGTGATGAAGCGGCGAATTTTCGATGGTGATTAATGCACGTAAAAATAAATTACGACACAGAGGTTTTACGTGGTTCGATTTACTGAGGTAAATCTACGTCCACGGGGAGAAATGGGGGCAGGTTTGTATTGCTTGATCTGCGAATTACAGCTTACAACACTGGCCTGCTTTATGATATTCTCTCTAGAGAGCTTTTTTAGAGTTTAAAAGAAGAAGCAGAAGACCTTATCTATCTGACCTAGGTTCTATTTATACAGTGAACTAAGATCGTGGCATGCAGCATTTATTAGGTAGTGGATGTCGTGGAGATCGTGGCGACCTTGCATGGGTCCACTATCCTGCATGAGTTAATGACTGCTTGACACCACTAAATAGATCGTCGGTGTAGTGGAGGTGGAAATCTTGCATGAGTCCACTATCTCCTAGTTCGGTCGAATACTGAGACCGAACTGCTGAATTATTGCCGAGCAGCTTTTGCCGATCTGAGAGTAGAGCTTGATGCCGACCTGAGAGCAGAGCTTGATGAGTTGGCTTTCACCGAGCTGTAGGCTGGGGCCGAACTCTTTAGTCACGCCGGACTGATACTCTTTAGTCATGCCGAACTGATACTCTGTCTTGGGCTTTACTGCTGTTGGGCTTGTTTAGTACGTACTCCATCAACACCCATTCCTTAATCTCCGTGCCGAAAAGGAAATGTGCGAGTAGTCCGGGACGGAGGGAGTAGTAGTATGAAATATTGCAAACTCACGAAAGCTACAACTACAAGCCCACCTCCCTCTCTCCCTCTCTCAATTAATATGATACATCTCCTCTATCTATAGTTTAAGGCCTATTCAATTTCAAACTCGGATTGTCCCCTTTACATTAAACCAAACAGCTGTAATTTTAGTAATAACAATAATAAATGAGAATGTACCATTATTTCTTTTTTCAATAAAATATGGTGTTTGAATTTCAAGTGAAGTTGGCGCACTTCACTCGGACTATTCCATACAAATTTGGTGGTCCGAATACATTGCCATCTCCCCACTTTATTGATATGAATTTGCTTATTAGTAATTTCCAAAATTTGCAAACATATTTTGAATTTGAGTATAACTAAGAATAAAAATTCAAGCACTTATATGATCTGCACCGAAATATATTGATGCTTCCATGGCTAAGTATTTAGACCCAGTCATTTATACACACAGTTGTTGTGCATTCACACTTTTTCCCATTGAGATGCAAAGTCAAACCATCATAGTGTCAATCAGAATACACATTCTTCTTAACCTATCTCCACAAATAAAATTATTTTACATAACTTCGTATTTAATTTTTTATTTTTATTTTTGTTTGAATTTACATAAGACGTGATTAGATGTGCAACCTAGACAAAAATAGTGTTATAGATATGATACGCTCATGATTAATATTAGTAGTTTTATTATTCAAGACTCATAGCCTTCCTTGACTCCACAATTTTCTTTGATTTAAAAAAAATATTTCTGAGTAATTTCTAACTAGAATTCAATGCATTTCCTAGTCCTTGCTGTCCAATATCAAAGTCTATATGTACCACCCCAAGCCTTGTGCTATACTCAACTCTCTCATTCTCTTTTTTTCCTAAGAAAGAAGCATCATGGCTGATATACTGAATGCAGAGCAAATTGTTGAATTGCAGGAAGCCTTCAGCCTGTTTGACAAAGATGGAGATGGTGTGTTAATTTCTACTTCATTTTCTTGTTTTTATCAATGTATAATGTTGTTGATTGATGAAAGTGCAGGTTGCATAACCATTGAAGAATTGGGCACAGTGATCAGGTCTCTAGATCAAAATCCCACCGAGGAAGAGCTCCACGACATGATCAACGAGGTCGATATTGATGGCAACGGCACCATTGAATTTGCTGAGTTCTTGAACCTCATGGCCAACAAAATGAAGGTTAGTTAACTCAGTCTTTCATTATCAACTTTTCTTCTTTTCACTTTGGTTTTTAACACTGTGTGTGTGCTGTTTTTAATCAGGAAACTGATGCAGAGGAAGAGCTTAAAGAAGCTTTCAAGGTGTTCGATACAGATCAAAATGGTTACATCTCAGCTACTGAGGTATATTTTGTAATTAATTTCAATTTTCTCTAATGATATAGGAGTAGTTGTTGTATTTCATTTTTGTGAGTATATATTTTGATTCAAGATATAGTCTTTAATCTGACAGCTAACAACTCTCATTCTTTACATTTATTGTACTTTTATCTGTACCTTATGTACTGTGGTCTGACAAAATTAAATTAAATATAAAAAGGAAGAGAAATTATATAAAAATATTACTACTATTTGAAATAGATCTATCATAAGTCAACTAGTTCTTTGAATGGCTTCTCTTTAAACACATTTCATGCAAAAAAAAGGTTCCAATTTTCAAAGTTTTGAATACCAATATTTTATGAGGATTTTCTTGAACCTAATACTTTCGATCTCTGCAGCTTCGGCATGTGATGATCAATCTTGGTGAGAAGTTGACAGATGAAGAGGTGGAACAGATGATAAGAGAGGCTGATTTGGATGGTGATGGACAGGTTGATTATGATGAGTTTGTGAAGATGATGATGGCCATTGGATAGATATATCTCAAGTTTATTTTTTTTATTCCATTTATTACATTGTTGTGCAAAACTTAGGATCAATTAGTCAATCCTGATGCAAGAAATTTCAGATTTTGTTGATTGTATTCTTTCAAATTTTAGTTCAAATGAACAAGAATCTTCAGACAATGTTACAAAAGATAATACATGTTACAATCATGGGAAACTGCAAACCATATGTTTGTTTTTCTCCAATCCATGAAAGAATCTCTCCAAACTTGAAAACCAACTCAAAATAAAAGAAAAGTGAAATCAGGCGGAGATGATGGCTGTTTTTCCTCTCAAGACCTTAAAAAACTAGAAGAAGAGACAGAACCGAAAAAAGAAAGAAAGAAAAAGAACCAAGCAAAGAAATTTTGTGTAAGTATCAGTTTTCAGCAACTCAGCTGATGGCTGCAGTGCAGCAGATGCAGGTAGTGAAGAGGGAGGATCTCGCCTTTCGCCTCCTGTTTCCCTTCGGTGACACTGCAGCTTCATCTCTTGATGGAGAGGCCTTTGAGCCATTTGTGTGTGCATCTTCTTTGACAGCATTGGCCTTTTCTTGCGTGTTGTTTACTGATTTTTGCGCGTTTTCAGAGTTGCTTCGTTCCATTCGGATAGTCTTCTCCTCCAGTTGGACAGCTTGGAACTGCAATGGCTTCCCCACATATTCCGTGTTTGGAAACCTCAGATTTGAGCAGCTGAAGAGGCTTCTCCTTGCTGTCTTGTCCTGATACAGCAGAGGAGTTTGATCAGATTCTTCAGACCTCGTGTCGAATGATATGCCAAAATCAAAGCTTGGAGATTTTCTGAGCTCAACTTGAGCCCCTACACAGCTTGGATTTGGTTCGGTTTCATCTGAGGCCGGTGGAGTTTCAGCCTCTGCTGCTTCATTAGAAAGGCGTTGTGTGTCGATTTCTGTTGAAGATTTCAGCTCTATCACACATTTATCAGTGGCTTCACTCTCAGTTTCATAGACATCTTCTGTAGCAGATGTATCACTCTCCAAATGAATGGCTTCTTCAATCACATTTTGATTAGTTGGCTCATTCTCTTGTTGTTTCTCTGCATCTTCAAGTAGATGGTCTCCGTTTATCTCAAATTCGGCCTTGATCACTTCTGTTGGATCACTGCTGCATCTGGTCAAGAACTGGTCTTTTTCTTGATCAGTTGGCTCACTGTCTTGTTGTTTCTCTACATCTTCGAGTAGATGGTCTACGTTTTCCTCAAATCCAACCTTGATCACTTCTGTTGGATCACTGCTGCATCTGGTCAAGAACTGGTCATTTTCTTGATCAGACGGCTCATCATCACCGTTGCCTAATTCATGGATCATCTGTTTCTCTTCATGATCAAGAGCAGAACACTCGTTTTCGTGCTCATTTTGTGATGTAGATGAGTCTGGCAAACTAGTTCTTGCAGCTTCATCGACAGTGTTGAGGGAATCACTCTGCTCTTCTAGAAGAGGCTCATCGTCTCTCCCAAGCTCTTCCTCATGCATACATGCTTCGGAAAACACACCTTCAACAGAAGGCGCATCAGCCAAAACCGAGTCTTTGTCCTTCTCCTTTGCATCATGATCATCAACCTCTAAATCCTCATCCATCAACACAATCTCCTCTTCTTCAATATCTGAAGTAGTGTTATATACAGTTTGATTTGGACCATCCATTTCAAATCAACTGACATTACTATCTAACTATGCAAAATTTATGATTTGTTTTTTGAAAGCTTTTAGTGCAAAATGGAAGAAACCTGTCAAGGTGCATGGTTGGTCTTGTTCATCACTCAACTTGGACATTCCTTCCCCCAAATCCGAGCCGTTGCTGCTGATATCCATCACGGCATCACAACCCTCAAAAGACCCGTTGTGATCCTCAATATCTGCTAAAGATTATGACATCTAAAAATTGTAGCAGAAAATCATAAATGAAAGCAAAATCTTGATTTCACTAACCCTTATCTTTTATTTCAACAGGAGGAATTTTGTCACCCTCAGCTTCTGCTACAGTTTCTTGAACCACACTCAGCTTCTGTACTGTCACTGCATGAGGTGGACTAACTCCTTGCCCGTTATCTGGCGCCTCGTTCTTGGCCTCCTCGTCTTCAAAGAAACGAACCAATCAAGAACAAGAAACACAGTTTTTCCACATCAAGAAAAATTGATCACACATACCTTGTAGCCCTGAAGTGTTTTGATTTCCCATATCTTATATTAGCTTCACTCTGCTAATGAAGCAATACATTTCTAAACTAAAGGCAACTGAAATATGAACTACACCAACAACTATACAAGAATTCAGACAATGCTAATATATGAACTAACAAAAACTTTTGCTTTAATGCAGCAAAAACTGGCAGTGCCAGAGTGTTTGCTACTTAATTAATACAACCCACTTTTGCATATGTTTGCTTAAAGCAAAAGACTTTAGACTTGTTTTCTAACTCATAGTTTTCAAGTACAAAAAAGGGCTAATTTGCCCCCCCTCCTTTAACATTGGTGCAGCCTTCTTTGCTCTAAAAATCGCTCTTCTGCAATGATGAATTAAACTAAGTAAAGGCCATGTTAGAGAAAGTGAGCTATAGGATAATGTTATCTAGGTCCCAAGACAACTGTGTGTGTGTGTGTGTGTGTCAGTGTGCACATCTTTTTCCTGGCCAGCTTAGAAATTTACTAGTGATGCAGGTTGAATCTGGAGGCTTCTAGCCATGTTTTTGAGGAAAATAATCTATTTGTCACCCAAAATTAATATCACCCTACTCACTATCGGAGCTGGGAATAGTCTTTTCTTATCACGTTCGACTCTCGTATATTATTTCATCAGTACATGTCATGTTCAATATTGCCGCTTGTGTTTTGATTGTCTTCTACCTCATTTATGTAGTGTGATTCATAGTCATAGAATAATATTACACCATTATGTACATTGTACAAGGGCCTAAATTGCATCTGGACAAACTTATTTAAGAGTGTTTGAATAAATTAGGATTAGTAATCAGACAATTCTTTCAAGAGACACTGCATTTGAATGAAATGATTGTAGCAATACTTGGAAATTCTTTGTAAGGGATAGTTTTTATTTCTTTACAAAGTTGCGCTAATGATGGAGCCAAAAAAAGTTTATAGCGCCACTAAAATTTGGAATTTGTGGGATCTATCTATGCATTAGTTTTTTTTGGTGGTAAAGCTTAGGGTGGCGGTGGCCTAAATCTCATCATAAATATCCAATACTTTTTGGGAGATTCTTTAATTTCATTTACAATAAAGGTAAAATGGATTTATATCCTATTGAAATAAAAGGAAATGATACATCATTTGACTATGACCGGATAACATCATGAAGCTTAGAACATCAAATCACAAATCGACATAAAAATGCTTGAATCATTATTTGGATTCATTATGTTGTGCTTCTAATAGCAGCAGCAACACATCCCATTTAAATGATAAAAATGAAATAAAAGTCTTACTCTTGTAAATAAAATATTTCAGGATTTTTTGTGTATTTGATAATTTCACTTTCAATTTGTATTTGCTGAATATAAGGCGAGATTCAATTAGTAAAGAATGCATCTGCTCTATTCTTTATTTGAAAACTTTCTAGTACAAAGAGTAATGAAAATTGAATATTGATAAAACAATAATCTTTTTGCCCCAATTTCATTCAAGATATATGGACCTAAATCCCTCTAAAAAAATACTATAAAGCAAACAAGATACCAACTTGAATCAATGCAAACAGCTCATACTTTGACAATGTATGCATACATCTACACCAAATTCAATCATCTATTTGTTGCAGCAAAGCAAACACAAACATATCACACCAACTGCCATTCATCGCACTATGTTACACAGATTTGAGTCAAAGAGTTTTGCCTCATTTGGCATTTATTCAATCCACACAAATTTCTTTTATCAAGCCCATCATGTGATGATACTTATGCCGGAATTGGCTCCGGCACTCTCCCATTGTCCGAGAGAGAAAGGCTGTCGTAGTAGTCCACCAGAACCTTCCACCCACCGGGGCACATGAAACCATCGGGCGGGCTTTCTTTGTTCTTAGCAAGTGTACGCATCTGCACACAGATAGAGACATCAAGAATTAGAAAAAAAATTCTGCAGATTGCAACCATTGATGAGATTCAAATTCATAGCTCTGTTAACTAGAGAAAGAAGTTACCTTTGTGCCAGATATAAATACAAAATCTTGTGCCCTTGTTGGATCAAAGAATGCCATTTTGTTCTGAGTCTTGTCATAAGCAGCTACCTGAGAGGAATAGTAATTTCATGTTACTATTGTTACAAAAAAGGTATACGAATCGATTAAAGTATCAATTTTTGGGCACCATACCTTGAAAGGAAGGATATTGAGGCGCTCCAAGCCGGGCGCCATGCTCAGCACCTTCTTCCCGTGATCTGCATCATAAAGGTCTCTCTTCTCGAGCGGGTGTCCCATACCAGCCGGATCCCGACCCACAATGTAGAAGTTGGCACCTGCGTTGATCCTAGCCTTTGCGTGCCACTGCACCTCGGTCGGGCCAGCATAGTGCATTGGCGACGGGAAGATCGACACAACCGTCGTCTCCGGGTCCAGAACACCATCTTCCAGCACCTGATCAAAAGAGAACACTAATGTCACAACAACATTAAGTTGAACAGACTAGTAGGCAGCATACAAGCCTCAACCCGAGGACTGACCTTCTCGTGCTGCTTCATCCGCCAGCTCAGTGGCACGTCATCAGCCTTGGTGTAGCCTCCCAAGGGATGGAGCAAGAGCACCGGGTTCTTGTACCCCATCTCAAGCAGCCTACGACGAGTGTCTGTCATCAAGAGCGCATGGCCGTTGTGGACAGGGTTCCTCAGCTGGAACGCGAAAACAGCATCTGCGTTGCGCCTCTCAAACTCGTCGCGCAGCTGAGCAGGGGAGAGACGGAAGCGGTCAAGGCCATCCTCGTACTTGACCGGATTTATGACCTCTAGGTCCCCACCGACAAGCCAGTTCCCGGCATGAGTGATGGCTTCGTCGACGTAGGGCAGACCGGGTGCCGTCGTGCCCCAAGTTCTTGCTATCCTTTCTTCTTTGTTGTGTTTGTAAATCTCGATACTGCACATTGTAGTTCAATATACGATCATTATCGCAAAACATGCTAACTCTTCTTCGAATTTTTCATAATATGTGTGAATTATTATCTTGTAGAATGTATGTAGCCCCTAAATTTCTGCGTCAGCCCATTTCACATACAGAACATGCCAAGCACCAACATACACTTTCAACAGTAACATGTATTATTGATTCATATTATAATCATCAATTATAATAAACTACTCCACTAACTATTAATTTGGTTAATCATTACTTGTTTTTTATTCAAATAGTTCCCAAAACCTAACTCAGCTATGCTGACAGCGAAATCAATTCCATTTTTCATGGTTGATTTCACAGCATCATCAATTCATCGCCTATTTTGACTACCCAAAACGACGCCGTTACATGCATGTACTATACTAGGATTGCGACAAGTGTTCACCAAAATTAATTTGCGACGAAATTAAATAAAACCAAAGGCTTACTTGCTTAAGACAGCAACGACGTTGTCGCGATCATCGACGAGCGCCACGCTGGCAGAAGACCCGACCCGGCTCTTCTGGGCGTCGTCGATGGCGAGCACGATCGGCACCGACATGTTGACGACGGACCCGTTCTCGAGTCGGATTGCGTTGAAATGAAGTGTTTGGAGAAACTCTGCTTCGCGCATGAAGCCCTTGAGCGGGCTGGCCCACCCCTCGCTCAGCACGTGCACCCATTGCAGATTGATTTCCGATAGCGTGATCCTCGGAAGCTCATTCGCCGCCTTCAATTTCGATCCCTTCTCCGATTCCGGAACGAACAGCTCCACCAGCCTCCCGCCGTCCGGGTCGATTAGGGATGCCGAAATCCGGGTCGCCCCGCGGAGGCGGCGGATTGGTAGGGCTACGGAGGCGGCGGCGGCGGCGGGGGAATAGGGATTTGGTAATTTGGAGATGGAATGTGGGGATGTTTTGAGGTGAAGAGAGGCCATTGCTGCCATTATTGCCTCTCTCTCTCTCTCTCTAGATGAGGTTAGTGGGATAATTGGGTGGGTTTATGGACCTAAATTAGGGGTAGATTAGGAAATGAATTTGGGATTAGGAGGGTGATGGTGGAATTAAGATGGGGGAGGGAGGGTATTTTGGGGAAATTGTGTGGTTGATTGGATGATGAGTGGGAAGAGCACCGAATTAACAAGAGATGTGATTTGTCTTGGCTTTTATAAGGTTGGGGCAAATTTTGGGGGGATGAATGTGGACGCTATTTGGTTTCATCTCTTTCCATTCAGTTTCCACCTTTTTTTTGTAACTTCATTTTACAAACAACAGCAATAACTTCGATTGTTTGGTCGAAATTTCCAAATTAATGGTGCAATTAAATTGAACGTTTTAGACAACTAAATATAGGATTTATTGTGACGAATGCGATTTCGTCATAGATGGTTGTCGATCCATTATAATCAATTTTTCTATTGTTCGACACAATTGAGTGTTTGATGGAAATCAGTACTACTAGTAATATTTTTATTGAAAGCTCGACGTTGGATGTTTAAGCAAGAGGTAAAATTCGGTAACACTACGTTACATATTTACTCCTCTTCTCATTTTGATTTGATATGAATAAGAAAATGAATAATTGAAAAAAAATAATGAATATTCAAACATGCCATTTTGCACAATCCGAATGATGACTCCTATTCAATAGGATCGTTATTTTATTCGGTTACGTCCAAAAAACTATGCGCTTTAAATAAAACTTTAATGTTGGGGTTTTATCCTTTGCCCTATAAACATCAAATTTATCATTATTATTTGTTACTGTGACGAAATTACAATACCTATAACAAATTTTGAAGTATGTCTCCAAACTAGTAGTGTATAACAAAATACAGGGCCCATTTTGAGTTTGGATCGTTAGTAACGAAGCCAAATTAAAATGGACACTAAATCGTGCTTTTTTAATTGGGGTTGGGTGCTTAATTATTTTTTATAAATGAGGAATATCGCCAAAATACACAGGAACCACGCTAATTATTAGGAATTTGAATAAGTTGACGTAATTTAGTTTTTGTACGTACTATAATTTTTGTTAAAATGTCACATTTGGACGAAATTAAATTAATTTAATTATGGAGATACCGAATCCGAAGAGAAATAAAGAGGAAGTAATAAATAATAAGAGGGCTTGACTTATCCAATTGAATAACGCCCTCATAAAGTCCAGATTCATTCATAGCTGGATTATTAAAGATTGATTTTGCGTCCTAAACTTTTGCAAGTCTATAACATTAGTTTCCTTATTTTGACTGATATATAGTAATTGACTAACCAAAAAGATTGATTTGACACAGGCTATTTCACAATCTAACACTATACAAAATTACAAATAGTTATTATTATTCATGTAACTCTGCCTCTCCAGAACCAACTACGTTGTCAATGCAAGCACAAATAGTTATTACTACTATACTTTTATTAGTATGTAACCCGTTTGAAATGATATGTTGAATCACTCTAAAATCTAAATAGTGATTTGTAATGTATCACTACATTATTTTTATGATTATATCATATGAGACCATTCGCAACGCTATTTCTTATCCGTCTTTTAACCGTCTCATCTCTTAACTATTCATGGGCTCCACTATACTTTTCACTCCATCTCTTAAATAAGAGACAGCACCTGCAACCCTCCATCTCTTATCCGTCTCTTAACCATCTCATCGTTTAACTATTCATTCAATTTCATTTTTTATTTTTATTTCCAACAAATTGAATTAATAAAAGCACACTTCATTAAATAAAATAAAATTACAACTTAAAATCCTAAAAAAATACATAATTAAATTCGTGGCAAAATAAATAAAAAAAGAAATAATTTAAAATACAATTTTATAGAAATTATAAAAACTACTCCGCCGGCGAATCATCCCCCGAAGGCGGTGGCGGTGCACCGAATGGAGGCGGAAGACCAAGTTGTCCCGCCAGATACACAATGTCGGCATGATGGGCTTGATATTGGGCGGGCGTCATCCGGGAAGTGTCCGTCATTGTGGCGGTGAAGTACATGGACATTAGGGAGGAGGGCGGCCCTTGGGAACCCGCCTGGCTTGATTAGCCTCGGCCCCTCCTCCCTCTAGCCGCCTTCGCTGCCTTGGTCTCTTGCGGCCGACGGTGCCCACCGGAGGACCCCCTGCATCGTCTGTCGTGCCCTCAACCTCCTGCGAGACAACCTCTTGTGCGGCGCTACCTGAACCGCCCCCACTAGACGAGTATTGGCCACCCGTCGTGTGCTTCATGAGTTTCGAGGTCGAGCCCGTGCTGGACTGGACACCGTCGGCCCACCTTTTGACGTCTTTGATGGCCTCCCAAACATCGACATGTTTGAATTATTTCCCATTGTCGTCGAAATAGACTCGCAAAGCCGATATCAGAATGTCGGATCCAGTGGCTCTGCTTTGGTAATGAGCCGCTTCGTTCTTGTAGATGCCGCAGAATTTTTTGACCTCTCTATCGACTCGGTCAAAATGACTTCGGAGCATCTTCAATGTGCGGCGGCTGGACCCCTTCGGCTTAATCTCGTTGTAGACCTCGGTGACCTTTTCCTAAAAGCACTTTCGGGATTGTTGATTCCCGACGATGGGATCGTACGAGACGCTGATCCAGGCGTTGTACAGAGCCATCGAGTCCTTGCGGCTGTACGGATGACGGCCTAAATCCTCCTCCTCCTCGGCCGCCTCCTTCTCTTCCTCCACGGCGTCGAATGCCCTGGAGCTACCACCGCCTCGTCCTCCTTCCGGATTGGGATCATCCGGATAATCCTCCCTAATTTGGGATAATCCATGTGAATACCTCGGGGCGGAGGGACGAGCGTATACATCCACATCAAAATGGGGTAGTTGGTACCCCGCCGGCGTCGACGAACCTTGGGTGCCCGGTGTCGACGAACTGGAACCGGAACCACCCAAGACATTGTACATGCCCCCCAGTCGCCAAACGCGTTGATGTCAAACCCGCCGGAGTTTCCGTCACCGGACATTTTGTGATGAAAATCGGAGAGGTTAGATGAAAATTGGCGAGGAAATGGAGATGATTTGGGAAGAATAAATGTGTGTTTGTGTGTATAATGAGGATGAAATAGGAGTATTTATAGAGTAAAAAAAGAAAAAACAAAAAAAAATGGTCGAAAACGGTAACATTACCGTTTGAATTTTTAATTTTATTTTTTTATTAAATTCGATTTTTTTAAAAAAATAATTTATTGCGTCAGCTTGACGAAGCCCACTCGCGGGCCGGCGAGTGGGCATCACGCCTAGCGCCAGCGCGCGCCACGTCGCGTGGGCGCGTGGCAAGCTGGCGCGCCATCCGTGTCGGTGGGATGGGCTTCTCGGCGAGACCTGGACGAGACAGGACGCTGCAACGCGTCTCGCTGCCGTCTCGTTTCAGAGGGACGAGATACGAGACACCCGCGCGACGCGTTGCGGGTGCTCTGAATATATATTTTTACCTAAGTTTTCATTTGATATGTTGAATAACAAATGATATGGGATTTAATAATTTAGAAATATAAGAAGAAAAAATACAGTACTATGAATTTGATGAAAGTTAACTTTTTGTGTGTCACTACTTGGCCTTGAACGATAAAAAAAAATGACATGTGGGCTTCAACTCACCCAGCTTTTTTAAGATAGTAATAAATCACTTTTGAATTTCATCTTATTTGGAGATTGAAATATCATATTAGGAGTAGTTATTAATATTTTAGCATAATCTCATTTACACTTCAAATGTTAGAATGGGTATATATAATTATAGGAGTGAACTACATAAAATGTCCCTGACGTTTCCATTTGTTTCACTCCAGACCCCTGACTTTTAAAAATATCGCCACAAGTCTCTGTCCTTTAACATAATCACGTATCGTATATTTGTAGCCATTTTTCGGACTATAATACCCTTATGCCTCAGCAGGGCATTTTAGACAAATTACCAACCCTTGTCAGCCTACTCTGCACTTTTGCAGACATTTAGCAGGTCTATTCTGCACTTTTGTCAAATCAGTAGTCTGTTATGTAATACTCCCTCCGTTCCGAGCTATTCGCTCATTTCCTTTTCGGCACGGAGATTAAGGAATGAGTGTATAGGAAAGTCAAAAATGACGGCTATAGGTGAAAATTTTTACTAAAAATGGAAAGAGTGCAAGTAACTTGGGATGCCCAAAAAGGAAATACGTGCGAGTAGTGCGGGACGGAGGGAGTAATTGATATTCATTATTAAATATTGTTGGAATTTGTTCTCCTAATTAGAGACTCTAGCTGTTTGGTGGGATTTAGTAAATGTCGGGACTCCAATGGAAAAGGACCCGATGAGAAAATATCGCATGGCATTTCTTCAATTTGATTAGAATTTTAAAAACAACACCAAACTTTTGAATTCTTATTTCACATATTTTAATCCCAAAAGTAAATTATTGTTTGCCATAAGGAAATTTAGTACAGCTATAAAAACTACAGGATCTTTGTTATATTTTAGATTTTATCAAATTAATAGTAGCTCGATTTCCATTTTATTATTTTTTCAATAATTATACAGCTACCATTTTTAGACAGTGAAGAAAATACATTTAACCATTAAAATATGTGTTAATTCATCACGAGCTATAGGCGGCCTATCCATCAATTGATAATTCAAATTGCAAAGCTTAATTTAATTTCAACTCCACCTAAAAAGAATAATTCGCTTTTTTTCATTAATTAAAATATACTACTTGCTTAGTTAAAAGTTGTGATGAGTCAGTATGTGTATCATAATTCAACTGGAAACAGTAAATCAATAATTTTAGGGAGAAAACATCAAACAGTATTTGGCCTCGGAAGTGATGTGGTCAATAGTTTTAGGGAGAATTGGTATGCTGCGGGCAACAGTAAATCATGCTCAGATAATTTATCCACACGGCCACACCTAAATACTTTGAATATACAATAATTCCATTAAATTTTCATTATTATTATTGTTATCATTCAATTTTACAAAATTACAAATTTACGGTTTATATTTTCAAACAGTTTTTATCCCATATTATCTCGTTGATTATAGGTGACTAAGCACTTTATTAATTAAATGGGATAAAGAAAATAAAAAAGGCAAACGATATTAAAAATCACTAGAAATGGATTGTTACGTACTTGGACTATAAATACC
The DNA here is from genome assembly GCF_004379255.2 of Salvia splendens. Taxonomy (NCBI): domain Eukaryota; kingdom Viridiplantae; phylum Streptophyta; class Magnoliopsida; order Lamiales; family Lamiaceae; genus Salvia; species Salvia splendens. Next base: position 4,111,954 of record NC_056036.1, on the reverse strand, counting down.
ATATTAATTAGTATAAATACCATACCCATGTCCTTTTTTAAATATTGAAGAATATATCCAAATTAATTGGTGATATTAAAACTATCCCATACTTCAAAAACTACATTGGATGATTCTTATATGTATTGACCATATTTTCTAGGAGTATGTTGTTTTAATTATAAACCATATTTATTTTAATTAATTAAAATACAATGTTATAAATAAAAAAGAAGATGGGACACGACTGCAAAGTGAAATTTTTGAAATGTATTTGTTAAATCACAAATGGAGTCTCGTATAGGTGGCAGATGCTGACGCACAGTCATCATGACTGACGGCTGACGCACAACCGTCAAATCGCCACTGCAGAATCAATGTGGTATGACCATAATGCCCTTTTAGGGCTGAAGGGTCTTTTAGTCCGAAAAAACCTGATATGTGATTATGTTAAAGGCCAGAGACTTGTGGCGATATTTTTAAAAGTCAGTGGTTTGGATTGAAACAAATGGAAAAGTCATGGTCATTTTATGTAGTTCACTCTAATTATAGAGGGAACATCTTTTTAGGTCCACGAACTTTGCCAAAGTATCATTTTAGGTCCGTGAACTTTGAAAATATCATTTTAGGTCTGTCAACTACAAGTTAATATCATTTGAGGTATTTTAAACTTTTTTCCGGACGAAAATGCCCTTAAAACATTCAAAGGTCAATTTGGACAATTCTTTCGCCACTCATCTTGCATCAGAGACCTAGAGTCCAACAATTTTTAACGACAAATTTTTATATTTAAATTCAATTTGGATGTTAATAGTTCTCCATTCTGAAATTCATATAAATAATACTCCGAATGACAATCCAAATTAATAGCTATCTAATTTCAAAACAAATAAACTAAACATAATTCACAAATCACCTATAGTAAGTTCTTAAAATGCAGTTTAGATTCAAAAAATAAAATAAAGTATCAAGTCTCAATTCACTATCCATAAATAATTGGTCATCTAATAATTAAAAAATTAACACATATTTTTTACGTCAAATTGTAATTATATTTAAATTCAATTTGGATGGTAATTAAATTAAATAGTAGTAAAAGAAATTGTTGGACTCTAGGTCTTTGACGCAAGATGAGTGGCGAAAGAATTGTCCAAATTGCCCTTTTGAAGGCCTTAAGGGCATTTTCGTCCAGAAAAAGTTTAAAATACCGCAAATAATATTAACTTGTAGTTGACAGACCTAAAATGATATTTTTAAAGTTCACGGACCTAAAATGATACTTTGGCAAAGTTTATAGACCTAAAAAGATGTTCCCTCGTAATTATATATGCATAATATAGTCTAAAATTTGAAAACCAAAATTGTACTCCTATTATGCATCATCTAATTTAGAACTTGACAAACAATCTAATTCTGAATATCTTCGCATTTGAATCTTGAATTGTAATATATGAAGATCATGACACTTTTATCTTAAATGCGAAGATAATTTAGATATCGAATAGCTTTGTGAATTATAGGATAGCATAACTAGCTTTGAAGTGATATTGCCTTTGATGAGATCTGAAGTGATATCATCGCTTCTGAGCAGCATTCTATCTAGAGTTTGATTAACATTTTCTTTTATTTTTTAGCATCATTTTGTTTGAAGCTTATAAGACTCAAATAATGTTGAACATCATCTTGACAAATCACTTTTGAGTATTAGGTTTAAAAAGTGATAAAATTACATTGTAGCAAAATTCAAAGCTCGCATCATCTTGTCTGGATTCTTAAAATCAAAATATGACTATTTATTACTCAACTAACAATTATGGAGTAGTAATTTACAAAATGTTTAACTTTTTACGAGAATTGTATAACCTCTATGTTCACTATGTCTCACTAAACTACTCCATATCAACTCCCAAAATCTAACTTTTTACGAGAATTGTATAACCTCTATGTTCACTATGATATTATAATTTCTTGAATTTGATTAAAAGTATTCCACTGGTTCTCAACTTGAATAATTAGCATGCCATCTTAATGATTTTAATAATATTTACACAAGAGAATAAGCACTGGGAATCATTATTAAGTCACAGAGTGAAATTCAGCTTGGCATCAATATATTAAGTTCACATAAATCTAATTAACCATAATTAATTACTCTTACGACTTCTATATGCGTTTTTTGTCGAGTAAAATTTTTTACTCATTCCTTAAGATGGATGTATCTCACATTATCGGTGTATCATTTAATTTTTGCACCACCATAAAAAGCATTTTCTTTATAGTTAGTTTTTATAAAATAGTACTAGTACTGAATACAGTTTTCTGATCGAGCAGTTTAAAAAAACACAGACCGCAAAAACTTCCTATGAAAAGTGTGGTTATAAATGCATCTGAAGAATTGTTAAAACCATATACTATAATGCACAAGGTTTTCAACATCACCACCAGAAAAACAAGAATGCAATTTTTTGCTAATTTTTGGAATGAAAGGGTTGAGCCAAAAAAATCTTAAATTACATTTCTTTTTCCAAGAAAAAGATTGAAGCCTGTTTGAAATTTCAACCTTAATCATGTAAAATTCATATTAAAAGGATATAGGAAAGAATTAACTGCGAAAGTAAATGGTTTCTTGAAACAAATGTGTACATTATCAGATTTATTGCACAATTAGGTATTTATAGAAAGGGATCTTGAAATAATTAGCAAAACCATTCAAGACTTCCGTTCAAGAATGAATGATTTTGCTATAATATTTAGTTATATACTGTACATGAGAATTCCTAAACATCCCAGAAAATAAAATATCAAATCTATAATGGAAAAGAAACAGAAACCCTAATCTGAATAAAAAAGCCATAGAATGGGGGAAAACTAGGGTTTCTTGTGCAAATTAAAGAAGTTGACTGATAAAACAAGAGAAGAAAAAAAGCATGGTATTTTGAATCTTCGTGCCAAACGGCATAGGATGAAGCTGCCACATGACCTAAGCTTCCCTTCCCCGACTTGAAAGGAAAGCTTAGATCATGCTGACAGCTTTACCCAACACGATCACACGGTGGGAAAAGAAAGAAATGAAACAAGTGATCAAGAGAGTTTGTTTGATGGATGAATGAGTGGCAAGATAAAGGGTATAAGTAGAGGAGGAATCAGAGAGTGGAATAGTTCTTCTGCTAATAAAAAGATTAAATATGTTATAATTAGTAATACAAATTTGAAGAAGAAAAAGTAGTTAATAAGTGGTCCCAATAATTATATAAATTTAGGTGTATTTTTATAAAATGTCACGCCTCCACCATGCTGCTGGTTTTTCAGACATGCTAGTGAGAGTATCTATATATTTTGTAAGAGCATTTATTCACCTTAGGATTGGATCAAGACATATGTATCTACATGTTCTTATATGTATATGCAGTGCGTTTTATTGCTATATCCATGTAATTACCATATTTAACAAATTTAAACATGTAGTAATAATTTACAAAAAAAATTATGAAATCTCACATCATCTATATAGATATTCAGTAAATGATATAATAAAATCTTTTAAAATTTAGGTCCTAAAATTATTGACATCTATATAGATCAAATCCCAGTTTAGAAAATCAAGAAAATGACTTGTTGCAAGATAATATCTCAAAGGATTTGATATTACATAATTCAATAGATAGTACTGTATATTCTATTTAAGTTCAAACATTTTTAGAGGGTTGTTAAGTTAAGATAATACTCGATGTTAGTGTTTGTGTAATTCGAAAAAGATAACTAGCCATACATTTTTTGGTTACAATGCCTATTGACATTGTGTTTAGAACTTTGGATGCCTATTGACATCACTCATCAGTAACGTGAAAGGATTTTTAAGATGTTCATTAACTAGGGCCTTGTATTGGAATAAAAAGAATTAGATTTTTGTAGTATAATTATCTACAATTATGGTCAAATATTACTCCATTATCTAGAATAATGTAGTACTATTAGATATATGTGGAAAATATCTAGATAGTTGAAAAAAAATATCCTAACAATTAAAATATAAAAAAGAATAGAATAAGAGATTTCTAGAACGCCTATATATAATCTCTCTATATATAGGAGTGTTATCATTTTATACAACTTTGAGAAGTTAAAGTTTTCCTATTTCCTAAATCAAATCATCAAATCTTTTAGTAAATCATTTTTCATATTATATTCGTTCTCCTAAATATTTTGGCTTTTGTTCTGTTTAATCAATTATAATTTAAACTATATTCACTCTCCTAAAAGAAATAGTACAACTAATTTTCAAAGCACTTTTGTGTTTGCAAAAAAGCCCAAAATTTCGAGCACAATAGAATGCTCATAATCTCCTGCTCAATTTTATGCTCCAATTGATTAAATTTTGATTAAAATGCGGAGATTTGCGAGCATGTATTCGCAACATGATTTTCTGAGTGCAATGGAGTGTTCACAAATTTCTGAACAAATACAATTGCTCGCAAATTAACAAAGTCTAGGTCTGTGGAACTTATAATGAGCAAGCCTTGTGTTTGGAGAGTGCTCGCAAAACTTTCCGACAAGCTTCATACATAGCACACATGAAATTCTTAATGTGCTCGGCTCGCTATAATGGGTTTTCCAAGCACATGACATGTACCATTTTTGCGAGCACAATGGTGCTCATAGGATTTTTCTATCAAATTCCAATAACAAAATTTTAAATATGTAAAATAATACTAACCATCATCTCCAATAATTATAATAATATTTACAATAATACTACTTACGCGTAATCTAGGTATTTCGATTTAAAAAGTTAAGATAACTCAAATTTAATTATTTATTCCTAATATAACAACTTAACTTGGAGATTACTTGATTCCATGTGCATCAATATATTTCTTGATATAATTGATAGAATTTATAAGTATTTTAATTTGTAGATTTAGTTATAATGGATAGAATTTATAAGTATTTTAATTTATAGATTTAGTTGAAATTTATATTGTATTTTAATATGTAAGTTAATTGATTGTTGTTGTGTATAACAACAAAAGAAAACATACAAATAATACTCCATATAATATCATAATTAGATTTTATAAGTATTTTTATAATCCATATAAGAAAACATTAATTTGATGCATTAATCATCTTTATGAAGAGTTCATTGTGAAAACTAGGATGGAGCCTACAGCAACACCAATGATGACCAAACACACACATGCCCAAGAATGTAACCACACACAAAACAAACATATAATTACAGAAGAGGTTATGTAAATAGGGAGTGGTATACATAGATTTGATAAAAACACAGACTCAGCGTAGTCTTGATTATTTTATTTACGTATGGTTCAAGGCCAACAGTAAGCAACTGACATTGTTTTACAGAGCATCAAAAGTGACAGTGCTCGATTCGATCTCAACACAGTGGATAAATACGAGAGAAATCGGCAGCCGATAATAACATAAGCCTCGGACATAAGGGTGATGAAGTCAGTCAATTATATTTCTTAGTAGTTTTGGGACCAATTCGCGTCGCTTCCAACTCTAGGCATTCCTGTGTTCCCTTTGCGCGACTCTGCATCCACCTTAAAGGTCAGGCCACAAACTTCGCCAGAGCTGTCAATTCTTGGTACGGCCTTCAGTTCGTTAACTGGATGCTCGTAGCTTCGGAGGCCTCCAGAAGATGTGTAGAAACATCCTGATGGATAGAGAAAAATATGAACTGCTTGATGAATGATGATATATTCAAGAAAAGGTTGCATGTTACTCTATAAAAACATTTTTCAACCAATTCTATGAGATATAGTACTAACTTGGAAAAACCTAAATTTTGATTACAAGAGACTTCTTTTTACGCCAGCATAACAACTCGGAAATCATTTACAATGCGATTCTAAAAGATTTCCGACTCCATCAAACTCCTTTTTATATATGCATCCATCTCAGTATGATAATATTCAGTCACAGTACAACAAATAGGCTGCAAAGAATATTACCATTCTCGATTTTACTGGTGATCGAGGGCGAACAAGGTGCACACGTGACATATGACAAGAGCAATAGACATATTTGAGGTGAAAGTGTGAAACTGAATGCTTAGAGGCTTAGCAATTCTTATGTAGATAAAGTTTCTCATATAACTCAATATGTAAACCTATGAGGCATTGATATGAGCCTCTACGAGTTTACCTTATGAAGTACTCATGTTACCTATTTGTACTGAGATATGGCAGCTTCTAGATTTTTCATTAGTCTCACTATTCAAGGATTGAATTAAGCATCCATTATTTCATAACAAAACCAATCATGCCATGTCTAACAAACACGCGCCTAACTCTTTTGTGTAATGTGAAGTAAACTAGACGTCCTCCTATCTATGAAAAATAGTAAATGATTCGTTCTCTCCTCATTCCCATCATAAAAAAAGTCCAGTTTCAGTAAAGCATGAGAGTAGACAACATTAAAAACAGTACCTTTAGGAAAGGGAGCAAATGTTTTTCCACAACCTTGCTTCACGACTTCTCCATCAGTAGAGAGAACGAGATGGCCATCCGCATCAGTCCCCCAAAAGAAGGGAACACTGCCATCAGCATCCTATGCCAAAACATTTAGCGTGAGATATATTGCAAATTTGCAACAAGAATCACAAGATAAGAGTGGTATTTAATGAGTACAGGATTAGAGGATCACTTACAGATGCTACAAATGCATTGTTCGAAGCAGTGTCAAAGAGGACGAAGGCAAACTTCCCTTGAATATCCCTGACCACTTGATCAGCAGGATACGGGCCTCTGTCCCTCAACGTCCTGTAAGCCTCAATAACGATGATCACCTCATTCGCCGCCTTGTTTAACCCATACTGCTGCTTAAGATGGGCGACATTTTGGATATTCCCTTCGAACAGGCAGAATATGCCGTCCACAACTGCAAACAGTCTGCCAAGATGACACACACAAATCAGAATATACCCCACAGTGATGTAAAGTAGTTTCAAAAAACAGAGGAGATTAGAGTGTGAAAAAACAAATCTTTCTAATAATCATTACGTAATTAACTACATAAATCCGATTACACATAACAAACATCACAGACAAATGCAATTCCTTCACACTACAAGTCTACAACCAAATTGACAGAATTAAATTCAAGAATTTTAACCAATTGAGTGAAGAATAATGAACAATCTAATGTTAAGACAAGAATAATGAACAATCTAATGTTAAGACAAACACTATGAAATTCCTCAGATGAAATCAACAAATTCACAAACTCATCATTTAAGATTCACATACATAAGCAAATAGCTAAGCTCAATGAAAACAACTTAAAACCTAGAAATCGGATCACTAAAAAATGCTACAAAACCTAAAAATTGAAAGAAAGAAAGAAACAAGGAAAACCTGGGGAGAAGGGGGGTTTGTCGATCAGAAGAGTAGGCCATGAAACCGGCAGAGGCGAGGTTGATGACGACAGAGCCCGGGTGTACGGACGAGAAATAGGTGGCCAAGAATTTGTCTTCCAGTGCGGGAAGCGATTCATTTTGGGCGTTCTGCGCCAATGCATCGGGGCTTTTCGCCACCGATTTGTCGAAAACAGCTAACATTTTTTCACGAAATGGACTTTTTGATTTCAGTTGATGAAAGAGTGCAAAAATCAATTAAACCGTTTTCTGTTTAAATAGGAAAAGGAAGATTGTGTAGGTCTGTGTGGTTGGACGGAAATGCCCTTTATCATTTTGTTAATTTGTTGGATGAAAAGCTGTGAATTTTTTTTATTATTATAATTGGTTGATTGTCAGTTTACTATTGTGGCCCGAAATTTTAGAGCCATTGGTGGAAATGAGCTGAACAATAAATAATTGTAAAAATAGCTCAAATATAATCTGAAAGCAAAGGGTTAGATCTTATCCAACAAAATGTGTATCAATTGTACTATGAGGGTATTAGAGGAAATTGAGATGAGAATAAAATATTGAATGTGAGGGACAGCAGCCAGGGGATCCCATCCCATCCCATCCCAAGATCTTATCCAATAGCGTGGCCACAGCTAGTCAAGTCACCTTTGTATTAATGGGATAGTTAATTGTTCTGGAGCACTGCATTTTGAAGACAAACAGCAAGATTTTATCTTTAATTAATTACTTGTGTTTATTAATCCGCCGTAGAATTCTCTGGATTACAGATCGCAACCCCACTGGTCACCATCAATGCGTATTATTATACTCCTATCACATTGAAAGGTCCATGTTTATTCTACAATGGGGAAATTGGAATTGGATTTGGACATATACAATTAGATGGCCCGAAGATATAAGAATCTCAATAGTAATAGCTAAATTTAATGGTTGGAAACAAGGGAGATGATGGTAAGATTGGGGCGGTGGTGTGTCCAATCTCTAAGATTTGAGGTCACATGTCGTATAATAGGATCGGTGGCGAATGCTAAATTTATTACAGTTTTACTGGCGTTAGAATATCGGGTGTCACTTGAATCCGTCATTGTTGAGGGGATTTGTACCTTGGGTCATATATACATACACATCTCAATAAAATAAGAAGAAGCTTATGAAGTACTCTAGTATCCGTCAGTTAAGGCATAAGAAATGTCTCAATTAAGGAAAAGAAGTAACGAAATTATAAAGACAAGGAAGGAAAGACTTAACTTATGTGGCAATTTATATTGCATTGTTAGAACTTAGATCTCCAAAATTATCCCTTCAAACGGCCTAATGAATGAATAATGATTGGAGCAAGAATTGACGATGATGATCAAATGATGGCAAGTGGAGTTTCAAGCACAAAACTTGATTGATACAGGTGAATTGTCTTCTTTCATATTAATTGGTCTCGATTGGATTAACTATTGCTTTCTTTATGTTGGTTTGATGGAGATTGATATATTTGAGGTAATATAGGTTTGCTTTGATTTTGACGTTCATTTGTTTTTATTATAGATTTGTTTGTCTTGGTCGTTGCTTTTGTTCTACCACTATTAGTTTGGTTTCCCACTTTGGATGGTTTGAACGCTTTCGTTTTATCAAAAAATTCTCATTAACGGAAAAATATTATTATTTCTGTAATGACCTACCTATACAGACCCTAAGAAATGTCTCTAAACACCTATTTTTTGCAATCTCCTGAAATTAACTAAAGCAACCCCCAATACTCTAAATCGTGGCCATTGAGTCGAATAAAACTCTCAAAAGATTACGATTTATAATATCCAAAGAAACACTCATAAATGTGTCAACAACACACAGAAATGCTAATGTAACCAAAGAATACCTAAAATTCTGCATTTTAGTCATTTGGAGTTTGGACTACTTGTCTACAAAGCAATATGCACCATCAAAATAAGATAGTTTATTATTTCAGAAAATAAATTGGAGATAATGTATTTGTAAATACATATTAAAAGCTGCCATTTTTATTGCAAGAAAGATGGGATGAAAGTTAAATATACTATAATTTGATTTCACATTCTGATTGAAGATAGTTTACAGAAAGAGTGATGCTAAATGGCCATAATGTGGTCGGCCATAAAGAGTTAATTTAGTCCATTTACATGTATAAAAAATTAGAATTACCGATATAAACTTATATGTGTGTGAATGGACTTGTGAGTTGATACTTATCTTTGAATTCCATTACGTAAAACACATTAATATCACGAATTACTGTATACGTTGAGCAACAATCAAGAAATGACAGTAGTAATAAGTTGAGCAAAAACTACGAAAGAGCAACACTAACATGTTGAGCAACATATAATGAAGATGATATAAAAGTAAAATCAAGTAGTATTAAACCAAAAATTTGAAAAAAAATCATTTTTTTGTTATTTAATTAATTTATGGCTGGCCATAATGTGGCCGCATAGCATTATTCTTACAGAAAACTAGAGTAGTGTTGATAATTCATGTATTTGTGTCTCACTGTGAGGGACTGAGCATCAAACGCGGCCGTATGCGACGGGTTTGCTGAACAATTTTCTTATGTAGACAACCTGAAGGCCGCTCAACGCAACAAGCAACACATATTCCCCGACCGTGTACCCAATCACGCGCTTTCGTGTGCTCTCATTTGCTGCACCAAGAACAATCAGAATCAACCTCATCAGGAGTTGAAGGAGTATACATGGAATGTGTTAGGAATAGCCTTACTATGGCGGTGATGATAACCACGTGCTTTAAGGTACTTCTGCTCTAATGTAACAGAGGTCAAAGACTCCCTCAGTTCAGCAATCTTGGCATTCACAGGCTCGAAATGCTCTGCAAATGTACAAGAATATGTTACTTGGGACAAAATGTAGTAATGCGGAGGCTAACAAGAGAAGAGAGACGCACGAACCATCCTTGGCTAGATCCTGTTGTTTGGGAATGTGGCCGACGTGAATGTTGAAGGCGACTGCTTCTGGCGAGTTAGATGGATTGTGGAAGCAGAATTTGTGCATTCCACTGGATACCTTGAAGTCGAATTTGTCACCGGTTGATCCCTTCAAGGAGTAGACTATACTGTTTTCAGGAGTTGTCACCTGCATCAATTCAGGATCAATAATGCTGCCTCGTTTAAGCTTTAGTGAAGCATCAAAATAGTGTCATGTCATCAACTTCTTCACTTAGCAAGCAAGAAACATGCATTCTGGCACACACAGCTCAATAAGCTTATACAACTCATTTCCACAACAATGCTAATCGAATCAAGTGAAAGAAATCATAATAACACCATTTTTTATCTTTCCTCAGTGATGTTGTTTGTTTTAAGATTGTTCAGCTAAAATCCATCAAAACAGACAAATAATTGAAAATAGCAATTATTATATGAAGACGCAACGAATTAAAACGGACTAATCCTTAAATCTATTTGCGCCACAATCTCAATCAGTCACCGCTAAAACAAGGCATAAAGAGAAACAATCACAAAAAACACATGATTACAAACAAAAGAAGACAAAAGTCTTCCATTTCCCAACTCCAACACATTCCACTTATTTAATCTCCAAATAGAATTTCATAGATTCAGATTAACCATCACCTTTGGGAGTAATGTGCAGCCACTCATGAATTGATGATATAGCTCATTCCAAAAAAAATTATCCACAAAATTAAATAAAATTAGTTCTTCTCCCAATGCAGAAATCAAACACAACGTACGGATGCTGATAATTTATTCATTAATAATTTAATATATATTCTAGCAAGAATTCCTACACCTAATTCCGCATCGAGAATACAATATAACTTCACATCGATCACCATAAACACACAATCATGCAGAAATAGATGCGTATATAGATATATAGATAGAAATGTGAGTCTAGTACCGTGAAGTCAACTCCGGGATTACTGGATCTCCAGGAAGCGTCGTGATCGACGACGACGAAGTTCCCCGACACGGTGTCGTCCTTGTAGTAAACGTATTCGTAGACGCACTCGACATCGGTCACAATCAGTGAGAGCGCCGCCGCGCGCCAAGATGCGCTCATCATCAGGAGGCATAGAAGCGCCGCCGCCTCTCCGCCCATTCCTCTCGCCATCGATTTTGCTTATTTGACTTGTGAGTCAACTCGGTTCTGTGTTTTCGACTTTCGTCATGTTATACTTTTGCTACGTGTATCGTGATGACGTGGGATGACGCTATTGGACTAACACAGCGCAGACGTGGCCCGACTTCTTATTTTTACTAATTATTTTCCTCGTAATATTAAAATTCTGAGACTATTTTATTAGTGTGACTACTAATTATTCATTGCTACTTTAATTTATTGCTAATGCCAATATATATTGTCCAAATCCGACACATTTGCATCTCGGATAAATATCCATTGCTCTGAAAATCTTAACATCTCTTTTCAAGATTTCCTCAAACTCAAGCTTCGATTCACAAAAACAAAATTTTGAAATTGACAAAAAAAAACTAAAACGTAAAATAGCACAAATAATTAAGGTATTACATAAAATAAAATGAGCAAGAAAATAGTCCAATTAGGATTTTAACCCAAGCTTCATACAATTGACATAAGCTTAAGTTTTTGTTTTCGTTTTACCTAAGGTAAAACACGTGCAACACAATCGCACTTATGGTAAAATCAAGAGAGCATGCCGATCACATTTTTCATTTTATTAAATTAATGGATCACTACACGCAAATAGTACTCCTAGTCAAAAGATGCCAAATTTGGCCGCCCTCTCTCTATCTACAAGGGTAAAAATATCATTAGTAAGCAAAATGTCATCTTCATGTCTATCCAACCTTCATCCATTTATACCTCTCTCTCTCACACACACATTAGTTGGTAAGAAGAATGGAGCACAGTTGTGAGATTCAAGTGCCAAGAGTCAAACTAGGCTCCCAAGGTTTGGAGGTAACATACATAATAATATCTCTAATGCTTTCTTGTGCTATTTTTGATGCCATAACAGAAAACCAAATGGTTCTTACCAGGCGGGAGCCTCTCCAGCATACTGAATGCTCCTCTCCCCCACGAAGCCGGAGGCCAAATACTAAAACAAGCATTCAACAGAGGCATCACATTTTTTGACACTGCTGATATCTACGGCAAACAAGGCCACAACGAGATCATGATTGGCAAGGCTTTGAAAGATCTGCCTCGTGACAGAGTTCAGATTGCAACTAAGTTTGGTCTCTTAGTCTTACCTCCTTGTTGTCTGTCTGCACAGACGTTCCATCCGAGGTTCACTGGGGACAATCAAGAAAAGAATCGGGCTATATACACCCGGTTTGCTGGCTTAGCAGCCAAGCATTCTTGCACCCCTCCTCAACTTGCTCTAGCTTGGCTTCTCCATCAGGGTGACGACGTTGTTCCCATACCTGGTACGACCCAAACCCTTACTCAGGACTTGTTGTGCTTTTACATAGATGTAAGATATTTCTCTGTACGACGCTTTCAGGGACGACGAAGATTGAAAATCTGGAAGCTAACGCTGCGTCGTTGAGAGTGAAGCTGACAGCAGAGGAATTGGAAGAGATTGGTGAAGCAATTCCAGTTGATCAAGTTGGTGGTGATAGGGATCTTGGCATCTTTACCAAGTTCGCATACAAGCTAGCAAGCACACCACCCTATGAAAAATGATACTGTCCCATCCCATCGATGAATAAATACTGGACACAAGACCACCTCAATAAACATGAAGCTTTTCATTAATGGAAGTGTTTCTTTTCAACTTTTGTATATTGCTGCAAGTTAGAGAAAGTTCTCTTATTCTTTACATTGGTAAGATCTAATCTGTGACATAAGAAGAGATGGAAGAACAAAAATGGCTATACACTCAAAGATGTGTATCAGTACCGTGTTATGTACATTTGATTATAAGAAAACCCTTCTATGCTATGCATCGTCTTTCAGCTCACCGTTCTGGAGCTTCTCAGCCTCCACTTCATCATTTATGTCCTGCATTTTGATTCGAACAAGCTTGAAATCAATAGCACGCCCTTTGTTATTTATAATCGGAGGACTAGAGAGTTTACCTCATGTATAGGTGCCGGGAATAAATTTATGCTGCTGGGATTGAAAGTAAAGGAGCTACGTTGAAATATGTGGAAAACGATCAATATTGGAATTGAGTACAACACCAAGAATATACGAATTTTAAAGTGCTTGAATGGTAGAAAAAAGGTAAAAACATAAAACTTGAATGGAAATTAGGATACCTGCGGAACAATATCAACTGCCACACATATGGAATGAAGAACTCTTCGGGGTGGATCTCTTGTTCATAGATAAACCGTAGTTGCGTAAACATCTTTGAAGAACAAATATAGCGGGTTAAGATAATAAGGAATCGTGCAACACAAGAATTATTTTGGTTACTTAATTAAACATTTTTCTTTATACCTTCATTCCTTCACCTCTCCAAGACCGGCAGTTGTTGATTATGACTTCAAGAACTTTCTCCACCGACCATTCCTCATCTATCTTCTGATTATCCATGTGGCTATTGAAGAAACTAAGAACCTGATAACCGAAGTAATGCAGAGGACATTTCTTATACATGAGGTAGGTAACACTAATTATGAAGTCCAAAACTGGAATATTCTTGGACGAATACGTACAGTAAAGATGTTTTCCAGAAGCTCACTAAAACGGGGATGATTCCGGAATGGTAGAAGAACCTCCTGCCTATGCATAATTGCATAAACAACCTGCATGTCACAGCCAAAAATATGTGATATGGAGATGAGATTAAAAATATCAGATGAATACTATATGCATGAGAATTAAAGCGCACTTTCCAATACCTCTGGATTTCTAGGTAATGCATAAGTTAGAATTGCATTTAGTATCTCCAGCACAAGTCTCAGGAAGTCCGTGTATATATGCAGTTCCATTATCTGCAGCAGCATTCCTAGTATAGGTCAATATTATACATAACTCTATTGCCATCACATATAAGTCAGATGAAAAAGGATAAAAGGACTTACCGGATCCTCCAGAAAGTTGTCTCCTCTGGCAACGGCATCTGCTGTGTTCATCTTATCATTGTTAAGCTCTGCTAGTTTATTGTACCTACGATGGAGACATTTAAAACGGGAGGCGGAAGAAAAATTAAAGAAGAGCTCCTTATTCTAGCACTGAGGAGCCAAGGACAAAACAACACAGATGTGACTCACTTTCGTGAAAGCATGTCAAAAAGGCTGACCAACTGCTGTGATGCATATGCACTCAAATGGTTAGCATATGGTGCCATATTTGACAAAATTGCCAGGCAATTTGTGTGGAGATAGATATCCTGTTGCATCTGAAATGTCAGAAACCTATATAACCACATAACTTCTCAAAATTAACTCTTCCAATGATTACAAGTTATCGTCTATGCTTGCTTTGTGTTATGGACATTAAAGATTTTAAATTCTTATAAAAGGAAAACAAAAGTTTTGAATTCAACAAGAACGTTTAGAAGATATTTTGAGGACAGCCTTCAGATGATAATGAATTAGCAAATCTAACGATATGACATTTGGAAGGATAAACTCTGCATTGTCAAAACAAAAGAGAAAAATAAGCTGAAAGCATAGCATCAAGTCTCACCCTCAGTTTAGAGAGGTTATATTTCACTGTCCTGACCAAAATTATGATCATCAGGGAACCTAGAGAAGTTTGATGAATGCGACGTTCTTGATACCATGGAACACTAGGAAGCATCTGTAAGAATAACCACTAATCAGTAAGACCTTACATAAATAAACTTAAATGGTTGAAACTAAATTCTCTTTACCAGTTTGTGAATGCTGGCATTAAAAGAGGAATCTTGGCTGAGTATAAGAAGGACTATCAGCACCATATATATATGATTGGGTGTTCTTCTCGGAGCATCATATAAACTTTCCAACATGGGAATCAACTGTAGCACATACAGAAAGTTAACATACCACGATTCACCGGAAAAAAACCGTGCATCAGCACAAAAATGTAAGATCAACCAACACAAACTTTTCCCTAATTAATCATGAAGTAGTTGCAGAAACTCTCTGGACTATGATTCTCATTATTCTCAGATGTTACAAGATAGCCATGGAAAGAACATGTAGCCGTACAATAAACACTTTCCACAGAGAACAATTTGATATTAATACAATAAAATCAACTATTTTACAGTAAACGTACTTAGTCATGACAGTTAGACACCAGTCATTATTTCAAACTATCATCACATATCCATGTTTTATGTTTTATATGAAACATCAAGAAATAATTTCTTCAGAAATCAATTCATACCAGTGTATCCAAATCTGTTCGCACCAAAATATACTCCAAAAAGTATGAATTTCCTTGCATTAGAGAATAAAGCAACAGGAGAGATGCTTCATCAGACAAGCACCTGAGAATAGAGTGAAAATAAAGTAAAAATGCACTCAATAAAACACTTAAACTGAATATATATTCACATACAAGATCTCAGAGGTGCATTGCAATGTGTTGGCACAGAGAGAGTCTTGAGCCCATATAGTAGTAGCCTAGATTATAGATTGCTTAAGTCTCAATTGAAAAATAATAGCACCCACTAGATCTGAAAGATGAACTAAATAGCAACAGCTATATTAGTGAGGCATTTATGCAGAATGCAAAAACTGAGGGCATAAACCAGGTTGAAAATCATCAACTGTAAATATTTCTAATAAGAAGCCACTAAAAACAAATTTTCTGAAAACAAAGAACGTTATATATTCACACAATAGCATTTCAGAAGATATTTACCGATATAAAAAGTAGAATAAGAATCCCATTAGCATTTTAACATTTGCTATAATTTATAACTTCGATTTATATGTCAAGTACAAGGCTCTGGAAACACTCACATGCCAAGAGTGTCATACAGAGAGGCAAAAGGTAGCCTCGCTGTAAGATCACCAGGTGCATTCCTCTCATCTTCAGTGTGGCTGACTGCAGGTGAACAGCTCAAAAACTTCAGCACTTTAAATATTATAATATCATTTGATTGAGAGAATCTGGAAAAGCCCGGGATCATACATTCAATATCTCGCACATTCTCTACTGCTTTGCAGAAAGGGTTTTCGGAATAATATGTTTCTTCCTCCGGGTGACACTCTTCCTTACAGAGGGAATCTGAATTGCAGTTGTCATCTTTATCCTTCAGAGAAGGATCAGACATGCATTTACGGTAATTAACAAGAACAAGTATGACATTTAGACTCCTTTCTGCCAATGAACTTCTTGAAGCTTCATAATTTGAGCTGACTAAGTAATTAAGGGGCAGCAGCATCAAGTTTGCTGCAAACACAAAAATATTTCAGTCATGACAACCAAATTATAATTATTGGGTTCCAAGAGTTTTCATAATAAACCAATATGCAACGGTAACAGAAAACAAAAACATCAAATCACAGATAAACTTAATAATCGATAAAGAAAATGTTTGCACCACACTATACCAGCTGCAGAGCCAACTCTCCTCAGTACACCAAGCTGATTTGCTTCAGAAAACACAGAATAGAATAAACTGCTTAATGGAACCCTGGGCTGAATGGTGTAATTTAGTAATAACTTGTTCACGACCAAATCAACCAAAGAACTTTCCTGCAGAAACAACAGGCGGTTAAAAATAGAAAATAATTAGATAATGATGATGGAAGCATGTGCCACTTGAATCCACCTGAGTCATTGCTGCATCAGCAAAAGGGTGTTTCTCATTCAGTCCTGGTGATGGCCCAGAGAGAAGTTGAGTCGACATGGCAGTCAGCAAGAAGTTAAGCAGCTCATAATGTAGAAGGTATGTTCCAGGTCTTATTCAGAAAATTTGATAAAGTAAGAAAACTAAAATAGAAGGCACTGCATCAACAGACATAAAACATCAGCGTCATACCTAACATCAACTCTGGCAATGAAGGTGAGCACACTGTACATGACACGGTCTGCAACGTTTTCACCTGAGTGGATAATGTATAATAGTAAAACAAGAGACACTAAATATTTTGTCAGGAAATCAACTGTAACTGGAAGGTGGAAATTTTGGAGAGTGTGTTCATGAATTTAACATATAGACATTCACCAGAATAACTAATGAAAAGCAAAACTAAACCAAATAAGAGTTAATCTATGCTGTATTTGTTATGAAAAAGAGCATATATATGCGTAATGCAGTATAAATTATTAATTTCTCCAGGGGAGACAAATTAGAAAATGAAACAAAGCAAAACAACATTGTGACAGTATCATGTGAAAGGGGGAGAAAACCTTATGTACAATATAGAATTCTAAATTAAATTGACTAATGCATAAGAAAATGAACCTTTTGAAAAATTATTGGGAATCGGCTCAGTTTCATCCAGCAATAGGTATAGTTCTTCAAAGTTGTCACTCGTTGCACTCTCAATGAGATACTTCAGAAAAATGGATGATAAAAGTAATGCATTAAGAGACTTAGAGAAAGCTGGAGATTCCGCAGCAGAGGCATCATCAACACACTCTTGCAAGCACCACGATAGGTGTATCAAAATCTTCGTCAGGTGCCTTGTGTCACAATTGTTCCTTGCTGCAAGCAAAAATCACAAAGCAGGCTTTGCTCTTAGCTCAAATGACTCAGCAGCTCGGATGCGGAATTCATAATACTTACTACCAACTACCAGCTATTATAAAAAAAGAGGGGGAAAAGTGATCAGTTAATTTGTACAGGATAAAATGTTAACTACTATCTTATATTGCAAAATCAAATTCCAGATGACGTTAGATTTCCATTGCGCGATATGGAAGAGAACACACATGAAAATGAATTTAAAAAACGTAACACAACTAACGACCGGTCGATCACGCCGAAAAACAAAAAAAAAATACTACTATAAAACATTTGCAGCTAAGAACAATGCGTAAACCACAACAGACGATGAGACGAAGAGAAAAACGCACACACCGAAGAGATGGCAAGCTTCGAGGACGCGATCGGGGGCCCAGCGAAGGTCGAGTTGCAGGTGGAGAAGCTTCTGCCAGTAATCAGAGGCGAGAGGGAACGATTTCTCGCCAACGAAGGCCGCAATTAAGTACTCAGCCGACTCCACTGCGCTTCCCAGCCGCGGCGTCGATGGCGCTCCACCCATTCCAAAACCTACAATACAGCTACACACGTAAACGCGATACGAATTCCAAAATGTGTTCGGATCCGAACAAGCGTAACGACGACGAAGGTTTTGACGAGGTAAACGGGTTTCGCGAGAGGAAAATTGGATTATTTATTACGGTTGAATTTTGGAGGCCATGGATATGGATGGCATGTCGAGTCAAGTGACGGTGGAAGAAACAATGGCACACTGCTCGTTTATTTTTATTGACGGAATTGCCCCTTGCGCCTGCAAACTTAGGCCATCTTCAATGCGATATCTTATCCGTCTCATAACCGTCATCTCTTAATTATTCATGGGTCCCACGGTACTTTTCACTCCATCTCTTAACTAAGGGCATCCATCGGCGGACATCCCAAAAACACCTCCTGCCACGTCATAAGGACTTCCCACTCCACTGCCACGTTATAAGGACATCCCACTGCACAGTGAGGAACATCCCCGACGGACTTCCCACAATAATAAAAATTCACAAATTCACCAAAATTAAACAATTTACGGAATTAAAATTTCGACACAAATAATAAAATTCAACGAGTTGTATTTATAGAATTTTCGAAAAAAATAATAAAATAATCGGGACGTCCGCAAGGACGTTGCCACGGACGTCCCGGGAACGCCGCAGAACTCCGGTGTCCGCAACGGACGTCCGTATCCGCGTCACCTTTGCACAATGGCGGACGTCCGCCGGGACGGGCGCCATTGCGGATGCTCTAAGAGACGGCACCTGCATCCCTTCATCTCTTAATCATCTCTTAATCATCTCATCCCTTAACTATTCATTCAATTTCATTTTTTTATTTCCAACAAATTCAATTAATAAAAACACACTTCATTAAATAAAATAAAATTATAATTTAAAATCCTAAAAAAAACACATAATTAAAATCTAAAAAATAAAAAAAGGATATAATTTTAAAAAATAGAAATTAAAAACTACACACTTAAAAACTACTCCGCCGGCAAATCACCCTCCGAAGGCGGTGGCGGTGCACTCAAGCCACCTGTAGGCAGAATACCAATTTGACTTGCCATATACTCAATTCCGGCAAGATAGGCTTGATATTAGGGAGGCGTCATGCGGGAAGTGTTAGCCATCGTGGCGGTCAAGTACATGGACAATAGGGTATTCGAGCCTGAGACCTAGCGTGCCTAGTTTGATTCGCCTCGGCCCCTCCTCCCTCTAGCCGCCTTCGCCGCCTTGGTCCCTTGCGGCCGACGGCGCCCACTGGAGGAGCCCCTGCATCGGTGGCAGTGCCCTCAACCTCTTGTGAGGCGTTGCCTGACCCGCCCTCACTAGACGAGTATTGGCCACTCGCCGTGTGCTTCGTGCGTTTCAAGCTTGAGCCCCGTGCTGGACTGGACACCGCCAGCCCACCTTTCAACTTCTTTAACCGCCTCCCAAACATCGACATGTTTGATTTTTTTGTTGTTGTCGTAAAAAAAGACTCGCATAGCCGCTCTCAGAATGCCGGCTCCGCTTTGGTAAGTCGTCGCTTCATTCTTGTAGATCCCGCAAAAAATTTTGACATCTCTGTCAACTCGGTCAAAATGACTGCGGGGCATCTTCATGGTGCGGCGGCAGGACCCCTTAGGCTTGTTCTCGTTGTAGGCGTCGATGACCTTTTCCCAAAAACACTTGCGGGTTTGTTGATTCCCGACGATGGGATCGTACGAGACGCTGACTCAAGCGTTGAACAGAGTCATCGTGTCCTTGCGGCTGTATGAATGGCGGCCTACATCCTCCTCCTCTTCCTCCACAGAGTCGAATGCGCGACCCCCGGAGCTTCCACCGCCTCGTCCTCCTTCCGGATTGGGTTCATCCAGAAAATCCTCTCTAATTTGGGATAATCCCTGCGATTGCCCATACCTCAGGGCGGAGGGACAAAGAGTATGCATCCACATCAAAATAGGGTGGTTGGTACGCCGCAGGCGTCGACGAGCCTTGGGTGCCCGGCCTCGACGAACCGGAACTGGAAGCACCCAAGACATTGTACATGCCCCCCAGTCGCCAAACGTGTTCAAGTCATAGCCACCGGAGCCGCCAGAGTTTCCGTCGCCGGACATTTTGAGATGAAAATTGAAGAGAAAAGATAGATGAATTGAGAAGAATAGATGCGTGTTTGTGTGTATAAAGAGAATGAAAGAGGAGTATTTATAGAATAAAAAAGAAAAAATTAAAAATTAAAATATTACCGTTGGACGGTAATATTAACGTGTTTTAATTTTTATTTATTTTTTATTTTTTTATTAAAATTGAATTTTAAAAAAATATTTATTGCGTCAGCATGACGATGCTCATTCGCGGGCCGGCGAGTGGGCGTCACACCTAGCGCCAGCGCTTGCCACGTGGCGCTGGCGCATGGCGAGACGTCTCGCCAACCCACCCTCCCGGCCGAGACGCCCGTCGAAACGAGACTGAGATGGATGGCTGCATCGCGTCTCGCTGCCGTCTTGTCTCTCCGAGACGAGACCGAGACGGGTTGCGGATGCCCTTACCATTTGCATCTATACAAGTTATGCACGCTTATTTAATTGAGTCGATTGAATATATACTTGATATTATTAATTTAATTTTTTAAGCTTTCTTTAATTATATTTATGTTTCTTACTTATTCTATTTTTTTTTTATCTATTCTAATTTCGCCCTTTCAACTCAAAACAATTAATTTGATAGATGCACAGTTAATTGCAATCTTTAAGGGGATGTATATGTAATTAAATAAATTGAAGATGTAACATCAGTTCAATTTAGTTAATAGTGGATGGAAATAAGGGCATTTACAACGTGCGTCTTCTCCTCTGTCAGGACCTCGTCATGTTACGCCCGTATTTTCTAAGGATAGAAAACACGGTTGATCGCGACTAGGGGTGATTAAAAAAGCGGGGAAGAAAGGGGAAAACAACACAAATCGACCATAGCTCGAAACAAATGGGAATAGCTCGAATAAAATCATAGTATCTCAACAATCAACAACTCAAAAATGAATATTATCTCAGCGATACAAGATCTCAAAAGAAGAACAACTACTCAGCGGAAGCATTTGAGAGAAGGAATATGCCACGTATGAAGACATGACACATTCTAAACACTTAAATTTCTTCAACGGTCTTGCTCAACACTCACCGCACCCATCACGCTCAACCTGCACATTTTTAAAAGAAATGCAGGGTTGAGTACTTGATGCACCCAGTGAACACATGCCAAAATAATTTTCATAAAATATTGTATCAGCATTTAAAAGTGAACTCGGGGTTTTACAAAAGACCAAGTCACCAAAATATTTTCTCGCTCAAAAGTATGGCCGCGCAGCCCATTTTTCTCTCTTCTTGATCACCGGACCGGCCAACTCGAAAGATAGTGCACGATCCCCTCTGTGTACACTAGTTTGAATAAGGACTCACTCCCTAGACAAACCCGAATTCGATTAAACTCATAACTTCTAGTAGAGACCTACTCCCCACTAGGACGATCAGATAGACACATCCTCAAAAACAAAATACGGCATGACACAATATATTTAGAATTTAAGCTCATAACTCATACTTGAAAGATATTGCGTAAATTTAAAAGTAAGCATACACAATAATATAGGATAGAAAGCCTATCTCATTCGCTTAAAATCCTCAACTTGTCTTTCCATTCGCTTCTCAAATAGCTTGCACAAAATCACCCCTTTGATCTTAATTAGAAAATTCTGAAACTTCCGAAGCCTCCTATGTCCCTCTCGCCCAACACACAGATTACTTATCTTGGCCCATCATTTATCAAAGAGCAGACTCCCATTTGATTTAATTCATTGGCCCACTAAGAGAAATCTTAGCCTAAATATTTTAGTCCCAATACTTATAATGTGAGTAGCATTGACTTCCTCTCACTTATCTCCGTCCCCAATCCAATCTGTTGAGAAGCAATCTCAACACAAAATTTCAATTACCAAATCAGAGAAACAAACTCTAAATCTTGCCTTACTCTCTTTCATCTCCCAATTCAGTAAAATATCCTCCTACTCTCTCCCTTCTTGCGTCGTCGTGATGCTGTCCGATTGTGGTGCAGGATCGACACCGCCGACGTATTTCTCTCTCTGCTCGCTCCGTCATCGTCGTCGCCGCCGTCTCACCCTCAAACTCTCTATGTCTCTGTCACTCGCCGTTCTCCGATCTCCGTTCTTTTCTCTCTCGCATTGCAGCACCGTCGCGAGTCACGGCTGCTGTTGCCGACAGCCCATCGCCAATGGCGGGATCGCCGCTGCTGCTGTACAGCCCCGTGCTGTCCGTCGTCTTTCCTCCGCGAAGTCACCGCCCCCGAACAGTCGTTGCCTCCCCGCTGCAGCCGCTGATCGGGCGATGCTGCTTCGCCGGGACAGCCTGCCATGCCGCTGCTGCTTGTTGCTTTCAAACCGTTATCTCCAGCCATCGTCACTCCGTCCAGCCTCATCGCCTAGTGCAGTAGTTGCCGCTGCGTGCGCCCAACATACCAGTCGTCGCGAGACTCCGCCTCCGTCATCTCCTCTCTCTCTCTCTTCCTTCTCTGATTCAAAGACGCCCCCATAAATTTGGATCTGTGTAACGTGAAATATGTGGAGTAGTTGAGATATATATATAGGCTACACGTTTGGATATGGATTCGAGAATTTATCCCTCTTTTTTAGGGTTGTTGAGAGATTTGAGATAACTATCGTGGATTTGAAATTGAAGAGTGACAGATATCATTAGATTAAAATTAAGAGTACTAATTTTGGGCTCAAAGAAGGAAGAATTAAAAAGGTTTTCGGTTCATAACAAGCGGGTTCCTAATTGATAGTAAAAGAATAATTGTTTGACCAAAAAGTGAAATACTTCTCTCAACAAATAAATAAAGGCAGAAAATTTTCAGATGCGTAAACGATGTCCTTTCGCAAACAAATAAAAAGGATAGAAAAAATTGGGGTGTTACAGCCACGTCATCATCCTCCTCCATTTTTATCACGAGCCACAACTCCTACAATGTATTCTCTCTCCATGCTCCTCTTCTGTCTAAAACAATTAACTTACACTATTCATTCAAAAATACATAAAATTAATGGAGTACAAATTATTACTAGTATATCACTAAAACTAATGGAGTACAAATTATTTACTAGCATATCACAATTATTTGCCATGCTTTTTGTTCACTTAAAGCTGCGAAATAATCAAATAATAGTGCTATAAATAACAATACATGTTGGCTTCTTCTTAAATCTGGCCGACTAAATTGCCTTTAGTTGTATATTATGGGACGGTACCATTAATTTTCAGGGTTAATTTAATTAGATAAGTAATTCTATGTTTAGTTTGAAAGATCGCAATTTTTGTGATATCGACTTTGATATCCAATATTTTAGCTAATTTTGTTTGATACTCCATCCGTCCCAAGATAAGTGAGCAAAACCTTTTTGGCACGGGATTTAAAGAAATAAGGTTTTGTTAGTAAAGTGGAAAGTGAATAAAGTAAGAGAGTTAATAAAATAGAAAGAAAAAGTAAGAGAGAGAATACCAAAAAAGGAAATAGCTCACTTATCTTGGGACGTTCCAAAAAAGAATGTAAGTCGTTTATCTTGGGACGGAGGGAGTATATTATATCATCAAAAAGACAGGAATTGAGATATTTTAAAAATAATAAGTTGGACGGTCTAAACGAATTCGTATTCATAGTAATTTTGGATATGAGTAATTCATTCATTGGTACTGGATAATGGATATTCAGGTCATCTCCAATCATTTATATTAAACTCAAAATCAAACTCAAACTCATTTTTGAGTATACGTTACACTAAAAAATAGTTTTACTTCAACCATTTACACCAAATTCAAAATTTACACTATTTTTGAGTTTTTGTCTCACAAATTTTTTGCAGTAACACCATATTTAGTGTAGTTTAAAAAAAACACCTAAAATGGATTTGAGTTTGGTGTATGGTCGGAGAAGATTTCTACATTAAAACTCATTTTTGGAGTATGGTTGGAGATGGTCTCATGTACTGCCTCCGTTTCATGTTAATAGAATTATTTTACTTATTTTAGAAAGTTATAAGTTAATTGAGTCATTTCTATTTTTGGTAAGAGGTAACCTCTCTTAGTACTTTATTCTCTCTTACTTTGTTCCCTATCCACTAAGCATATTATTCTTAAATTTTGTGTCGAAAGAAGCGCCTCTATTAATAAGGAATATAGGGAGTACTATATTACCGATAGACCTATACAGCTATACTTATATTTTAATTTCAGATTTTCTAAATTTGTAATAATAGAAAGAAGACCGAAAGAGAACAGTGGAACGGGTTTATTAAACCAACTATCTGGGCCTATTTAATCGTCTATC
The DNA here is from genome assembly GCF_004379255.2 of Salvia splendens. Classification (NCBI taxonomy): domain Eukaryota; kingdom Viridiplantae; phylum Streptophyta; class Magnoliopsida; order Lamiales; family Lamiaceae; genus Salvia; species Salvia splendens. Next base: position 4,087,060 of record NC_056036.1, on the reverse strand, counting down.
ATTAACCAAATAATTGGGCCCATTATTATTTATAAATTAAATAAAATAAAATAGACAGCACATATACGAAAATTACTTTGGCTTCGTAGTTTTGTTGTGTCATTTTCCATCACTTTTTACATGAGTATTTTCACATAAGAAAATAAATTAGTTGTATGATCTCCTTATGTATTTAATTGAGATCGAGATATAAGTCACTTAATAACGTTTTTATTTCTTAATTAAGTCCATATGTACTCTTACTCCTTTTGACCGATATTTTCGTACACCACTAACTGCTCTTTCTTAATTTCCTTTTTATTAAGATCAAACATTATGCAAACATGGCGAAGAAAGAATTTTGATGAAGGAATTGTATCAAGTGTGAGAATTAATTAATTATGGGCTAAAATAAATCAAATTAATTTACAAAGTGAGATTTATGATGTGTCGGATGAAGCATAAGTATATAGCACGTGACCATATTTAATTCCAAAACCATTTACAAGAATTTAATTTTATTTGTATTGCATATGTACGTGTACAGCATACAGTCATCCATATTCAACTTTATTCAAATCTATAAAATGAGTATAATAGCAATGAAATGAGTAAAGGCCAAAATTGGTCCTGAACATATAGCCATTTTACGATTTTAGTCCTAAACATTATCTTTTGGATTTTTTGGTCCTGCACATATGGACATTTGATCATTTTGGTCCTGCACATATGGAAATTTGATCATTTTGGTCCCCCGTCAACATTTTTGTTAAAAACTAACAGTCAACATTATCTTTTGGATTTTTTGGTCCTGCACATATGGATATTTGATCATTTTGGTCCTGCACATATGGAATTTTGATCATTTTGGTCCTCCGTCAACATTTTCGTTAAAAACTAACGGTCAACGGCCGATTTTTGACTAAAACAATGGGTTGGGTCGGGTCGTGTTTGGGTCGGGTTTGGGTTACACGTTAAGAAAAAAAATAATTATTTTTTATTAATTAAAAAATTATAAAACTTTAATTTTTAGTTATTTTTGTTGATTAAAAATATTATAACGACTAAAACACGATGTTATTATACGATTTAAACATGATATTACACAATAAAATAAAAAATTACCAAATTAAAATAATCATTTTTTAATCAAAATAATAAAATTAAAGTATATTAATATTAAATCTATATAATAAAATTAAATAATTAAAAAATTATTTTTAATAAAATCTAAGCATAATATTTTATTCAAATTCATGAAAAAATTAATTAAAAAATACTATACTTTAATTTTATTAATTAAAAAATATTAATTAATTTTTTAAGAATATTATGCTTAGATTTTAACGAAAATATTATGCTTAGATTTTAAGAAAATATTATTTTTTTCTTAACGTATAACCCAAACCCGACCCAAACACGACCCGACCCAACCCATTGTTTTAGTCAAAAATCGGCCGTTGACCGTTAGTTTTTAACGAAAATGTTGACGGAGGACCAAAATGATCAAAATTTCATATGTGCAGGACCAAAATGATCAAATGTCCATATGTGCAGGATCAAAAAATCCAAAAGATAATGTTGACCGTTAGTTTTTAACGGAAATATTGACGGAGGACCAAAATGATCAAATGTCCATATGTGCAGGACCAAAAAATCCAAAAGATAATGTTTAGGACCAAAATCGTAAAATGACTATATGTTCAGGACCAATTTTGGCCTTTACTCTAAAATTAACTTAGTTAACATTCTGAGCAATTTCCTACCTGCTAATTTTGGCATAGTGAGGAGACACAATTTCAACAAGCCAACAAACTTCATCAACAACAAGCAACATTCAAAGCAAGATATTCTCACATGATCAGTATCATTTCATGCTCCCAAAATAGCTCAGACAAAACACAAAACATTAAAGAATCAATTCATGAGGCAATAAAAACCAATTTCAGTCCTTCAACATTGATTGTTCAAGAATGTTGCAATTAATTAGAGGGTTCCTAACATAGCTACCTAATTAAGCAAATTTCAATCTCCTGATTTCATTATGATCTCCACACTTTCTTCTTATATGATATGTTCTCACCAATATTCTAACTTAGGCTTTAGAATCCAAGAGTCATAGTTGCCTAGCCAAAACATCCACACCCTCATCACCCAACACTCCTCCATCACTCATCAAACCCTCCCAAAACCCTTGATCATCATCAACACCACAATCGAGCCACTCCCGAGGTGCCACGTGTCCCTCTACACTCACCGATGAATCTCTAGGCATGCTCACTCCCACCCCCAAACCATCAAAATTTTGAGCTTCAACCTTAGCTCCAAAAGAGCCTAACCCCTCAAGTTCTCCAACATCACCAAAACTAATGTAATTACCATCAATATCATCACCTTGAAACAAAAACTCTTGATTATCAATCTTCTTCCTCCTCTTCTTTTCGATGGCCTCCCCAATCTCCCTCCTCATCTCCTTGTGCTGCACCATCTGCTGCAGGAAATCCAGGCTGCGAATCGCCCTAGCCAAGAAACTGAGTGCTTGCTTCTGCTTCTGCTTCTGCTCAGTCCCTTTGAGCCTTTGCTCCATTGCTTGAAGATATGCCTTTGTATTCTGCTGCTGCTGCCTCAGCTTCACCAGTTCTTCCATTAAAACCTGCTTGTCCCTCCTCAGACGATCCATCTCCGCGTCCAGACCAAACCTCCCCAACTCAACACATGACTCTAAGTTACTACTAGATAGATAATTTGACGATGGTGTTCTTCTCCTCCTTATATTCTTCAACAAATGCCTTTTCCCCCTCAAAAACCCTTCATTAGCAAACTCCCATTTGTCTGGATCCACTTTCCTAAATCCCTGCAAAATCACAACTAGTTGTATAAAAATCAAATCTTGATACAATAAGGTCACCACATTTGATATGATGTCACAAAAAATGTACATTAATTAACATATACAGTGTATATATTTACATATGAGAGTATATGCAGAAACTCAATAGCTGGATTTGATTCATTGAACTGATAAAAAGGGCTATAGTATATAAAAGAAAGTGCCAACTTGATATATTAAAATATTATGTTGTAGATGCTTCAAGAACATGTATATGGTCTTGTAAAGGCAAACAAATCTAGGGCATTCCAAAAATTAAAGTATACATGCCACAACAACTACTAGAAACTTCAAATCAGTCGACCATAAACATTAAACACCAAGAAACTTGAAGATTTAAGAGTAGGCCTTACATATGTGTTGAGTTGTCTGACAAAGCTTGAAAAATTGTTGTGCTTGAAGAACTTGGGAAGGAGATTGGTGGCAAATATCTGAGGGTCCCACACAATGAAACTGTTGTTGCCTCTACTCCAAGAAACAATCTCATTTGTACTCTCCTCTTCAACCGAATTCGGATGAACTTGATCCCAAGAATTCCTCCTTCACAGGTCCTAGGTTATTCATGACCACAAGATCTTATATGGTTGGTGTAACAAGTTGTTTCTTCAAAATAGCAAGATCAAAATATGCATCAACAGTTTTTTTTTATTTTAAATATGACAAGTTTGAGAGAAACATCAAGAATCAAGTTTCTTGAAATTGAATCAAACTGGAAAGGGAGCATTTTGGAGTGGTGATGATGATGAATTTGTTATCAAGTGGGCTGCAAATATGAAGAGGAGATTGGAGAAGTGGTGAGACCTAATGAATTAAATTATGTTAAGAATAAGCATATTTTTATACTATCACTTTTCAAACTTGGACAGGTGGAAAGTTTGTAGGCAAAAGTTGTGTTGAAGATATTTTGGGGGCCATTTCTTCTTTGGGAAGGTAGAATTTTGTTTGTTTTTTTATTCGGAGTATTTTGGAACATTATTAAACTTTACTGGCTCGATTAATTACAACAACAAAAAAACAGGAAAAAAGAGAAAATGAGAAGAATCTCGATTTCTTCTATATATTTGCAAGTGTTTAATTTAACATGCGGATATGTTTTAATTTATATAATGAGCGTATTCAAAAATGTTTATAAATATAATCTCTCAATGATTTAAATTGACTTGTAAAAGTTAGTATGAAATTACATAATTGTGATTCTAATGGAGTAATTGATTTTTGAAACGTTTTTTAGTAAAATTGCTCATTTCTGGAGTGAGACTGTTGATTATGTGGGTTGTTATGTTGGTGGACAATTATTTGGGCCCGAGATTAATTCTGGCCCAGGAAGTTTGGGCTTCTGCTTTGCCCTTGCCCAATTATTTGGGTGATATATATACTCTCTCTCCACTCCACCGCCTCACCTTTACACTTCTCTCTCTTTGCTCTCTGGCAATTTAGTTCCCCTTTGAGTGTTCTTCTTCTCAGATGGTTTGTCCGGTTGTTTCACTACAGTTTTTCACGGATATTTGAGTGATAAAACGTGTGTGTGTGGGGGAAAGCAACCAGTTCGGTTGCTTGGGTTCTGGAGAAGCTAGGGTTTTCTGTTGAGAGGTTTTTTGTGAAGTGTGGTTCCGATAGTGAATAGATCAGAGGCTGTGGAGTGGTTTTGGGTTGAATCTGTGGTTGAGAAGTGTTTTCTCAGTTGGATTCAACGGTGCTCCCTTGGATCGTGGTTTTTGGCGAATAGATATGTACTATTAGTGGGTGGCTGAGCCATAGCTCTTAGATCTATGCGATTCCTTTGATTTCTCTCTATGTTATGCATTACTTGTTCAGATCCGAGAGGATCTTGTGTTGTGTTACTAACTTGAGTATCAAGTGTGCAGGTTCTCGGTGATTCCTTTGAGTTTCGGGTCCAAGATTGTAAGTCCGAGATAATTAGCTAGCTACTGTTGTAATAGCTAGGGTTCTTTGTAAATCAGTCGCTTGGTTGATAGTTTGACTGAGCTATCTTGTACAAGACCAAAGAGGTCTCGGTAAATAGTGAATCCAAAGTAGTCTGATCTCTACAGATACGAGAGAAATTAATTGGTGATTAATAATGTCCATATACTACTAAAATGTGCACAGTTGGAGAAATGTGCATGTGATATTGATTATATAATTAAAAACCTAACTACCTAATAAATCTGCCATTGTATTATATTAATGCAAAGCCACCTAAATTCAAGGAGAGAAGAACACTTAGCTTAATGATGTATTAGCATTGTGAAGACTTAGGTGTTTAATTAGGAGTCCAAGAAGATATTTTCCTTAAAAGAAATCTACTATTTTAAAAGTGTAAAAGAGTCCAACAAATATCTAGAGAACTATGCAATAAAATATATAATCTCTCTTAATAGTATGTTTGAAATGAATAGCTAGCACACAGAAACAAGGGGCTGGTGTAGTTTCGGGGGGGCCTTCTTACAAAAAAACAAAGATTTAATGTCGGCTATTTTAAACTATTGATTTGCTACTTTGTTAGAATAATTAAAGGTTCAAATTGAGGGATAAATTTGGTTAAACAACTTTTTGGTTGCGAAAGTGTAACTTTCTCGTAGATTGGGCCAGAAGCTAATGGAAACTGGGCAGTTTAAAAATTGATAAAATAAAGTAATGAATATGTAAATGACAAAATAATTTCTTTCTTAGATCATTTCTTACAAGAATACGTTCTTGCATAAACATATAGTATATGCAAAATATCTGGTGTTTTACATTTATTAAGCTCTAATATAAAAGAATCAAAGTTAATCGAAATGATATTATTGCCCCAAAAATTGGATAGGAGTTTCGACAACAAACTTAAAATTTGCAGACAAAAGCAGAAAAGGCAGTGTCGGGCAGACCCAGATTAACAGCGGCTGACCCGAGGCCGAGAGGATGAGTTGGCCCAAATCCACATTACTGAACGAATCAGAGGCCCATTAATGACTCGCTCAGAACATATCTGACTCGGCCCAGACCCGTTTCAGGGCCCACCCAACTTTCATTCCATTATTCAATGCATTTTTGCATTTCCCTAAAACTTCAAAATGCTGTCATAATTTAGATACGGAGTACTAAAAATGCCATAAAGTTTCAAAAATAATATTACCTGATTCCCTCTGCATCTCATTTTATCATTTTAGGATGTCCTTCATTAAAAAAATTATTTCTTTTTATGTTTACTATGTTGTAAGAATGACACACGTTTATTAACTTATTTCACTCATATTTAATTATAAACTAATAGTACGAGTCATATTACAAGAACTTATTTCACCCATATTTGTTAATATTTTTTTAAAGTAGTGTTGCCAAAAGTAGGACTTCTATGGGGGACGGATGAAGTAATTTTGTACCCACTAATAAAAAGAACTTCTGGCATAAGGAACACTGATGTTTTATGACATCAGTGTTGTTGTGCGCACAAGTGCTCAACGTTGGAGCACGACTTTGCATGACAATCGTTGAACACACGACGCTTACATACTTGCACGTATGTAGTATGAGTTAGTTCGTCCAATCAACGAGTGACATGTGAATATTGTAATGCTAAAGATCTTAGCGCTTAGCGTTAGCCTCTTGCGTTACATATAAATATCCGATGTCATAAAATACTTCGTATATCAATAACACATTCTTGCAAAGTTTACCTTTTAAAGCGTAAGACTTTGAAAAATCTAATCTCAATTTATTATTTTGTTCATTTATTTGTAGTTAAAAAGAAAACAAATATATCGAGCTCGGATTGTGGTAAAAAATTAAAATTGAAAATATCAATAATAATTTTTAATATATTAAAAATCAAGTTAAATATATAAAATAATAATAGTCGTGTACTAAACTAGCATGATACTCATTTAATTCTAAAATAAATAGTTTTAAAAATATCATAAAATTGAAAGTTAAACAAATCTTGAAATTGAGAGTTAAAAAATGAGTGGACCTCTAGGCCTGGCTCCTTATTTTGTGACTTTTAAAAATGACTTTGAGACTTATCTAATTTTCAGTAGAAATGATTTTGTTTTCTCCACCAAAGTTTGACTCTCTCAGAGTCACAGTCTTTTAAAACTCATGCTACTACGAAACACATAACCGTATCTAATATAGAGAAATACAATTGAATACTAATCCCTCTTACACTTGCATCTCATTTACATTCCTCTAGAAATATAGTTCCCTGTCCTATTTCGCTATTTTCAGTCTTATAATAAGATTCATATTTTACTTTTTTTATAATTGTAATAGGTATCACATTTCACTACCTTATTTCATTCATATTTTATTATATAAAACTAGTGAGACTCGCATTCCACCAATCTATTCAATCCAAACTTATGAGTGAAAGAAACAAAACTCCTAAATCAAGCAGGCAGGGAGGAAATAATACTTCTTCCGCCCCATAAGAGTGTGCACTCTACTATAATAAGAGTCATATTTTACCACATTTGTCCTATAATAAGAGTTCTATTTCATTTTTACCTTAATTGGTATGTAGGTTTCATATTCTATCAACTTATTCCACTCATATTTTATAATAAAATTAATATATATATATATATATATATATAAGTGAAACTTATATTCCAGTAACTTATATAGCTAATTTTTTTTATATTTCTTAAAACTCGTGTCCAAATTAAATAAGACTCGTATTGTGGAACATATGCAATTTTTTTTTCTCCAAAGACAATCGTGTGCCAATCAATTTCAAACAACATTTGTACATGATTTGGGACAGTCCTACAAGCCTACACACATCAAATTCATTGATCAATCGATCCCATAAGTGGGACCCTTTTCCCAAACTTTATTTTCTCCATGAAAATAGATCAAAACATAACAATCAACTTTATTTTGCTACATCAACACCACTAACCACCAAACTTTTTCTCTCTTGTAGATGTTGTTTGAAAGACCAAAAATAATTCATCTATATTTCTCTAATATATACTAACATAATACTATATAATTAGAAGTTTAGAAATTAGGGGCATTCATATGTATTTAATTAGGGCCATTCCATTATAAAAGTAAACAGATAAAAATTGGACTCATATTCATCAATTTTCCCTCATATAGTCAAACAAATTCTCAAAATTTTATATACCTTGCTATATATAGATAACCGTATTCGTAAATACTAAAATATCACATCTATTGATTTATGTATTATAGACAATCGTGAACTATGATAAAATGTCTATCGATTTATATATAATTATTTAGTCAGTATAATACATAAGCAAATCGATATAATATCGCATTATATAATGTACTGTATATAAGATTCTGTAAAATAAATCTAATTTTGTTGATATATTAAAAATAGGATAAAAGAAATCCAAGCAAAAAGTAGACGCATTGAATAAAAGAGACAAAAATGGAGAAAAGAAAGTTCAGAGAAACTGTAAATAAAGTGATAATAATAGAAAAATAAATAATGTAAATATTCCAAAATATAATTCTTACGCAAAAGAGGGTAAATAGTAGTATAGTAAAAAAGATTGAAAATAGTGAAAGAATACCTTAAACTTTATTTATTTGTCCAGAGTTTTATAGCAATATTTATTTTATCAGGAATTGAAATTATGTAATCCGGAAATCTTTTTTATTCCTAATTTGCTCTCAAAATTATAAAACCAACTGCCTTAGTCTATTTGACTTGGACTCACAGACACACGCTTTGCATACATCTTTTCACACACTCAGCCTCTCCGCCGCGCACCACCACCGCCGATGAACTTCCTTCCCCGCCATCACGGCCACCAATTTACACTCCTCGCCGCCGTGACGATCCTCCTCCTTCTTGCATCGGCCTCTGCCTTCGTCTCAATCCCAAGTAAATACACACACACACACACTGTCTACTTTTTCTTTTTCTTTTTATGTGCAAATGGTTATAAATTTAAAGAACTCGCCACGGTGTATTCAAATCTCAGTCAATTACCACTTGACCAACTCATATACATCAGTCTCTACTTCATTACTTAATAATTAAGGGCGATTAACAAATTAATTAAGTGGTGTGGTTTGTGTAGGTGTTGGGGCGCTGCCGGGGCCGGGGTCGTCGCCGCCATTATGCAAACACAAGTGCCGGCGGTGCAGGCCGTGCAAGGCGGTCCGCGTCGTGATCAATCCCGGCTTCGCCTCCAAAGCGGATTACTATCCGGAGGCATGGAGGTGCAAGTGCAAAGACAAGATCTTCATGCCTTGACCAAGATATTAAACTTCATTAATTCCATGATTTATTAGTATTAGTTTTGCTAGAACAAATATATAATGCTCAACACACACGATATAAGTAGGAGTATTAATTATGTTTCACTGCTTCTTTCACAAGACGAATTTTGTTATTATTGTTTTTGCCTCTCTTCAATTTTCTACTATAATTTCCCTCTTTAATTAATTTCACTTTCTCGGTTTATAATTAATAATTCCATTTCTACGAACATGGCAAAATTCTAATTAATCATGTTGCTTATCTCTTGTATGTCGTTTACTTCTGAAATCTTGCATTTAATATTTCTATTCTCTACCCGAATTTCTCTATAAATTTGTTCATAATGAATTATTTTTTTCTTCAGTGGTCACTTGTGATTTCCTAATTAATTATACATGGCTATGAATTATTCATTTTATTTGGCGTATAGTTTTTGTCACCTATTTAATGCAGGTGATAGCGTGGGACAGAATGAACAGTGTGTATTTATTTAGTTATAGTTCGGATGGGTACAATAGGTACAAGACCTGCATCTTTTATTAATTACTTATCGAATATAATCACATTTCATTGATATCTACATTTATGATATTTGGAGTTTTTTATTTATTGATCAGTTTTCTTGGGATATACTCAATAACTGTATGATTTTCTCATAACGAGAGTAATTAAAATTTTTATTTTACTGTATTGTATTTTGCGTATCATGGTTTTTGTTCCATATATATGCACTGTATAAAAAATTAGTCAATTATTGAGCACATGATTTGTTTCAACTGTAACTCTGACCAAATAACAACTAAAGATTTTTGACAGTTCCACACGTAAATAAATTGATGTGGTAAGTTTTTTACTGTTAATAAATTACTACTGTATTTATTTTATTGTGGACTATGAAATAAATAGCCAACTGTATGGATAATTTTGGTAGATGTGAATTGTTATATTCGAGTTACAAATGTTCATTTCTAGTTTCTTCATGTATTGTCTAACAAAAAATACATGAATCCAACTTTAAAATTTTGGAGTGCTAAATATACTCGACTATTTAACATATCAACATAACACTAATATTGTTCCATGCAAGGGCGGGTATTGAACATATCAACATAACACTGACGTGGAGCGATTACATTGGGTCATGAATATCGACCATAATATTTTCGACTAATTAATAGTAATAGTTTTTGCGTATTAAAATGGTGTATATATTGAATTTAAAATATATAGTATATCTTAAAGCAATTAATCTTCCGCCACTTAAAAAAACACGGTTAATAGTTCAAATCACGTAAATTATTGCCCCAAAAATAAGGGTCTTCAAAAAAAAAAAAAAAAAAAAAATGTCCCTATAAAAGAGAGAGAATTGGAGAAACAAAGATTTGATCAACCCTCCCAAGAAAATCAATCGAACACATTGTAGTTTCTTGGAAAAAAAACAAGAGGAGACGAGTTTCTGGTTGATCAGAGAAGGATGGCATTTTATTCAAACAAACACGGCGTGGATCTGGAGAAGGGGAATGGGCAGCTGTACCCGGGAATGCAGGAGAATCCGCAGATGCGATGGGGCTTCATCCGCAAAGTCTATTCCATTCTCTGCTTGCAGTTGCTCATCACCTTCGGGATTGCCATTGCCATGACTTTTATTCAGCCCGTTCGCCTTTTCCTTCGCACTCCCGCCGGCCTTTACACCATGATCGCCGCCATCATTCTTACCGTTATTCGTATTTCTCTCCTCTCTCGCCGCCATCATCATATCCTACTTTTCTTTGTTTTCAATTATGAATTTTTAGGGGAGGATTAAGTTATTTGAATAATAGTTTTTGTAAAACTAAACATTGATTATGGAAACATGAATAGTGATGGTAGAATGACATTTGTTGAATACTGGTGCTAGTGTTGTGGGGAAGGTAATAATTTGAGGAGCGAGGGGAGCGGGCCCCATGAATTGAGGCGAAATTTCAAGCCCTAATTTCAATTTTGAAACCCTAGCTCTTCAATCTGCTGCCACCTGTCGGATTAATGGGCTGGGCTACCCTAAAATATATTGGGCTTGGGCAAGAATATGTTCCGGACTGGAAAGCACCTAGCCACCCCTGAATAAAGCCCACCCTAGGCTCACCCATTGACCCGTGCTTGCCTCGGCCATCATGGGGCGATTGAATCCTAGGTTCGGGGGCACGTTCAATAACACTTATTGGAAGATGTTTCTTTTGATGAGTGGCATATTTAAATTGCATTTTCCTCTAATAAATGAGTGCCTATTATTTGTGCATGATGTAAAATGGCCTTGGAGATATGTCTCTAGTTAGTTACTCCATCAAACAAGAATGTCTATGAATTTCTGCCTGAAAAAGAGTCACATACGTTCTTGGAATCTTATTTAACTGTTTGGACTTATGATGCAGTGTGCTTGATGATGAGTTGCTTCAGTCAGAAACATCCATGGAACTATATTCTTTTGTTTCTCTTCACCTTTGCTATGGCATTCATGGTTGGGGCTTGTTCCTCTCAAAGAAAAGGTAATCATATTTCTTGTCTATTTTTAATACAGCTTCCTCTGCAGCCAAGAACTACTCAAGCAGAGAAAATTCACACAATATTTTTTCTCAAGAAACAATGTGAATGCTAACAGGAATTAACTGTTTTTTCACAGGTGACGCGGTGTTGCTGGCTGCCGGTCTGACTCTACTTGTGACTGTTGGCCTCACAGCGTTCACGTTTGCTGCTGCAAAACGTGGCGCTGACTTCAGCTTCATGGGGCCTTTCTTGTTCTGTGCTATCTTGCTTCTTATGGCCTTTGGCATCATTAGGGTTAGTTAGTTTTCATGCCTCAAAAATCTAGAAATTCACATGATCTATTTGCATATGGTGCTGTACTTGATATACCCTGTCTCTTGTCTTGACAGATCATTTTCCCTCTGGGGCGAATCGGGGAGCAGGTGATCGGCTGTGTGGGGGCACTGGTCTTCTCAGGCTTCATCATCTACGACACGGACAATCTGATCAAGCGGTTCAACTACGATCAGTACATCGACGCAGCATGCTGTCTGTACATGGACATAGTGAATCTGTTCTTGTACATTCTTGCTATATTTGGAGATGATTGAATACCTCATTTCCAACTTGGAACAAGACAAGTTGTGGAGTCACTGAGGAAACAAGAAGCTCAAGATTCCATCTTTGCTCTGAAGAAAACTTAAGGGGTTGAAAGTGTGTTTATTTTTTTTTTATTTTTTTGCTCAACAGTATTTTAAGTACTATTGTGTTTCAAGAATGGTTTCATACACAAGAATGGTTTATATGTGTGGAAGGTGTGTTTGCTTTCTCCTATAAGTTATAGCCCATAACCCGTGGGCTGGCCCAAATAGCCCCCCAAATTTATAGGGTTATGGCTCGAAATTTCTAGCCCGATAAAATCAAAACCCGATTAGCTCGCACCCGATTAACCCGCAACCCGTTAGGGCCAGACCCGAAAACCCGATAAAATTTCTATTATTCTATTTTTTTTACTCCTAATTCGACACTTCATTGATTAATTTTAACTAAAAAATAATTTTCAATTTTATATTAAATATACAAATTATATATTGAATTTTCATTAATATAATAATTGATAAATAAATTAAAAACTTCAAAAAAATATTTAAATTTCTAAAACATGCATTAAAATTCCACGAAATATCTCACATATTAGTATTTGATCATGTTTATGATTGAGTTTAAGCATATATCTCAAACATATCATAATTAAATATTTTATATCGTATGAACATTAGTAATTTTAATCATTATTTATTGGATTGATCGTATGTTAATATTATCGATAACAACCTGATTAACCCGCTGGGCTAGCCCGAAACCCGAGTTTTTAGGGTTAGGGTTGAACTTTTATAACCCGAAAGAAATCACAACCCGATTAGACCGCACCCGATTGATCCGTTACCCGAGTAGGGTTGGCCCGAAACCCGACGGCCCGATTGACATCCCTAACTATAACAGTTCTGTGAATATCTGAATCTATAGATTTTCTTCGGTTCAGACAATTTTTTGATAATAACAATATGTTTATAGTTATGTTGAGTTTTTTTTTTAATGTCATCTTTCTATATCAATTCAAAGAGAAATATATACAAAAAAATACCATGTTAGGCATTATTGGATTCATTATGTAATACGATGATTACAAACAAAGCAAGCCTAACCACAAACCTTAATCTATTACAGGAAAAGATAAGAAGCAAACCAATGCAATACAATGATTACAAACCAAGTTGCCTAATCACAAATATTAATCTATTACAAGAAAAGACAAGAAGCCAAATGCAATACAATGATTACAAACCAAGTTACCTAATCACAAACCTTAATCTATGTTCCCAACACTAATTAAAGGGAAATAACATTATATGCAATGCAATAATATAAAATTTAGGAAAAATGGGAGTCTCCCATTTTTTTTTACCAAAACCTAGTCCAAGATACCCCTTTACCACAAGATCACATAGTTTTCTAGCTTTCTTTAATTCCACTTTACATTTTACCATTACTGACCAACTTTAGCTTCATTTTTCACATTGGGTAGAAGCTTAAGATATTTTATTAAAAAAAAAAAAACAATTCCAAACCAAACTTCAAGATTTTAGCCTTTTAGGCCATAATCATAGGATTGCAAAACCATTAGATCCTCTGTCTGCTCTGATCTGAAGTAATTGTAAGCAACCTTGTAACACCTTGAGTCCATATATCATGCTCTCTTTGGTTCCGGCACTCAAACTCGACGACCCCACGTGCCACCGTCTTCAAGGAGAAGTATCTCCGGTCCTCACCGCCCTCTAAGAGGTGGCGCCCCGGCCATGCCGGGATGTCCTTCATCACCTCCAGCACAACATCTGAGAATTTAAAGAAAAAGGAAAAAAGATGCCAACTTTCTTTATCTTTTTCTCTCAAAACAATTTGCACACTACTTTCTCAAATCCCCAAATGGAAGCAAGCCCACCACCTCCAATAGTTTAAATTAAAAAGAAAAGACACAAGCAGAAATTTAATGGCTCACTCACTCTTTTTCTTTTTTGTGACTGTCCCAGCAACATGTCTACTCTTCATTTTCAGTATCACCTATCACAAATGTGAATCAAAAACTCTCTGTTTCAGATCAGTGAAAGCCAAAAGCATATCAACATATTATATGTTTTTTATTGTTCAATCATGGCCAAGAAAAGGCTCTCACCTGACCCATTCTGTTGATGTACACAGACACAATCTTCCAATGAAGATCACCTGCATTTCACCATACACAATATGACCCGTTACTCGACTAAAAACGCATATGATCATCAAGAAAAACGAGTAAATAGCATCATCATCAAACGGTCATACTAAAATAGTCACTAACATAAACATTTCTTGTAATGAGTTAGGCAAGAAATCTACCCTTTCGCGTTCGTTTCAAGAGCTCACCGCCTCTAGCAAGCAACTCCTTACTGCAAATGCCAAGAAAATTCTCTTCAGCTGCAAGCTCACCACTATGGCTTTCTTTCAAACTCCCATTTCTTCCACTGCTGCCACCATTAGGCATTCCCATCACCCTGTCCACGGGGATAACAGACGCAATGCTCCACACTTCCTTCAACGCCCTCGCCTTCAATGTGGCAGCGCCACGCAGAGCTAGAAAATTGCAGCAAAAATTCAGAAAAAAAAATATTAAAACATAAATGAGTGATTCAAGAATTTGCAAGATTTTCTCACCAGTAGCTGCAGCAGCTGTCAAGGTCACAATGTCTCCAGGCGACTGCACGTTGACAGCGGAGCTGACCACAGAGGCCAAGTGCTCGCGCTCGGCCCCCATCGCCTCAGCTGCCTCAACACACTGTGCAGCCACCAGTGTTGCAGCTGAAGCCACGGCCATGTCGGTCTTGCCCATCTGCTCGTCCTTTCGAGCTCCAGACGACGCGGCTGTGGCGGCCGCTATGGCAGCAATGGCTGCTGCTACACCAGCAACAGAGATGGCAGCATGAAGCTGTGCATTCTGTGCCCTCACCTCCCCCTTCTTCTTCTCTTTCCTGTCCTTCAACCACCTTCCAACCGTCTTCCTTCCGCCTGCAGAAGTTCCCGCGACGAAGCTGCTCTTGATCTGGTTGCTACCGCTAGCATGATCACTGATCAACTGCATCAATAAACCAATGTCAACATCATTAAATTAATGCTAAAAACTTGTGTGGAACATGTAGGTAAGTGCAGAGGGCACTGCAACTTCCACATTTTGATTCAATCAATAAGATTAGTACAAAAAGAGCCCACCAAGAAACTGGACCACTTGTATAAATTGATTTCAAGAAATTAACATGAACCACACTCAAGATGGTAGACTGCCCCCACATCATCAATTCCTTTCTTTCCATTATTGCCAGACCATTACATTTATCACAGCCAAGCACACTACATTCTTCTTAGGAAATAAAATGATTAATAAATAAAAATTTAGCTACCTCAAACATTCTTCAATCTTTAAAGCTAATGCAAGAAACTGACATAGGTGGTCTGCTAACAGTTTCAGAATGTTGCTGGTTAAAGAGAAAGCTGATACATACACAATCTCTCTGTGTGCAGAACTTGTGCTTTGTGAGCAAATTAATCAGAAGACAGACATCATAAATGCAAGTGCAAGAGAGAAAACAGTTAAACAAGAAAGAAATAGAAGAAACCTTGAGATCATCCATTTCAGAAGGGGAGAGTGGTGGGCTATCAGAGATGGAACTTCCAATGAGAGGCCCACTGTGGGATAGCCTTCCTGAAGTACGAGGTGATACATCCTGCTTCACAAGTAGTACCCATATGAATCGATCATACAAATACAACTGTCTCCAAAATCCACAAAATTCCAAGAATCTGAATATGGACAAAAAGAAAAAACCGATCTTTACTTACAGACTGTGACATGATACGCTCCATGAGAAGCTGGGAGGTCTCAGAAAAAGAAAAGGAGAAAGGGTTGGAGATTTGGGATATATCTTGGAGCGGCGGAGGTGGAGGTGGAGGTGGGGCGTTGGAGATTTGAAGGGGGGAGGAGGTCCAGGAGCGGGAGAGGAATTCCATGGGGTCTGTTGGAGTTTCAGAAGGTTTAAACATGCTGCTGTCCATGGTTTTGAGTTGAAAAAAATGGAGGGGGCTTGTTGTTGTTAAATGGGATCATGGGATGTGGATAGATGAGGAGGTCACTCTCAATTCTTTATAGACATGTCGGAGAGAGAAAGGAACAGTTAATCGGTATGTGTCAATCTCTCTCTCGTTCTATCTCTTTCGAATGGTTGTCTCATGTCTGCTTGAGCTTACAGTTGCAGATATGAAAAGCTCGCACAGATTATTTCATGAGAAAGACTGAAAGCCAGACAAATTTTAATTTATTTTTGTTCAAACTTAAAAGTCATCTCTTATCCGTCTCATCTCTTAACTATTCATGAACCCCACTGTACCTGCAACCCTCCATTATTTAATTAAGAGCATCTCCAATGCCGGCGTCAAAATCGCGACGCTGATTTTTCGCCGACGCCGGTTCTGACGCCGAACCATTGGAACCGGCGTCGGCGAAATCGACGTCAAAATCGGCGTGGCCATGCCGATTCGCGCGATGACGCCGGTTCCGACGCCGATCCTCACGGCGCCATTGTGGGTCCCGGATCGGTGTCAAACCGGCGTCAGATTTTATTTTTTATTTTTGTTTCTTTTGAAAACACTATATATACGCGCTTTGAACGTCATTTTCATTCGCACCACTTGTTTTAACGAGTACTCTCTCTACCTTACTTTCTGTTCAAGATCAATAACGAGCAATAGAGAACAACTACGAAGATACTCCAGTGACTCCCGGGGGATGGTCTCAGACTCCCCCGCCTCCCGGTGTAGGGTCTCAGACGCCCCCGACTCCCGGGGTAGGGTCCCATACTTCCCCGGCTCCTGGGGGAGGTGGTTGGCCTCCGATGACCTGGTACTACAACATGTACCCGTGGCAGCAGATGATACCGGGGTGGGCACCCGGGATGCAGCCCCCTATGCAGATGATGTCGGGGTGGGCACCCGGGATGCAGCCACCAGCGCAGCAGATGATTCCCCCGGCGCAGGGGACGCACGGGGGGGACAACGCCTATCGGCCGACTTTTGATTTTTCCACCGGTTCTTCACACACATCGACCACAACGGATGCACAGTATACGGGGACCTTCTCCTTAGCGGACTTGGGTTTTGATATGAACGAGGTTCCGGAAACTCTCATTCAAAGCCAGGGAGTAGGGCGGGGTAAGAAGAAGGGCAAGGCCAAGAAGGTCGGCGAGTCGTCGCAGCCGGAGGCTGAAATCTGGGGCCGGAGGAAGTAGACGGACGCGGAGAACGTTGCGGTTGCCAAGGCGTTGGTGAGTGTCTGCGACGATCCTCTCGTTTCGAACAACCAGAGGATCGTCAACTTGTGGGCCAAGATAGCCGCAGCCTACAGGGCATTTTGCCCTGAAGGGAGACCGTGCACCGGGTAGGAGGTCCGGAAGTGCTGGGACCGAATCAGGTCTGGCGTCTCTCGATTTTCGGGTTTGTACGCCAACGCCCTCCGCATGCAGACCAGTGGCCAAACAGAGGAAGACTGCAGCAGGATTGCGGAGAGAGCCTACCCCGATCCGCAGAAGAAGTACTATGAATTCACCTACTGGAACTGCTACGTTGTGCTCAACGAGTCGGAGAAATTCCGGGCAGGCGTCGACGCTGGCTGGCCGAAGAGGCAGAAACTGAACTATACCGGAGATTATAGCGGCAGCAGCGGTGGTTCGACAGACCTCCCCGAGACGGCCCAGGAGGTCCCGACTCCTCTTTCTTTCGGTCGCCGACCTCGCCCGGTTGGCCAAAGGCGGGCGCAACAGGTTGCGAGGGGGGGCACCCCGAGTTCCCAGGGGGTCCATTCGACATCCCCCCTCGACAGGTCTACCGAGGAGCTCAAATTCTTCGCGCGCCAACAAACGCGCGCTCAAATGGTGAAGACCTTAGCCGACTTCCAAGCGGCGGTGGACCCCGAGGTGAAGGATTTTCTTCGTGTATTGCTCCAGAGCCAGCGTGAAGAATTGGAGGCGATGAGGAGGGACACCGGCGGGAATAGCCGCGGCGTAGGTGGCGACGGAGGCGGCGGCGACGACGGTGAAGAAGCGCTGGGCGACGACGGAGACGAGGACGGCTGCGAGGAGTGATTTTATTTTACTTTTTTAAATTAATGTACTTTTTAATTTTTGTACTTTTTTAAATTATTGTACTTTTTTTATAAAATTAATGTACTTTTTAAGTTTTAATATTATTATTCGAATTTTCCGTATTTGTCTCGTAAATTAAATTCCGTATGTTGATACGAGTGTAAATTAAATTATATAATTGTTATTAGTGATGTGGATAGGTAGTGTGAAGGCTATGTGAGGGCTATTTGATGTCCAGTTGATGTGACAAGAGAATTGTAGTGCTGATGATGTGGCAGTGTGAAGGTTATGTGAGGGCTATTTGACGTCCAGTCTTACTGAAGATGCTCTAAGAAACAGCACCTGCAATCCTCCATCTCTTATCCGTCTCTTAACTATCCCGTCCTTTAACTATTCATTCAATTTCATTTTTTTTATTTCCAACCAATTCAATTAATAAAAACACACTTCATTAAATAAAATAAAATAAAATTACAACTTCAAATTCTAAAAAAATTTAAAAAACACATAATTAAAATCCTAAAAAAATATTAAAAATACATAATTTAATTTCTTCCTTGCGGCGGCTTCCTCCCGGTTACGATGGATGTAAGTCCGGGATCGCCTTTGAGGCGCTGCGGCTTCCTCTTCCTCCCGACGTCGATCTTCTGTTAGCGATTCTTCTATTATTCGACGCATTTGCTCAAATGGATCCATGAATGGATTAAATTTGGGAGAAGAATAATGTTTTGAGATGAAGAATGTATAGTGTTTGAGTGAGGATAGAGAGTTTTTTTGTGGATTAATTTGTGGGAATGATTTGATATTTATAGAAGTGATTGGGGCTTAAAAAATTCAAAAAAAATTGTAAAAAAAACGGCTATAAACGGCTAGTATAATTTTGGGATTTTTTTTTCGATTTTTTCTGAATTAAAAAAAAACAATAAAAAATACATTTTCAACGGAAATAAACGACGCCTACTCGCGGGCCGGCGAGTGGGCGTCACGGACGAACCGCAGCTCGCCACGTCGTCAACGCGCGTGGCGAGATAGCTCGCCGAGTGTCTCTCCGCGACGAGTTACGGGACGGGATGGGGACGAGACGGAGCCCGCAACGCTGTCTCGCTGTCGTCTCATCTCCCCGAGATGAGATAGGGACCGCAACGAGACGCGTTGCGGATGCCCTAATAAACGTAATTCTCCTCGCCACAATTTTAGGTATTCTTTGTTGTGAATTACAACTATTTTTAAATCTATAATCATATTACACCAGAGTAATTAATTAGTACTCCACTTTGAATTATAGCAAAAAAGTATTGTATCCATATTTATATTTATGATAATACTCAAATAAATTTAATTCACGAGTCATGACCGAGAGTGTCATAAATACTTATTTATAATCGAGAGTATTTATATGAGGGAAAAATAATAAGTACTAGTATTGAGTATATATACTTTTTACTTTTACCATATACGTTGAAATTAAACTTTTATTGGATGTATAGTAGTATATTTATATTATACTACTTTGGTTTGCATGATTTTTTATTGGTACAATACGATTGTCCTATACGTATGTTAATCAATCTTACTAAAAGCAGCAATTTACGATGTATATGTAATTAATGTTATTAACTTATTATAGCAATATAATATAAGTATAAAATAAAACAAATAAATATATCTCTATCAAATTACTAAGGTTAATTACAATCTAGGAAAAACTTATAAAATCTCTCAAAAACAAAATCTTATGAAATAACGGTAAAGGTACGTTGATTAATGATCAGAACAAGAAAAATGAGTAAAGAAAAATGTTGGAAGTTGGAACCACAATAAAATTCAACAGAAAACCGAATTTTGCCATATGTTTTTCGATGAGTTAAACTTCTAAGTAAAAACACATTTGATTTGTTATGCTCAATGCAAACCGTGAACACGAACTATTTTGGAAAGCCTTTTAGCTTTAGATTATTTGTTAATGCATGCTAAAAACAGCATAAGAGCCAGAATCATAATATCGTCATCATCAAAACCTACATTGATTAATATGTTAATGATTATGGAAAGGAATAATATTTATTTTGAAAAAATGACAGCGGTGGCATTGGTTTCTCGTTAGGCCCCAACCAACAACCCATAATCACATTTATATAGTTTCGTATCAGAAAAAAAGAGGAAGGTAAAGGTTTATATAACATAATAATAAAATGCAAAATTTTAGGAAAAGTATTGATGAGTGCTGGAATGCTAAGTCTTTTTTTTATAGAAGTCGTGGAGTTTGCAGTCTATGTTATGTTAAGTGTGCATAAATTATGATTGCGCCATAACTATTTAGGAATCAAATTTAAAAAGTCGAGTGCGTGATCAAATAATAACTAAGTTACAGTAATAACTAATAACTAATATCAATTTTGTATGTTAAAAATATCACAAAGACATAAATTTATCCATCTTCTTGTGTTGATAAACTTATGTTTTTGTGTTGATATTTAAATTTACGTATTGTATTGATATAAATATGTCTTTGTGTTGATAATTTTAATACACAGAATTGAAATGTTATATTAGTTTTAAATAATATCTGAGTGGAGTGAGTCACACTTGTATCTATTAGTTTTAAAATAAACTTATAGAGAGAGTACTTGTTTAAGAATCGAAACTCGAAATGATACAATCATACAATACAATCACATTTAGGTTGATCCAAATATAAAATTTATTAAGGGAGGGGCCATGGAAGTACTTGAGAGCGAGAGGAAATGGGAAGAGTTATTAATACATAGAATTGAGTGGTGATGAATGAGTTATTACAAAATTCAGTATTAATTGGAATGTGGGTCTCAAAATTGAATTTCAAAGCTGGAATACGCGTCCTCATTTAATTCAAGATGTATACTATACTTTTGATTCTAGAAAATATTGATTGATACTTTTGAGTTTATCTCAAATAACTTCACTTTGTCGGAATACATTAGTTACTATTTTTTTCTAAAATCTTATCAATTTGGATTCTCTATTCGATAATAGTACTAATATTTTTGTTCATATGTATTTAGTAGTATTATTTTTGCTGTCCTTTTTGTATGGGTAATAATTGAGTTTTTAAAAATATAATTTTAGAAGAAGGAATATAGTTGCTACCTATGATAGGCTTTACAATCTTTTTTAACTCCTATTTTTCGAAGTAAATACTCCTACATGCTACCAGTTCTAAGTGGACCTGAGGTGTCAATTTGGTAGGCCCATGTTCGTTTTTTCACATTTACTTAGTACTTTATTTTGAATTTTCCCACCATAATTTTTACTCATTCGAAATAATTTAAGGAAAATATTTTGTTAAAAATTAATAAAAAATTTAGATTTTTTTATTATCAATATAATTTGAGAAAATACTACGTGTGCACATATTATGAATAAAAATGCAAATTTGTTAAGAAAAGGCTAAGAGGTTAGAATGAACGAAAAACGGGTAGTAGTACATTACATTGTTATATATAGAGCATAAACTTAAGTATTTACAATTGGAATCGAGCTTTAAAAGGTTAGGAGGGCTGATTTTTCTAATCTTGTTAGTGCACTAATCATAATTATTCTTGAAATTTTAAAACTAAACCCTCATTCATTAGTTTAGCCTAAGTGATGGGATGCATAAAAGTACAATATACCGAATTATAATACGTTTACAAGATAAATTTGATACAATATCGTTATTGAAAATTGGACATACCAATTTTGGTATGTGAAAATTTCAATAAGATAACAATATTGTAATTACTTATGCCGACATCTTCAATAGATATAGGGTATGTCACTTAAGATAAGGTCAATATTGTAAGGATTCATTTTTTGTCGAGGGACAATGAAATGGAATATTGCCTAACATTTCCTATTAAAGGAATCGAGTAAAAAAGGTCGAAAATTTTCATGGTTTCTAAACAAGTACGATCCATCAATGTGAGATATAAAATATAATCCATCATGGGTTTTGGAAGTGCGTTTAATCAAAGATTCCAATGAGTGTCATTTGAATCAAAACGAGGATCATGCCATGATCATTACATGGGGAAAATCAAATAAATAGTGTTAAGGCAACATTGCATCTTGTCTTCCACCCAAGCTAAAATTTGAACAAAACTCATGTTTTTTAAATTTATAACTTGATACATTTTGTCCCTGTCTCATTTTTCCATCAAAATCGATTGGTCCCTTCCCCATAGCTATTTTTGAAGTGGGGATGTGAGAATGATGGAGATAGTGCAAAGTTTTTATTTAATAAGATGAAATGGTCTTATAAAATAAAAAATTCAATTCAAATGGGTACACTCGACAAGGAGTGTAACAAATGTTTTGCAATAGAATAAGGTATAAAATTGGGTTATGATACTCAAGATTCAAGTAGTCGCCACATACACTATTTATTTCTTAAAATTATTTTCATGATTAAAACAATAGAGTAGGAGTATATCATAAAATAAATAATGCATCCTAATTGTTTCGTTCACATGCATCATAAAAATAAAATTCAATAACACCCAACGTGAAGCAAATATTAAAATTTAGTTTTAAAAACTCTTTTAAAAAGAAAAAAAAAGGTTTACATGGTTGCAATGCACCTCCAAAATTTTACTATATAACAAAAACAGTAAAACATATGAGCACAGTGAAGTGAAACCGGACCTGGGATCCAAATATGGCTTGAGATTAACTCTCCCGGAAACTCACATGGCCGTTTACAATATTAATTTTATATGAATAACACTTGTGTAGTTTATGTTATTTACAAATTAGGTAAAGCAAAGGGCGAATTATTTCTTCCTAGCTGTCGGAAAATAGTACTTACTCTGTCTTAAGGTAGTTGAGACATTTCTTTTGAGTACAAAATTTAAGAAATTAATTTGTTAAAGGTTGAAGTAGAGCTAGTAAAATAAGGGGGGAATAAAGTAAGAAAGGTGAAGAGAGAGTAAAGTAAGAAAGTGAATAATTTTTTTACAAAAAAAGAATAAGACTCAACTACCTTAGGACAAAAAAAAAAGAATAAGATTCAACTATTTTAGGATGGAGGGAGTATATTTTTTAGTAACTGCTATTTGTAGATGACATCTGACATGTCAAAATAATAATTAATAAGCATTTTATCTTCAAAATAATATATTTTGAAAATGAAAAAAATTATTATGTCTATTTTAGATGACATGATAATATGTAAGGATGTCAATCGGGTCGGTCCAGCGGGTTTCGGGCCAATCCTGTTAGGGTTAATCGGGTTATAATTTTCGGGTTATGAAGTTTAACCCTAACCCTAAAAGCTCGGGTTTTGGGCTTGGCCATCGGGTTAATAGAGTTGCTACTCATAAGATTAACATGCGATCAATCCAATAAATAATTATGAAAATTAGTTATATTTATAAAAGGTAAAATATTTAATTATGACAAATTTGAGATGTATGCTTAAACTCAAACATAAACATGTGCAAAATGAAACATAAACATATTTAAAGCATGTTTATAAATTTAAATAATTTTTTAGTGAATTTGAAGTTTCTAATTTATGTATATATTATTATATTAATAAAAAATTAATATATAATTAATATATTTAATATAAATTAAAAGTTATTTTTTCAGTTGTCTATATTATAAAAATAATTAATGAGATGTTGAATTAGGAGTCAAATAAATTGAACAATAAGAATTTTATCAGGTTTTCGAATCTGACCCTAGTGGGTTGCGGGTTAATCGGGATGTAAT
Organism: Salvia splendens; assembly: GCF_004379255.2. Taxonomy (NCBI): domain Eukaryota; kingdom Viridiplantae; phylum Streptophyta; class Magnoliopsida; order Lamiales; family Lamiaceae; genus Salvia; species Salvia splendens. The sequence continues at coordinate 4,063,008 of NC_056036.1, read as the reverse complement.
TTTATCGGGCTAGAATTTTTCAACTCTAACCCTATAAATTTGGCAGGCTATTCGGGTCAGCTCACCCGTTGCGGCTGCACTAACATCCCTGATAATATGATTATTCGAACAATTACTTTTAGGCCTTAAAGTAGTGGGCCCAATATTTTAATTTCACGAAACTTGATATAAGAAAGCCCATTACAACGGCATAAAGCCCAAAACAGCCCTTTATTTAAACCAAAAACAAGGGTTAATCACGCTCTCCCTCAGCAGCTCTTCCACCATGGCCGTCGGGTATCTCTCCCATCTCTCTCTACCCATACAACCACGCATTACACTCTTTTCTTGTAGAATATGCGGAATTGCTGATGTCTTGAATGTTTGATGTTTGATAATTGGTGAATTTTTATTTGATGCAGAAAGAATAAGAGGATTTCCAAGGGAAAGAAGGGAGGCAAGAAGAAGGCGTGAGTGCCTACCTCTTTTTTCAATTTCGTCCGCCAATTTGAAGCATTTGATAAATCTATGAATTTTATCTATTGTTGAAGTTTATGCTAATTAAATATTTTGTTGCTCTTTTAGCGTCGATCCATTTGCAAAGAAGGAGTGGTATGATATCAAAGCTCCTTCAGTTTTCAGCAACAAGAACGTTGGGAAAACTCTAATTACCCGTACTCAGGGTACCAAAGTGCGTTTTTTATTCCTTTTTTTTTTCGCTCTATGGATTATATTGTTACCCTGTTTTCTGTATTAATTTTTTATTTGAATGTTTATGATCCTAGTGGAATTGACAATGTATGTGTTTTAATTATTCATTAATTTGCTCCAGATGTTAAAAGCGCATTGCATAGTTGAACTTGTAGTTTGTCAACCCTGTTACGTTTATGTTTTGCTTTTGATTTACATGGTTGTCTTGGTTTCTAGCAAAGCAACGTTTTCCACTTTTTGTTGCATGATTGAATTTCGAAAATATACATTTTGTTGGCTCTTGAAGAATCAATGGACCTCAAGAAATACCCAAGTTCAATATATTGTTGTTACTATACATACATTGCTCTTTGTTACTGGCAAACGTCTGTTATGCCTTAACTGTGTTATAAAGATAAGATTGTATTTTGATGAGTTCTTTATCCTGAACTGTTCTCAGACAAAGTGATCATACAATAATAATAATCTTGGGAAGCAATAAGTGTTATGGATTATGATCTGAGGGACAGGAAGTCTATGCATTTTCTGTAAACCTTAATGGTTATCTCAAAGATATGACCAGCCTCTGCAGAGTGTATTTCTTTTCATTTAGCCTATATTCTTGTTTGTTTGCTAATAGCAATTTGTTTCCTATCAGATTGCCTCAGAAGGTCTCAAGCACCGTGTGATAGAGGCATCCTTGGCTGATCTTCAAGGTGACGAGGATCACGCCTACAGAAAGATCCGTTTGAGAGTAGAAGATGTTCAGGGAAAGAATGTCCTCACTAACTTCTGGGTATGCACATATAAATTTCTGCTATTCTCTTGTGGTGGAGGTGTCCCTGGCTGATCTTCTTGATTTGTGTTTTGAGTACATTCTTAATTGCTAATAAATATTTCTGCCATTCTCTTGTGTAATTTGTAGGGTATGGACTTCACGACAGACAAGTTGAGATCACTTGTGAGGAAAAGGCAATCACTGATTGAGGCTCATATTGATGTGAAGACAACTGATGCCTACACTTTGAGGATGTTCTGCATTGCCTTCACCAAGAAGCGCGTGAACCAGCAGAAGGTCACATGTTATGCAAAGGGCAGCCAAGTTCGCCAGGTGCATACCTACAAATTTGCCATATACTGTTATTTAATTTGTATTGGACTCTATGAAATCTACAGCTTCATACTTCCTCCTGCTCAGAGAAAGTTTCATTTCTACTATTTTGGTATGTCCCACATCAACAATCATATTCTGTTTATCAACTTACCACTCATGGCCACCACCACTAACACTATAGCAAAGTGCTACCCTTTATCCAATCACTTCCCGTTCTCCATTCATCACACACTTGCCTTCAATTTCTTAAAGTCCATCCCATCAAATTTGATGAACCTCTCTCTGGGATGGTAGGAGCATTATTGACCATCAATAGGTTATCAAGCTTTGGTACTTAATATTTTGCTATTAAATTTCTAGATTCGGAGGAAGATGCGGGAGATTATGGTTAACCAAGCACAGTCCTGCAATCTGAAGGAATTGGTTCAGAAGTTCATTCCCGAGTCCATTGGGAAAGAAATTGAGAAGGCTACTTCAAGCATCTATCCGTTGCAGAATGTGTATATTAGAAAGGTTAAGATCTTGAAAGCACCAAAATTTGATCTTGGCAAGTTGATGGAGGTAAGATCAGTTTCTTTCTATCATGAATGTTCTTAGTTTTATAATATAATCCTAAACCGTAACAATTTAACCTTAATAAATCATACGTATACTTTCTCTCTGTTTCAGACGACTGAAATGAGCACTTTGACTTTGCCCCCTTGAAATATCTTGATTGTCATGGTTATTTGGAATCTCTGTTAACTGAAATTAAGATAGTGCAGTTTGAAATGTTTCATGGGTGTTTGTTGTGTAGGTTCATGGAGATTACACTGAAGATATTGGTTCGAAATTGGATAGGCCAGCTGAGGAGCCAGTTGCTGAGCCACCTGAACTTGTTGGTGCCTAAAATGGCCTTTGTGTCTCTGTGATGCATCTTCTGTTACTTATTTTGTTTTATCTTGAAATTGGTACAATATTGGTTTTGGAATTCTTGTATGAGATTTTGTTTTAACGGGTAGGAAAGTTTTCATTCAGAATACTCGTACTCGGCACTCAATTTTGATATTTCGTTATAGAGCAACTTTCTTTTGATACATTTGTGTCTCTCATATTACTAGTAGTTTCCTACATTATTTACATTGTTAATCAGTTTTTCTTGTTTAATTGGTGTGTAAACTAGAGTGATATATTGTTTTTTTATTATGAACATAACAAATTTATTTATTATTCCTAAAACTGCACCTATCTCAAAAATTTGGTGGCAATTGTAGTAATATTTTTGGGGTTCCACTAGCGAAGCTAGAATTACAGGAGTATAATTTAATTAATTCAAGCTATAAGTATTATTTTATGTTTATCATTCCTATAGTAAACGTATTAGAGCTATACATTTAATCCATTATACCAGTTAGTAAATTAAAGATTCTACAAATGCATAGAAATCATTAATCTACACTGAAGGGGCCAATAATAGATCAAAGATGCATATAAAAGCATAGTAATCGAAAATATAAATCATAAATATTAATATCCAGTGATTATTCATATTCTTAAAAAAATAGGATCATAATTCTTTGTCTAAGTTTTCCTTCCATTTTCTAAGCTTAATATACATTAGAAATCTAGATATAGAGCTATTGAAGACGTCTCTACAATAACATACACAATCAAGCATCAAAGACAAGAATTGAAGACAAAAATTGAAGATCCAAACTGGGTTTCTTGCATATGAAACACAAATATTTCTAACACCAACATAATAATGAGCTGAAAATACACAAACTGAGCATCTAGTTATTACAGTTCCTCTCAACTTAGGAGAGATGAGTCTGTTTCAACTAACTTGATAGAAATAATAAACCTACCAACACCATTCAAGAATCAGCCTTTCAGACAAATTCAAAACTCAATAACGGCTTCTGTTTATACTAGCTGATTGCTTGAAACACCCACAGTTCGGGCCCTTCTTTCGCCTTCCACTGTTCTTCCTTCCACTGTTAATGAAGTCCCTCAAAATCACAGCTCTGCTCCTCAAGAATCTGTTGCTGCCTTTCCTTTCATCCTCAACCTTCGATAGCACAAACTGAATTTTTTGCATGGCTAGTTCCAGCACGCTGATCTTCTCGGACCCCTTTTCAGCTTGCTCCATCACCTTGACTCTCCACGTCTTCATTGTCTCTTTCAGCCTCGGAGACGCCATTTCTTCAGGAGGGCAATCTTCTATGTTCTTCACTAGCTGAACATTCAAATCAACCAGATGCACTAATGTGTCCTCTGCTTCCTGCAACTGCTCCTTAACATCTCCAAAATCGACATTCTTGCTCTTTCTACTCTTCTTGCTCGCCTCCAGTTTCCTTCTCAAGTCGCACAGTGCCACCTGGAGACATTCCAGCTTCTCAGCATCAGAGGCAAGTGTCTCGAGGATGTGTTTGTCGTTGAGTTCTTGACTAGGCTCGGTGAATCTAGATGAGAGCTCCAGCTTATCCACAGCCAACTCTTTCTCCATATCTGAATCAGTGGATGGTAGTAATTGATCATAAACTCTGTCCCTTCCCTTTGGTTTGCGCAATATGCTAAGAGATTCCCCAATTGTTTTATCTCTGTTCCCATCCTCGACAGTCTCCCACAGCTCAAGCATCAGATCATCAGAGCCAGCATTCCCCGTCTTCCTCATGGAGTTATATGAGTTATCAGAGGCTTGATCAAGAGGAATATCTTTCATTAGCATCATATTTCGTGATTCTGAGGCTTTGGCTTTTGTTTTCTGCAACTTGGGAGAGTCATTTAGCTCACTTGGATACGCTTTCTTGCTGCTGCGTTCATGCTTATCTCTACCAAAGTTGGGCTGCATCTTCGGGTGGTCAACCTCACTCATCACTGGTCCTTGTTTGCTCTTCGAATTGGATCTTCTCTGTGAAACAGGTTTGTTCAAGTCTTCCATCAACTTTCCGACTACCTTAACTCTCTTCTGCAAATTCTGCAAACTATGAAGGGATTGATCTTCTGAAGGCATCTGAGATGTGGCTTCACTAGGAATGGCAAATTCCAGAAACTGCTAATAATGGAAGGAAACTGTACATAGTAAATTTCTTGAACTTGAAGAAATGGAAAATTCAATCTACTTGCAAGAAAAGGATATATTACCTCTGTCTCTTGACTGTGTGCTGCTTTAAGGTTAGAACGACGTAGTACATTGTGTTCTATGAGTGTTATATCATCTCTTAGGGAAGCTATGACAGGATCATATGCTGAAAGTTGGGATTTCAGTCCGTTGATTTCACTCTCCTTGAGACAAATCATTCCTTTAATTTGTTCAATCTCCGATGTCTTTTCAGCATTTTTATGCTCAAGATTCTGGCATGCCCCAGTGAGCTCCTGAACCTTATTCTTTAACAGAACTTCTTTGACAGAAGAGACCTGAAGGTCAAAACAAAAAGTAGCTGCTTCGGCTTCCCAGAGTTCAAACTCATTGTTCATTCCTTGGAGCTCAATACTAAGTGTCTGCTCTCTCACAACATTTTCTTCGATTTCTTGATGAAGTAGACCAAGTTCAGACTCCAAGTTCTTTTTGACTTTGTAAAGGCTCTGAATTTCCTTCATCTGAGTGGAATTAGTTTCAGAGAGACGGGCCTCGTTCTTCTTTAGATCTTCTGTTTCTTGCTGCGACCTATGAACGTTGATCTTCAGCTCAGCTACTGTCGTGAATAATGTCGAGTTAAGCTTCTCAGTAGCTTCAAGCTGCATTTCTGTATCAAAGAGCTTTGTCTTGGTCCGAATTAAGCTCTCTGCACTACTTGCTATCTCCTGCTTCATTTGAACATTGCATTCTCTGATTTCTTGGATCTCACGCTCCAAGCTGCAAACAGCGTCTTTGAGGGCTAGATTTTCGGCCTTTTGTAGGTCGAGCGTTCCCCCTAACTCGTTCATTTCTCTTCCAAGGCCACTGTTCACCTCATGTTGATTGTTTAGATCTTCGAGTAGCGATCTCAACTCCACAATTTTCTCTGCTACAAAGCTCTTCAACATGGCAGACTGATTGGCGTTTGCCAATAATTCCAAGAGTATATCATCGTTATGCTGATCCGCTCTACGTTTCTCCTCCATCAGATCAGAGAACTTCTTTAGCAAACATGCACTTTCCTGCTTTGCTCGAGAGTGTGCTTCGTGTAATGCATTATAAGCCGCTTGCAGATCACCTTGTCGAACACAGAGACTTGCCAGAGCAGCCTGAAGCACGAAAGCAGCCTGATAACCATTGCTCACTTCTGATTTCAACTGTCTGTTCATCTCTAAGAGTTCTTCCTTTTCACTGTTCACAATGGCAAGTTTCTTGGCCATGATTTCGGCATCCTGTTCCAAGTGCTGCTTCTGCAGCTCGATCTCCATGCCCTTGGACTGTAACTGCTCAAGGAGGGCCTCCAGAACCGAGTTTTCAACAAAGAGCTGCTGCTTTTCATCTTCATTTTTGGAGATGGCAGATTTCATATCTTCAACACTTCCAATAATCTGATGCACCAAAGATTGCTCACTCTCACCATTGTCCTCGGGTGCACAATCTGGACTGCTTTCGAGGGCCATGAAAATTTGGGATATGCTTGACCTCAGCCTTCCAATTTCATCCAACAAGAGCTGAGCTTCCACCTGCTGCTCAAGGCTTTCACTCTCGAGCTCTGAAATCACTTTATCGGCCAATTTAGACGCCTCTAGGTGTTTTTGGCACTCAATTATGAGGGAGTGATTCTTGTTTTCCATATCTTGAATGAATTTCTGAAAGATTGATATTTCAAACTGTGCTTTCGTAGCCTTTTCAAGTTCCTCTTCTGATTCTTTCTTCTTCCATTTGTTTTCTTCTCGCAGGAGATGGATCTCGGTTTCAAGTCCAGCCATCCTCATCTCACTTAGTTGCTGCGAACCTATTCGTTCCTGCTTCTCCTCACCTAACGACACCTTGAGATTTTCCACTTGAGAATGCATGGCTTCCTTCTCCTTCTCTAAGGCCGCATATTTCTCTCCCAATCGCGTAAACTTCTTATCTAGGCTTTCAAGTCTACTCTCCACGTTTTCCAACTTAAGAACCAAGCTGTCCCTTTCAGACAAAAGATATGACCTTTCATTCTTGAGCAAATCACAGATCTCCTCTAATCCCTTTGATTTTTCCCTCAAGCCTTTGAGCTCAACTTTTGCTGCAGACCACGAGTTCTCAAGAACAGCATTTTGTCCCACTAAACTGTTCATGTTCTCAGTTATCACTTGCAACTGAGATAGAAGACAAGCTTTCTCAGTAGCAAGAGTGGCCTTATCTCCTCGGAGGAGCTGGCAGGATTCTTGCAGTGCCTTCACCTTGTCGCGTGACGTCTCCAGCGCACCATTCAAGTCTGAGAGGGACTTCTCGGCTGCTACTTTCTTCTTCAAGATTTCATTCATGCTCTCTAACTTCTTTAGGAGAATCTCCTTCTCCCTGCCGTCCTCTTCTTGCATCTCTTTAATCCTCGAGTTCTCATCATGCAAGCTCTTCATTGAAGTCCCAAGGCATTTCGGGTTGAGACCTGCTGCTTCCACATTCTCAACCAAAGCCTGGTAGCTCTTGTTCAAGTGCTCAATTTCTTCTTTCAAACATGAAATCTCATGCTGAAGGGATGTGCTTACGCCCATATGGTGCAATACTTCCTTTTCGAGCCTCTCCCTAATCTCCTTCAAACTAAGGATCTCATTTTGCATATTCTCCATAGACACAGCTGAAGAGAGCGAAGTTTGACTTAAACTATGATTTTCATCCCTAGCCTTCTTAAGCTCCTCCTCCAAACCACGTTTGCTTGCCTCCGTGTCATCTAGCATCCGAAGCATCTCTTTGAGCTCCGAGGCAAGAGCTCTCTGATCATCTTGGGACTGAGAGTAAAGATTCTGCAGAGCCTCAAGAGTGGCCTCAACTTGTGCATGCCGGGTGCTCTCATCTTGCAAACCAGACTGAAGTTTATCGAGCACCTCCTGCTTACTTGAGAGCACTTGATCTTTCATTGCAATCTCCTTTTCCAGATCATCAGCCTCGACACGCAATGCTTGGTTAGACATCTCTAACAGAGTGCACTTCTCTCGAGTAGTCCTGAGCTTCGAAGTTCCAATCAAGACTTCATGGTTAAGGCGTTCAACTTCATCTTTTGTGCTAGATAACTCTCTCTCAAGCTTGGATATCGTTTCTGAGCAGTGCTTGTATTGGAGAGCAGAAGCTTCTTTCTCCTTGCTCAGATCAGCAACGGCCTTTCTCAGTTTTGAAACTTCGCTTTCAGCCATTTCTGCTTGCTTCTTAAGCATCCTTGTCTCATCTTCCTTAGTTGAGATTATGTTCTCCAACTCCGATATCTTTCCGAGATACTGCTCGTACCTACACGCTGCTGCTTCCTTTTCAAGCTCTAATCTCAACACTTCATCTTTCAGCGTTTGTGCTTCACTCTCCGCTGCAAATGTTTTGGTGTCAAGGATCTTCATATCTTCTTGCATGCGAGATGTCATAGCCTTGAGATGAGATATCTTCTCAAAATACTCTTCATTTTTCACCATTTCAGCAATCTTTTGAGACTCCAACTGAATGAGGGTTTCCTTCAAAGTTTCAACTTCGGTTTCTGCTCTACCGGCCTTCTCACTGAGCCTCGTTGAATCCAATTGCGCATGACGCAGCTGCCCCTCTATCTCCAGCAGCTTTTTGAGGCATAGCTGATACTGAAGCAGGATACTCTCCTTTTCGACTTCCATATCAGCAAGCGTTTTCTTCAAACTGCAAACTTCAATTTCAGCGCTTCCTGCTCTCTCAGTCTCACTAAGAATCTTATCTTTGAGATTCTGATTCTCAGTAGACAGCTGCACTACAGCATCTTGAGGCGATGTTTCATTGGATCCAAACATCTCTTCTAATTGCTTTAATCCGCTCTTTTTCTTAGCTCCATCAGATTCGTTCTGATCAGACGGAGAATTCACCTGTGTGTTCTCAAGCATGCAATCCACATCGCCCTCATCAACGAGTTCAGAAGGAACTTCATCAGGAAATGCTGCTGCTATTGTTCGATGAGCATGGCGGAGCTCCCCCGTTGCATGGTTATATCTTTCAGCTAATGCACGGTAGGCACGGTAGAACTCCTCGACCAGTTTCATCAACTCGGGGCGTTTCTTGTAGTACATTTCAGCCCGCCTAGCAAAGGAATCAGCATCTTCTTCGATGAGCTTGATCATGCACTTAACCTTGCCATCCATATCTGTCAACCAATAAATGCGGATTTGATATACCAAAAAGAGAAAAGACACCACTACTTTCAATATCACTACTAAAAATAACATATACCAAAATGAGAAAAGACACCACTGCTTTTAACAAGCATCACTAGATGGTATGAAGAAACTTGTACAAAGTAAATCCTATAAGATGATCAAAAACAAAAACGTGAAGCCAAAAGTCATGATTCATGAAGTGCATTGCCTCAGAAGAAGAAATGCAACTGCACGGCGCCATATATTCTCATCCATCATTCTACTAAGCAAAAGAGACACAGAGATCCATAATTTCCATCAACACAAAAGTTGAGTTTATACCTGTGATATTTTGCTGGAGCCATTTTGAGTTCTTTGGGGTGTTGTGGCTATCCCACCACCACGAATATAATCGTCTCGATTCAGAATGAGATAAGTTGGCCATAACTCCAGCAGAGAACAAAAATGCAACTCCCTTCGCCCTCTGAGAAAACAGCGTTATGTTTACCCGTAACAGAACAACAAATGTTGATGAATGCTCAGTTAACACTGAGAACTATCACACCTAACAAGATGCAAAACGATGAGTTCAAAGATTCACACAAGTATTGGCATTTCATCCCAATATAACTTCCGAAACAAGAAACATAATGCCAGAGATCTATCTCTACCAAGGTAAATCTAACATGCCTCCAAATCAGAGGAAATGCAATTAAAATCTAAACACATGTGCAGCATGTATGATTATCTGAATTTGGTATGATGATTGCAAAGGTAATTCTTATTAATGGTGAGAAAAAGGAAATGAATGGTAAGCAACTTTATCAAAAACTCACTTTTTTGAGGAATGAACTAATAATTGCTAGATTTCGACAAATCCTATTGATATGTCAATGTCAGATAAAGGTGCTAATATTCATCCAACTTACAGCATAGCAAAGTTTTAAGGAAACAACAATTTTTTAAATTGGACAGAGAAGATAGCTCTAAGACATTATAAATATACCAAATCTGGCGACACAAAGAGGTTATATATTCTATAAAGAAAACTAATTTGAGAAAAGAGGCTATATTGCATGCTAATGGCTTCATTAAAAGTCCAGAAAAACAGAATCTTCACAAAAATTCAGATCAACAACTTCCTAATTTCCACAAGTGAAATTTAAAAAAAAAAAATCCAAAAGAGTCAACATCCATATAGTACATTCACAAAATTAGAGCAAACAAACAATAATAAGCATCAAAAGAACAAATCTTTGCAAATGGGGTTTTGGAAAAGCAGCAAAAAGTAGAATCTTTGCAAATGGGCCTCCCAGAAAGCTTTAAAAATGCAATCTTTACATTCCAGAGCAAGAACAGAAAATGAATACATAAACATTTGCTAAAAACTTACAAATTAAAAAGCAAAGAAACAGAATCTCGATCAGCAGCTGTTGATATGAATCGACACCAGCCGCTAATTTTCACTTCACCCCATTTTTTGCATCTCAGCTCTCTCCCTCTCTCTCTCTCTCTCTAAAATCTGGTTGGCATTTTCTTCTCAAGCTCGGGTTTTTGTTGGTGCAGACAAAGGTCTCAGAAAGAATGCTGTAAAAGTGCACTAAAAATATTTTTTTATCTTTCTATATACGTACATTAACATATGTTTGTATGTATATATCGACGATTTTAAATGGGTTTAAGTGTGTGTGTGTGTGTGCGCGAAATATGGGATGCTCGAAAAAATGACGCAACATTGGAAATTTAACTAATTAATTAATATTAATTTGGATATTCCATAATATTGTTTCAGCGTGACCGACGCTTTGATTTAGATCTAGATTCGGAATCAATTAAATTTGATTTAGTAAAAGTTATCTAGAAATTAATCTCACTCCAAAGCAATTATGTGACCAACTCGGAATTTGATAAAAGAACATACGGGATGTAAAAAGAAATAAATATGTGAAGTTCAAGTGTGGATTGGTGTTTTCCTAAAATTACAACACTAATTGTATTAATGTAAAGTGGAATATATTGAGAATTGCAATCAATTGTGGAATATTGTTTTCTCCAGCAATAATTGGAAAAAAAATCAGAGGTGGACCATATATTTATCTCATTTAGTTGTGTTCGTGACATATAAATATATAATTGCATTCTGTGGGCAACTTTTCAAAATTGTTAATAAAAATAAAAGAAGAGTTGTACTAGTCGGTAGACATATTTAATTAATTAATTAATACTAGTATATATTATGTATGTGTGTGTGTGGTAAATGTAGTGGGACTCTTGTGTTGTTGGAAATTTGATATTCCCTAACCAAAAAAGACATAAAAAATTTGGACTTTTTGCATTTCAGTCATAATTTCAAAAACACCTTTCATTAATTCTGTTACTTATTGAAATTCATTTGGTCCCGCATATTTTATTCTATTTTATTTCATAGCATATATTATGTGAATATCAAAAATGGTTTTGTTGAACTATAAGTTTATATAAATAATACTAATAATACTCCTACTACTCCAAATATTGAAAGAATCCAGAAAAGTGGATCTGAAATGAATTTTAAAAATTTTACCAGTTTTTGGATCGGTTTGATTAGATTAAAAGTTAAAACTGATTTCAAGTAAAGGCAAATCGAATTATTATTTTTTGCTTTTCTGATATATGTATATTACTTGTGCGTCAACGTCATCTTTAAAGATATACTACTACTACTACTACTATCTAAACTAAGTGCAAATCTCAATCACAGCAAATTAACATTCTACAATACATATTACGGCTTTAAAAACAAGAAAATCACAATCAATAATCAATACTATTAATAATACTAATAATACTAGTATAATCAGTAATATCAATATATATACTGGACTTCATTCTACCATCAATAATTTTAATATTAGTACAATTTTTAATATACCAAGAAGAATGAAAATGAAAAATGGTTTAATTTTTGTAGTCATATAAAATACAAGTAATTTTTAATATTAAACTTTATCTTGTCAAGTTTGTCTCCAATCACAGCATATATACTCCGACAAAGAAAATGGCTATTCTGGTTCAAAAATGCCGATTTCAGGGGTGGTTTCCATCGGCGGTCTTTTACCCATTGAAATAAAATTAATTTTTTAATTATAAGAGGCCACCATCAGTCCATAAGAGCATCATTAACCCTGGCTCGGAATCAGGCCACAAGTCCCCTCCACGTCATCATTCCTCTAAATTTGAGTCCGGGGCCACAACTGCTCTAACCCTGCAAGCCTCAACCCAGGCCGCAACTAATAAATGACATTATTCACAACTCCAACTTATTTTACTCGTAAAATAGAATACGTTGAACAATTAAAATACGAAAAATTCATTTTTAATTTAAAAATAATAAATTATAAACTACAAATTAAAAACATTGAACAAAATAAGAAAATCAAAATTAGAGCTCCACTTCCAAATTTCCAACATATAATTATAAATTATACTCCATAAACTAAAAAAAATGAGAGAATTAAAATAGTCTCCTCTTCCCAATAGAAATGTGAAAATTAAAATAGGCTCTACTTCCCAACATTTATGCACGCCTCTTTCCCTCCATCTCCCTCTCCCTCTCCCTCTCCATTCTTCTTCAAATGCTAAAAAAATCAGAAGAAAGAAAAGGAATGGGGTTTGGGGCCCGGCCTTGGAGGCTCCAACGCAGGGACTGACCGGACCCCGGGACCATCCCCAGGCGGCAACTGTGGCCCCGGGACCGGCCTGGGCCGGAACTTCGTCGCCTCCAGCGCTGAGCTCCGGCCGGGACTCGCGATTTGCGGCTCGGCCCCGAGCGTTAATGATGCTCTAATAACTAAGTGAATGGGCATATGATAAAATTGTAGTGTGATATTGAAATAGAATAATGCTATGTGGCCACAATGTGGCTGGCCATACAGTGGTATTTTTGTAAATAACTGAAAATTATAATATAATAAAATAATAGTTTTAGATAGTGCTTTAGTACTTTTACATAATCACCCTTTTCCTTTAATTTTGGGGAGCGAATTTACATTGCATTTCAAATTTATACTATTTGAAATCAATCTCTCTCTATTAATTACAACTCTCTTTCCCAAAAATAATTATTATCGGATCTTTAAAGTCATGCATAATTAATCTTGATCTAATGAAGTATGTACGCTTATTGCATAATATCATTAGTCAAGATATTTAAATTGTAAATTTATAGAGTATGTATTTTATTATACACATTAATATCAAGTACCATAATATATCAATTTGTATTATTGTTGTATAAAGTTATTATTATGGATTAATAATATTATGAATTATTAATGTTGCAAATAATATACCGTATATGATGCTATTATAATTAATAATATGAAATATCATAGTTTTACATATTGTAATATTATGAATTTTTATAAATTGATAATCTAGTTATTACTATACATTATTACCAAAACTTGCTACATTAGGCAAATAGTGGGAAAGATTGAAGATTAAATCAAACAACTAAACATATGATTGATCTAAGCTTAGATTTATCAATTTAACTTAAATTGAAAAATCAATTAGAAATAAAATTAAAAATCTGAAAAAATAAGGAAAGAAATATTAAGTATAAAGCGTACGTAGTACATTTTATTGAAGGCTAAGGAAAATATTGTTGGATAAATTAAGGCAAAGGGTAGTATAGTCTTGAACATTTTGATACTTTCTAAGTGTATTAAATGACTCAGTTTTCAAATAAAAAATCTGATTATGGTCAGCCATAATATGGCCATTTAGCATCACCCATTGAAATAAAATTAATTTTGAGAAAAATACAGCCATAAATCTAATGTATTAATGTTGAAAAGAAGAAATTTATGATTGGGAACGTGTTGGTTGCAGCCTGGTTTTCCAAACAATTAATTGTATGGGTCCATTTGGCATGTGAATGATGCACTTAAGTAGTAGTGTTATTATCTATCTCATAAAGTGTTACTCCATTTATTACTTATCTATCTCATAAAGGAACTTTCATTCTTTTTCAGTAGATACAATATTTAAATTTTATATGCACGTTCAGTTTAGATGCTATAATCATTATCATGATTCTCTTTTTCTGTTTTTTTAAAGATAATACACTCATTAATCGACTATCGATATATGTACGGCTACCGTTTCTTGTTTGATAAATATTAAATATCTGGAATTTGGTGGTAATTAAGATATCCAGTATATATTTTACACACCATAAATTTTTTAAAGAAATGGTATTTATTAACTACTCTTTAGTTATGCTATATATATGAAGATTAAGAAATACTAGCCGTGGAAATTTAGTGTATTAAATGACGAAATAATATAGTTTGAGATTAAATATAATAATAAGTGAATAGAGAATAAAGTATGAGATATAATAAAGTAGAAAAAGAGAAAATATAATTTTGTCAAATAGAAATGACTCTATTATGGCATAATGTCTCAAAATGAAAAAAAGACACTATTAAGGCTAAATGGAAGAAGTAATTTATTTGAGAAATTATTTGAACCCTTGTCGTTCACTCATCAATTAAGGAAATGCATATTTATGAATTTTTACTATTTAACCACTCCTAATTTCTAAATATTATGAGTTCGAAGAATATTTGCAATCATTCAACCATTAAGATATACGACCAATATATCTTCCCTTGCTCAACGAATGCAACATCATAAATTTCCTATCAACACAAGTTTTAGTTTGTGGTGTAACTAATTTCAGCATGGATTTATTAACTTTATAAATCGTTCTCATATATTCGTAAAAGAAAATATAGCTAAATTTAACGATAATATACAATCCTACTAGTTAGTATACGTATCAAATAAAGTATTTACGTCATGAAATTTCGATTTGATCACTCTTCATCAATCATAAGAAAAAAAAATTTGACAACACATGTAATAAATTTAATTAGTCCCAATAATACATAGGCCATTCATTCACCGAATAAATATTAGATTTAATGAGAAGTCAGATCACAACAATGTTAATTGTTAAATTGGAAATAATTGGCACAAATATTCTCAATGATTAATTATTTAACAAACATGTCACAGGCAATATGCATTAATCTCCCCAACAAACGCGGTTGTCCACAAATTCAATAAAATCCATTTAGAGAAATACAGAAATTGAATGGATTGCTTAAAGTGATAACATCCGAATAGTTATTGTTATGTCCCACATTTGATGAGTCCTTATATTGTATAGTCATTCACATGGGTATGAATAGCCTTATTTAATTCTATCTCATAAATTTATCATATAAAAAATGGATAAGTAGAAAATACACCTTTATATTTACAGGGATGAGATCACCTGCTATTTCCAATTCTATGTTTTAAGCAAGTATAGATTTTGTAACATATTCCAAACCTACAAACACAGTTGAAACCCCAGTTTTTCTACAGAAACCGTTGACCAAATCGCCGGTTTCTAACACAAATTAAAAATAAAAAATAAAATAAACTACCGAACCTGCCCAGAACTGCCAAAACTTGCCAAAACAAGCGGTTTTGATCGGCGATGGAACCGGCTGTTCGGGCCCAAAATCAGAACCGTCCAACCCTCATTTGGCCTAGCTATGTTTCACGATTTTGTTGAACGGTAACCATCGATTTTTAAACCGTGAACACCTCTAAATATGAGTCACACCTTTTTGTTATTATATTTTGTTATATATCAATTTGACTTTTTATTTCTGTTCCTATTCTTATTGGAAATTTGAAATTTACACATTCTTTTTTATTTAGCCATAGAAATCATACTTTTATTGTTATTGATTTTGTTACATACTCCTTCCGTCCATAAAAAGTATTAGGCCATCCGCAACCCATCCCTCAACCGTCTCTTATCTCGTCTCGGAGAGACGAGACGGATAAGAGACGGCGTTGCAGCCTTCCGTCTCCATCCCGTCTTGGAGAGACGCTCGCTCCGGAGGGACGGCTCGCGAGACGTCTCGCCACGCGCGTTGGCGACGTGGCGAGCTCCGGTTCATCCGTGACGCCCACTCGCCGGCCCGTGAGTGGGCGTCGTTTTTATCCGAAAAAATATTTTTTTTTGTTTTTTTAAAATTCAGGAAAAATTCAAAAATTAAAAAAAAAATCCCAAAAAATATACTAGCCGTAGTCGTTTATTGCAAATTTTTAATTTTTTCTATTTTTTCAAGCCTCCAATCACTTCTATAAATTACAAATCATTCCCACAAATTAATCCACCATAAAATATGTATTTTTAAATTTAAATTATGTATTTTTAATTTTTTTAGGATTTTATTAATGAGGTTTTAAATTTTTTTAGAATTTTAAGTTGTAACTTTATTTTATTTAATGACGTGTGTTTTTATTAATTGAATTTGTTGGAAATAAAAATAAAAATGAAATTGAATGAATAGTTAATGGATGAGATGATTAAGAGACGGATAAGAGATGGAGGGTTGCATGTGTTGTCTCTTAGTTAGGAGATGAAGTGAAAAGTACAGTGGGGCCCATGAATAGTTAAGCGATGAGACGGATAAAAGACAGCGTTGCGGATGGCCTTATATGAACTACTATTTTCTTATTAGTCTGTCTCTGAATAATACTATGAACTTTCTAATTTTAGAATAGTTAAACAACACATTAGCTATACATATCATTTTATGTACAACTTATATCATTGCATTACACTACAAATGATGTGGAGTCCACTCTCTACTAACACTACTGATACTACCAATTATCTATCTCTCTCTTATTTTAACGATTATACATTAAAACACGTTCCGAACTAAATGTTCATACTTTTCAAGGAACGAAGAGAGTATTATTTTGACTTTATATTCCTATTGGAAATTTGAAATTAATATATACTCCTTCCATTTGGTAATAAAAGTCCTTTTTTGTCACGATTTTTAAGAAATGTGAGTGTAATGTATTAGTGAAATCCATAATCTATTTATGATTTATAGTAAATATTTGAATAATTATATTGATGGACGATCAAAAATAGAAAGAAAAAAAACATATTAGCAGACTAAGATTTCTCTTTAAGTTTTCACAATCACACCTTGTGGTGTGGAAATTTTTAGTGGGCTTGTAATCAAGCAGCCCATATAATAGTATTGTGGGCCGCTTAAGAAAAATCAACCTAAATTTAGTTTTGGACTTTTTATATTTTGAATTATTGAGCAAAATAAAAATGGCAGTATATTTAGTTAGGTAAAAGATGATTGGCATCATGAAATTAGCATTAATGGCACCTTACTTACAACAGGGTGGAGTTGGTTGTGTTGGTACTTGTTAATCTAAAAGTGAAGCTGCTCTCCGCTCGGTTTAATCCATGCAAATCAAACAACTTCTCGGAAAGAGTTTGCGATGTTTTTGATTTTTTCAAATGATTGTATACTCTAGTTTTTATATAAATCCATTAATCATTGGTAACTAAATGCTGGAATGTGACAATTGGTTCAGGTTATCCAGCATGACGCTTGCCTCCATATGACATTTTCTATTCAAGGCTGTTGTATGTCATGTTTCATTCGACCTTTTCGCATGACTTTGATATTGGAGAAAATAATCCTTGATTTTGCTATGATATTAATATAAGAAGAAGAAGAAGATAATTAAAAGGTTCACCCATACATCATCTACTCAGCTCACTTATACATCATTTTCATATATTTTTTCTTTTTATTTTTATTTTATGTATAAATAATTAAATACTCCCCCGTCCCATTAGAAGTAAAACGTTTTCCTTTTTGGGTTGTCCCATTAAAAATGAAACGTTTCCTAAAATAGAAACATCATCTCTCTATTTTCTCTCTCTTACTTTACTCTCTCTTCATTAACTCACAAAACAACACTATATAAAATGTCGTGCCGAAAAGCAAACATTTCATATTTATTGGGACTGAGGGAGTATAATATAATATTTATATATATATCAATTTCGGTATACCGTGATATACCGACGGTATAGGTAAATTTATACCTCGTACCGAAAGATTTCGGTAAGGTATCATACCATATGAAAATTGCAGTATACCGAAAAGTCAGTATTTTTTGGAATTTCCGATACGATAAGTGCGGTGTTTTAGTATTTTTTTTCCATCCCTAATCATGGTTACATGTAGAACTCAGTTCTGTATTATTTGAGGTCAAGTTTAATGGCTAAAAATGGGTTGTTGGATTAGAACTTTATAAAAGTCACATAATGTAATTGACATGTTTACGGGTTGTTTGACTCAATACTCATAAATCATAATTAAGAAAGTCTAATAATATTATCAACATAAATATATAAATAACCATATGCTCTGTTCTTCAGATATAAAAAATCTATAGATTATTAGAACACTCACAATAGGGCGCTGTCCCGCCGCTGTGCGGACGGTGCCCTCGACGGCACCTATTGCGCGAGAGCCGACGGACGGCGATCTGCTGGCGCCCAGGGAAGGGCATGGGCGTGGGGCGGACGGTGCTCTCTCGGCGCCTATTGCACACCGAACAACCGCCAACCTGGCGCAGTCGGCATATTTGTTTTTTTAAGTAATAACTGATAATATTAAAATATGAGATTATTCATTATTTATTTAATAACAAGTATATATTGTGACACTATAGAATATAGATAATACAGATGAACACAATTTATTTTTATTTGCATACGTATAATACAGTGTCAAATTGTATGCTTATAGTAGTATGATCTAACATCTGTGTTAGTATGCTAATATGTTATGATATTACATAAATAATGCTAATGATAAAAATAATATTAATTGGCGGACGCTAACGGCAACTTGGAGAGATTTATAATTTTCAGGTTTTTGTCTTTAATTCAGATCATGTTTGTAATTGATTTATAAAACAAATTAAAGTTGAAACTAATATTCACACTATCTTAAAGTGGGTAAGAAGGGTAATAGAGGAAAGATATTTAAGCATTAAATGAAGCTATTAATTACATAACTTATATTGTACTTACTAATATGTCCTTTACAGCCAGATATGTTATGGCCAGATAGATTTACTGTTATGAAATTAGCACTATAGTCTTAAGATAATAAAAGAATGAATGGATTAAGAGTCAGAGAGAGCATTTTATTGATCAATAAAGGCCAAAAAACCTCATTCAGCAGAACAAAACTGAGAGCAACCATAACTACTGGTTGGATGCAAGGGAAGGGAACAACGGGATGGACTGAAGTACCAGCTTCCGGCTGCTCCTCGGACCAGTCAACGTCTGAGGCGGAGTAACTCTCTTCCTGTTAGGCGACCCTCCTCCTCCTCCTCCTGCAAGAAAATGTGGCATCTCGTCTCCCCCCTCAAGATGCGGCCTCCATTTTGGCGCTGGTGGTGGAAATGCTAAACTCGAGTTTCCAAAGCCAGAATATGAGCTGCTGGGAGGAACATAGGCTCTAGGAGGCCTCTTCCTTTGATCAAGTTCATCGTGAATTGAAGCCTTGTAGCTGTCGAGTGCAGCCTTCTCAGTAGTGTCGTTTTCATCTTCTACGTCCTCGTGCTCTGCTGATGCACACGAACCTGATACATTATGCGTATAACGAAACAAGTTTGCCAAGAAATATATGGAATTAAGAAGAGGGATGAGTTTAGGCTCACCGTCTTTTCTGCCAAACGCGTTCTTACATCCTTCGCATCTGCAGTTTATGGAGCATCCGACACCTCCCTTGAAAGGGTTAAAGGCTCACTATCAAGACAAAAAAGGGGGGGAAACAACAGATATACAACAAGTAGGGGAAGATAACCAACTTGATAGCATTCACAGTATTTCTTGAGGCAGCCGGATTTCTTGCAGTTGCATCCTCTTTTATGGCGAGCAGAAGCAGGAGTGTTGGCGAAGTCATCCTGTAGCAAAGAGTGTCAACACGTCGTACCCAAGCAAGACGAGCAAAAGGTTCAGTTCATACCCCTATTATCTCTGATACAGAATCAGAGGTCCTCATCACTTTAGGAGCAAATGCAAGGGGATTTCTTGACTCAATCTGCTTGCGCGTGGTGAGGACAATTTCCTCGTGCACGGACTTGTTGAAGCAGTCTATACACGCGCACGGCTCCACACAGTAGACACCAGCAGCAAAGCACTCACAGTAACTGCACTTCATACTATGAATTAGCTATCCATTCCTAGTTTTTTAGGCTTATGCAAAATGTGGAACTTACAGTTTTAAACACTTTGATTTTTTACAACTGCATCGTTTACAAGATTCACCGTCTCCTCCTTGCACCGACTTGCGCCTGAATTATCAAATTCCAGCAATTTATGATCAAATGACTCAAGTGTAAAAACTAAATCTCCCTGTGAAAAGCTCACATACCTCCTTTTCTTTGGACTACTCGGATTGATATCTTCATTCGCGATATATCCAGATCCCCTGCTATGATCTTCCAGGAGAAGGCTTTCGAAGGTATCAACCCCACTTTCCAATAGGTAGCTGCTTAACAAGTCTTGGCTAGTAGTTGGAGGAGGAAAATGGGCAGATGAGCTCGATCCGATCAATAATCTACCAGAAGTTGATGACTCGTGAGTCGCTGCCAAAGCATTCAAATGCAAGCCGATCCCAGGCAGGAGACCAGAGCAATCACTTCCTGTCTTAGTCCGAGCTATTTGCTTGTCCAAGGAAGCATTGCCATCAGAGTTTGTTAGCAGAAGAGGCGAATCACGAGCTGATCCATCCTCCATATTCTTCCTATGGCCTCCTGCCATCTCGAAGACAAGAGAGCGCCTTTTCATACCACGGCACACGCCAGAAAAATTCTGCAAAGGCATGTTTTCAATCATCCCAATTCCTTCTTCAGGCTGACTAGGCATGTTTTCAGCTGCGTTTCCTCGTTCACCACAAGCCGCTGCACCAAAGGATTGGACGTTCTGGATGGCATTCCTAATGCTCCTATAGAAAGCCGTTGCTGGATCAACAGACTCGTTGCAAGCCTTTGCCTTTGGTGATTCAAAGATGAATAGATCAGATGAATCAGCAATCAAACTGTCCCAACAGTTCCCAATAGTATTGCCTAACACCTCCGCTTTCGTCTCACTCATGTTTACACTCCTGTGGTTTTCCACAAATGCTGAAGAAGTGCAAGCATACTCTGCTACCTGTTTGGACTCAAGACCACTCAAGCCCGAGCCGACAATGTCCATCTCACAACTCAGCGTTTCTGCAAACTCGACTACAAGCTTCGAGCATACATAAGGTGGCTCACCAACCTTTTTACAATTTG
The DNA here is from genome assembly GCF_004379255.2 of Salvia splendens. Classification (NCBI taxonomy): domain Eukaryota; kingdom Viridiplantae; phylum Streptophyta; class Magnoliopsida; order Lamiales; family Lamiaceae; genus Salvia; species Salvia splendens. The sequence goes on along the minus strand of NC_056036.1, from coordinate 4,041,773 downwards.
CATCCGGATTTGACTCCTTGTGTTCGTCCAAGTTCATAGTGACTCCCATGCTTGGATCAACTTTGCTCCCATCATCAGAGGAGAACTCGGGCTTTGATGGATCTGAAAGACTGTGCCTGGACACAGGAAACAACAATTACTACATAAAACACAAATGCATAAACTCAAGATTCAACATAGATTTTACGAAAGATGGAAATGTTACCTGCGAAGAAATCTAGATTCCCTGAGGGAAGCAAGATGGGGTGAACTGAAAACGGATGGAAGGGAAGAAAAGCTAAGTGGATTTATCGTCTGAGAGATGTGCATCGGTTTAACCGGCTTGATAGGGGAAAGATTGTTGAGGAAGCTAAAGACAGGGGAGTCCTGCATGTAACGAGGGAAATCATCAGAAAACAATATCACTGAAAATACACATGTACACAAGTTAAGCCCTCCTGGTAGGCCGGGGGCAGCCGCCCCCTAGATCCGCCACTGATTTTGGTGCAGGAAACACACACACACACACAATCATAAAAGGATGAGAATTAAGCATGGTTTATGAATGTAAGCTCCATAATACTGGGAGAACGGGAGGTCTAATCTACTTATCAAATAACCAGACTCCCCCATATTTTCAAGGTTGATGGGCTGTCTAACAAGAAATACAGAAATTAAAGAAATTTGATCAATTGATCAGTTATTGGTAAGTAAAATCATACTCAAACTGCGAATCAATGTGAAATAGAATTGAAAGGCATAAAGAAGCTTAAGGTGAATCTGAGATCTGCTGCCACACAATATGCATAATTGGACTTAGTAATCTCCCCAGAATTTTCAAATTCATATAAACATTGAAAATGCATACCAAATTTTGCCTAATCCATGAATAGCACCAGTTAAAAGGGAATAAAAAAAGCAAGATAAAGCTGCCAATGAAATCCACATTAGCATTGCCACAACAAAAAAATGCAAGAAAACAAAGAGATAATATGTCAATCAAATAATAGAATTCAACACCATGAAAGCTTTTTTATGAACAAAATTTATGTTATCAAACTTCACAAATCAGCAATCCACCCAAAAAAATGAACTCAAGTAAAATGACAAAATCATTGCATGTTTTGGCAGAACCACCTGAAACCCACTTTTCATCAATTTCGAAGCAAAACCAAAAACCCACAATAAAAATTTTTGAAAAGGTGTTCCAATAAAACCTAATCAAACCTCAAATTTGGCAATGGAGTTGGCGATCTGGCTGTTCTTGCTTCTCTCTGGAGTTCCCATGACTTCTCTCTCTCCTCTGGAACTCTCACACCTCTCCCCCATCATTCTATCTATTTCTCTATCCAACTCTGAAATTCTTGTCTGAATCAGACAACCACACACACTCTAAAAAAAGGACACACTATTCTTTTCTTTTGTTTGGTTTGTAAGAAACAAGGGGGTCAAACGAAGAAAGGAGCGGGAAACGAAGGTCAGCAACACAAACAATGATAAAGAAGGGATTTTTCTTCAAGAAAATAGAGACCCCACAAAAGATAAAGAAGAAAACACACACACACAGAGGCTAACAAAGAAAAAGGAAAAAAGAAAACACACTACACACAGTCTCTCTGCAGTGCTGCGTTGTGGATGAAGTTATATATGCACAGCAAACTAAGCCAAAAAAGGGCTGTTGTTTGTTGGGAGGGAAAACAGTGACAAAAAAGTAACGTAAATAACGCTGAGGAAATTCAATGGCAAATGTATATATACAGATATTCTTTGATTATCTGCACAATTATTCCACGTGGTTCATTTGATTTCAGTGATAACTTTTGTTTGTTGCTAAATGATTTGGGTTTTACAGTTACGAATTGGTTTTGATTGTGTAAGAGGCGGTCTGTTACTATTTCAGTAGATCCAATGTATATTAGATTTTACATTTTCTTATTTTAATAAATTAGTAAATTAGTATAGGCCCAGTTATAGAAATGTTATTATTATTATTTCATTTTTATTTATGTTGACTATTTGATCTTAGGTCTCACACTTTATTCAGTCAAACAATTGATGTAATTTTATTTAATTTGTTGAAAAAGGCAAATGTGATTATGTTAATTGCACGATATTCAGGTACAAGGTTTGTGGCACAGTTATGATTTCATGTTAGTGCAGTAGTAACTAATTATTTTTGCAAACACGATTTGTTCTTTCTCTTCATGATTTTATCTATAATGATTCTGTTTTCTGTTAAAGCCATTCATGGCGGGTAATTTCCCATTTAGGTTTCTTGTTTTAACATTCAAAATAGGAAAAGGAAAAGGAAAAGAAAAGAAAAGAAAAAGATGGATTGGAGGAGAAGCAATGAATAATGGAAAAAAGTATTTACTCTGACTCCAAAAGTAGCTACATGGAGTATATATACTGCAGCAATTCTATTACGAAGTAGCCAAAAATAATGTAAATTGTAAAAGAACTACTACTATAAACTACTACTATAAAGTTTGGTCAATTTTGATCTATCTCGTAACTTTTAAAAATGACCAATTATATCATAATTTTGACTTTTTTCTCAATTGTCTCGTGGCAAGAAATATCATCATGCTACATTTCTGAATTTATCAACGTAGTGCGTACGTAATATAAAAAAAATAAAGACATAATGACTAAATGTATTAGAGGACGTTGTTTATATAGTAGAATATTATGTTTGCATGATATTTTTTGTTTGCCAAAACCATACTCCCTCCGTCTGCATTAGAAGTCTCATTTCATGGCGGCGCGAGTTTTAAAAAAGTTAAGAAAAATGGGTGGAAAAAGTTAGTGAAATGGGAGTCCCACTTATATGTATTACTTTTAAATGAAATGTGAGTGGAATGAATTAGTGGAATGTGGGACCCTATTACCATTTATGGTAAAAGTGAACCGAGACTCTTATTCGCGGATGGACTAAAATGAAAAAACAGGACTCCTATTCGCGGACGGAGGGAGTAGTACATAATTTCCTCATATCATTAACTATCAGACAATTGAGAAAAATGTCAAAGTTATGATATAATTGGTCATTTTTTAAAATTGCTGGATAAACCAGAATTTGATCAAACTTCGTGATTTTTTTATGCAAAATATGTTTTATTATCTAACCTATTATCAAGTACACTACTAAAATAAAGAAAATAGAAACTGTCCATCTTAAGAACGTATCATCTTTGTGCACGATCTAAAAAATTAAATTTGTGGACTCCAACCTAGTCAAGAAAGTCGTAATCGTGGTCTGGAGATGAGAACAAAGGCAGTAGCAATGACTATAACAGATAATGGACGAAAAACAAATGTAAATTCAAACCCTAAAAAATTGGGAGAAACTAGCGTACCGTGCAATCAACGACAACTACAAATAGCATAAGATGGAATTAGTAGATTTCCCAACCCTATAGTATCCACATTGACTAGGTGAATGCATGGTGCCACCAAAACAATAAATAAATAAATAAATAAATATAATAATAAAAGCAGTGGAAAACATGCCAAAATAATAGAAATGGAATTAAATGTTGGCGCGCCGGAGAATTTAAACGTGTGGGACCATACGTGATCGGCCACGTGAGGTGTACAATTACTAACCGTGGTCCCGCTCGCACCTAATTATCTAACTTCAACGCCACAACATACATCTCGTGAAATTTGTATTTATTGTTAAAATGGCCATCATTATTTTGTACTCCATTTATTGTTGTCACATTTATGTTTGTTAAATTGGTCGATCGACACATGAATTTTTCTTGTCATTTTCTTGAAATGACTATGGCAGCACAAAATGTGCGAGTGTTTTTAATTTTTAAGTATACTATACATTTCTAGATTATTTTAAGATTTTAAATATAATACAGTATTTCCTTTCTTCCTTTGTTGAATCTTTATTTGCTTTTAGCACTGATTTTAATGAATAAAAGAATGTTGATATAACTTCAAAAAGAATAAGATAAGAACAGACCAGTAATTTTATTTGTCCTAATTTATTTCCACTTTAACCCCTTTTACTTTGACTAATTATTTCTTCTTTTCTGAATTGAATTGACACATTTACTGGTGGTTCCAATTCTATTTTGGACAGTCTTAATGTCACGTGACACCCTCACCTTCTTCTTTCTCCAAATATTTTACAGTATCAAACTTGAAATTAATAGTCAAAATCTTATGAAGTTCTTGTATTGTGTTTATGGTGTAGCACGAGACATTTTGATTCATGCTATTCATATTAATTTTCTTGAATCCATATAAGGGATAACGAAAAATACTCAAAGTCCCAATACTTATTTCTGTTCCATCCTTCTCTATAGAAGACAATTTCACTATTTCTTAGCTCTATCTCTAACTATACACTAAATCTCATTTTTTTGAGTGAAAAACTTCTTTATTATATTGTAAACCAAACCTATTTTTGTGTTTTTCTACGAAAAAAATACCAAATATTGGTCTATTGCAAAAATTTTGTGTGACATATAATACTAAAAGTGGTGTACAATTTGAATTTGATGTAAGTGGTTAGAGTAAATAATTTTTTGATACTATTTATATTCAAAAATGAGTTTGAATTTGGTATAAATGATTAAAGATGGTCTTATCCCTCCGAACGCCTAGCTCATTTTCAACCCAAGAGGGATTTATATTATCACATATTATATCATGCTGATAGTATTACCCTCGGCCCATTGGGGTGAAATTGAGGAATGAGAAATGTTAACTTTATTTTAAAATATAGAAAATACAAAATATGGAATTGGGGAATAATTTTGAAAATAAAATAAAATAAAATAAATTATGATGTGGTTTGTTATAATTAATTTTGGGGTACATAATGTGTTGTAGATGTTGAGCTATGATTTGAGATTTGATTTTAATATCGACATGATAGCTGAATTAGTGAATTGTTGTATGATTTAGAGTTTGAATTGGTAAATATAATTACCAATGATATAATATAAACATTACCAAACACGTTGAAAAGAATAAAAAGTTATCAATCATATCAACAAAATATATATATAAAAAAGGCTGTAATCAACAAATTGGGAAAAATCCTAAATGCATAAAATAGCACTCGTACTACTCTACTACTACTAGTCTATACTACCATAAGCAATAATGGAAAGAAAAAAATAAATTATATACCTTTCTCTCAAAGTTGTTGCAAAAATCGTATACTACGTACTACTCAATAGTAATTGGTTCAAGACTAATTAGATTTATGAGCTCGTATGTACACAGAGTTTCTCCATGTCAATTAATTAGAAAATAAAATTGATAGTAATATTTTGGTGCATGTTGATAGGCTAGTTTTCGTCACTCGGAATTGGTCACTTTTCGCACTTATTAGTTGAATATTTGCATGAGAAGATGCTATTTTGGCAGGGAATGGATCATTAAGTTCGGAAGCTGCTTAATGAAGGCACAAAGAGGAAAACATGCAAGAAATAGGGCAAAATGACAAATAATGGAAGAAAGTGAAAGGCAAAGAAGACTCAAACTGCCCAAGCTGTTGGACTGGCCAGTTTGAACCTGACGGGAAAATGACTAAAGCCACTTCCACGTACTTATCAAGGATGTATCCCACTTGCTACACACACCCATTTCTTCCCTTGGAAAGTAAAAAAGAAAGGAAATATCTTTTATTGGAAAGAATGTAACAAAATACTTAACTATTCTCTCCCCCAAGATTCACTAGTCACTTTGTCACTTAGCTTTAGTTTAGTTTTAGTTTATTCTCTCTCTAAGAAACTTTCCTCTCTTCCTTAAGAAGAGAGATTTCAACTTCAAGGCTGCCAAAAATCTTTGTTCATCATGGGTTGAAGTACTAGTAATTTAGTAGTGGTGTTTATTTTCTCTAGTTGCTTGTTCTTAACTTTTGGAGTTCTTTTGCATCAATCTCACTCTTAGTTATTGTTGTTGTTCTTGTTTTAAAAGCTCATTTCAAGTAGTAATTTCTCTAAGTGTTTGTGTTTAATGTGCTTTAAGTTTAGCTCTTGTTTGAATTTCGGTTTTAGCTTGTTGTTTAATTTTAGTGTTGGTTATGCTCTTGTTTAGTTAAAACTTCTTTCAAGCTTTTAAAATCAGTTTCTCAAGCATTTTCTTTTCACCATGTTTAAGTGTTCTTGAAGCTTCTTTCATCATGTTTAAGTGCTTTAGTTTTCAGCTTTTCATTTGGTGTTTTCAATGCATGTTTAGGTAGTTTAATTGATGATTTGGTGTTTCTCTTGCTTGGTTAGTTGTGTAGCAGCCATTTAGTCTTTTATTTACTCTTATTTTCGTGCCTTTAGTGTAGGATTAGTAGCTAAAATCAGCTTTTAGAAGTCAAGTGAAAGAACCATTAGTTGTAGGCTTTTATCCAATGGTTTTACACTTTTGGGTAATAGGAGTTAGGAGACAAGATGTACACCTTTTCCATCACTTAGCTTTTCACTTTAGAAAGCCTTTTAGCTTAGTTTATCACTGCACTCAACCACCATTTAAATCTTATTTAGTTTAGCTTTTAGGATTCAATTAGTTTAGCTACTTTTTAAGGTCACAATCCTAGTTTCTAGCTTCCTTTAGGTGATAACACTTAGTTTATTTTCCTTAGCTTTTAACTTAGTCTATTTTGCTTTCTAATCTTAGGAATGTTCATGCATGTAGCTGCTCTGTTTTTATTTCCGAATGGTCTTATTTTCGTTGTGTTGTAATTTTCTAGCTACTGCTCTTATTTTCTCTGCCAAACTGCCCAGTTTATCAACTTGCCCAGTTTACGTTCCAGTTTATATGTTTTCTTCTAAATGCTTTTTATTCTCACTATTAATTCCCACATTAGTTTAAGTGTTATTTATATTTCGTAGTTTAGTTCCCACCCCCAATTTAGAGCGTGGCGGCATCGCCAAAACCTTTCTAAGTGTGGAAATACATAACGGATGCTACCGTTCCTCGTGGGTTCGACACCCTAACTTACCATATGCTAATTAATAGTATTTTGGAAAGTGGGAACTTTTAAATATTGTTGAATAGGAAGGGACACGCGCCTACGACACGCGTGCAAAATCCCGTCCTTTCAAATGGCGCCGTTGCCGGGGAACGGTGTTGTTATCTTGTTATGTTTTTCTATACTTATTGTATATAGTTTTTGACATGTTTTCTTTTTTTTTTGTTGTTTTTGTTTTCTTTCTTTTTATTTTTAGTTTATGAGTAGGTCCTCTTCACCAAGGCTGCTGTTCGATATTGAGATCGAGAAGAGGGCGAAGAGGCTGCGCAAGGAAACACGTTTGAGAAAACAAGCTGAAGCTAGTCTTTCTGGCCTGGGCAGTCCATGTACTTGCCCAGTTCACCAGACTGTCCAGTTTGAAGAGTCAGAAGGTTCGGAGTGAACCGAAGAGGAAACCAATTCAAGCGGCAATGACAAGAGCGGTGCGCCATTAAAGGGAAATCATGGATCATTTCACAGATCCTTACGATCATGGATGGGATGATTACTCCTATTTTGAATGAACCAACCCGAACCAACAATATCAAGGTCCACCACCACAAGGATATCATCAAGCTCTCCAAGAGTCAAATGAAAATCATGTTTATTGGCCTCCCGATCAAGAAGAATTCCCTCCGTGTTTCCAGCCACAAGAATTCGGCCAATATCAATCAAATCATTCGTCAATGCCGCCCATGTGCTTAGAAGATATGATGGAGGATCTAATCACTTCCCAACAACTCATGCAAAACAATTTGCAAGCCAATTACAATGTGGTGCATGAGATGCATGACGAACAATATGAGCAAATGATTAGTCTTGATCATCTTGCACGCCAAATGACACAATTGGCGACTTGCATCAATGATATGCGTGGGAATGGTAGAGGAATTCCGGCTCAAGTGCAACCACCAAGAGAGGAGAATCTTGATCATATCACCATTAGGTCGGGGAAAGAGTTGAAAGCTTCATTCAACAATAACTCAAACAACGGACTGGGTGAATCATTGGATCAGGGGCTCAGATTGCCCAGTCCAACACACTGCCCAAGTCAGGTGATTGCTTGGTTTGAAGATGAAGAGGATAGCGATGAGGAGATTGAAGAGAATGTCATCATTCAACCCAATGGGCCTACACCCATGCAATTGAGACCAGAGGCGGCCATCATGAAGTGGTGCAACAAATTGGAGGGTGCAAAATCTGCCAGTAACCTACCCAATCCAGACGAACTGCCCAGTCAGTGCCACCTGCCCAGTCTGAGGGCAGAAGAGGAATTGGTGCCGTCGGAAGTTCGGCCTCCAAAATTGGAATTGAAGCCGCTGCCTACTAACCTCAAGTATGTCTACTTAGGAGAAAATGACACTCTTCCAATCATCATTAATAGTGATATGGAAGATGGCCAAGGTGAAAAGTTGATCAAAGAGTTGAAAGGTCCCGACTTTCTTGATGCCGAGTTTTTGCAAGATATGTATCCATTGCCCTCCATTGAAGAAAAAGTTGAGCTCAAAGAATTTAGTGAATGCAAGTTGTTCATTACTCAAGGGCTTGGTGATGAGGAGATAGAGGCTGAAATAATGACTTGGTGCAAAATGAGGGATCACACAAACCCACCCGAGAGATGTAAACTCTTCGATCCTAAGGAACTGCCTAGTCAGAATGAACTGCCCAGTCCAAGAGTGGAAGAAGAGTTGCTAACGTTGGAGATGCATCCACCTAAATTGGAGCCAAACGTATTTCCTTCCAAACTCACATATTTGGATGAAAATGAAACCATTACCACGATCAGTAGCCTAGACAAGAGTCGAGAAGGCAAGACAATCAAAGCTTTGAAGAGGTATAAGGAGGTGATCGGTTGGACTTCGGCCGACGACATCGTGAGTATAATCCCCGATGTTTGCATGTTTTACATGAGTTCAGAGAAGGGTTCCAAACTCTACAGGGATCCTAAAAGGAAGTTGAATGCTTCTACTTGGAAGGATTGGAAAGCAAGATTTGATGACGATTTTTTGGAAGAACACATGTATCCTGCCCAGTTTGTTGAACAGGGCAGTCTGAATGCCCTAGTGGATAAAGTGGCCAAAACTGGAGGAGCCGTGAAGCCGACACATGAGCTTGGAATCGAAACCCAAGGAGGCAGTTGCAACACCTCCACCACCACCTGCCACATCAGCCCATACCCCCCGCTTTGTGCGGGGGAGGTGATTTCTATCCAACCCTCTCTTTTAGTTGTTGTATATATGTGTGATGTATGGGTTTGCTTTGCAATTTTTGTAATTGTGGCCTTGCCGGCCTTTGTGAATGTTTTGTGTTGTTAGTAATCTCTCTCTAAACACTTGGTCTACTTGCTCTAGAGCAAGCAATGCCCAAGTGTGAGGAGGTGGGATTCTTGTGTGTTGTTCTTGGTTTTCTAAGTTTTATGTGATGTGTTTCCTTTCCAACATTTTAACCAAACTTGCTTGAGGGCAAGCAAGGTCTAAGTGTGAGGAGGGGGTTTGTTTTGTTGTTCGGTCGTGTTAGTGTTGTTTTGTTTTTGTAAAGAGTTGTGTTTTATCTTTTTTCCAAGCCTTGATGCATGATTTGGTAATGATCCCCCTATTGAATCGTAGCAAAAAAAATCATGACTTGCTTTGTTTTGAAAAATCTATTCAAGAACTTGTGGTTTTGATTGAATGAAGTTGAGTACGATGGAAATGTGAAGCACTATCACTTGCATAAAAACCCATAAATGGTAAGGTTCAAAGCCTCAAAGTAGAACACTTTCTACTTGTTTTCGAGCGTGGAATGACATTGCATTGCATGATAGTTGATATCGCTTGGTCACTATGGCATAGATAGAGGGCACTAGGAAAAGCCAATTTGAGCCTTATTCTTTGTGATTACATCAACCAAAAATAGCTATCCCTAGTTGCCACTTTGAAACCTTGAGCCTACATTTCATTTTAAGTTAGAAAATGGTTTCCCTCTTGTGCAAAATAAATGTGCTTAGTTGCTCCTACATGATCACCACATTTTGGTAAAGAGATGTTGATTGTAAAAATTCAAAAAAAAATCTATCGCCTCCCACCAAGAAAAAAAAAGAAAAAGATACAGTGGCTACCAAAAAAAAGAAGAAAAAGGAAAAAAAAGAGAAGAAAAAGAAAAAAAAAAGAACAGAAAACAGAAAAAGAAGGAAAAAGATGAAGGAAGCCAAAACAAAGATAAAATGACAAGGAATGTGTGGGAAGGTAGATGTTGATCGAAGAAGAAAAAGAAAAAAGAAGAAAAAGAAGAAGAAGAAGAAGAAGAAGAAAGTGAAGTGCATCTCTAGTTTTGGTTTGATTGTAGGTGATTGTGTTTTGGTGTTTCTAAGTATCCCTTTGGAGAAAAAGCACATGTTTTTTGTTGTACTACACTCACTAGCTTAGGACCCCTAGGATCTAACCGACAATATTTAAATGGTCCCAAGCCCCATTACATCCCGTACAAGACCCTCTTGAGCTACATGTGATAAAGTGATATCTCCTTGATTGCATCTTCGTCATTATTATTGAGAGAATGGTCCTTACATTTTGAGAGGGATAGGGAGTGAATCTTTTGCTTGTGATATATGCTTAATTATCTTGATGAGACCGACGGTTGGAACCACATTGTTCGATGAAGAAAATTATGTTTCAAAAATTATGTTTTACAAATCTGTTTTGAGCTTGGTTCTTGGGGGTATCATTACGCTTTTTATACAATTTGCTTGGTATGTCTTTCATGTGTTTCTTGAGTCGTTGTGTGTTGTCTTATAAATGTCTTTGTGTAATGTTTTGTTTTAGTGCTGTGTGTTTAGAAAGTAGAGGGGAGTGACTTAAACTAGCATTGAGTGAAAAGTCCAACCACATACTTGGGACAAGTATGATCCAAGTGTGAGGAGGTTTGATAGGCTAGTTTTCGTCACTTGGAATTGGTCACTTTTCGCACTTATTAGTTGAATATTTGCATGAGAAGATGCTATTTTGGCAGGGAATGGATCATTAAGTTCGGAAGCTGCTTAATGAAGGCACAAAGAGGAAAACATGCAAGAAATAGGGCAAAATGACAAATAATGGAAGAAAGTGAAAGGCAAAGAAGACTCAAACTGCCCAAGCTGTTGGACTGGCCAGTTTGAACCTGACGGGAAAATGACTAAAGCCACTTCCACGTACTTATCAAGGATGTATCCCACTTGCTACACACACCCATTTCTTCCCTTGGAAAGTAAAAAAGAAAGGAAATATCTTTTATTGGAAAGAATGTAACAAAATACTTAACTATTCTCTCCCCCAAGATTCACTAGTCACTTTGTCACTTAGCTTTAGTTTAGTTTTAGTTTATTCTCTCTCTAGGAAACTTTCCTCTCTTCCTTAAGAAGAGAGATTTCAACTTCAAGGCTGCCAAAAATCTTTGTTCATCATGGGTTGAAGTACTAGTAATTTAGTAGTAGTGTTTATTTTCTCTAGTTGCTTGTTCTTAACTTTTGGAGTTCTTTTGCATCAATCTCACTCTTAGTTATTGTTGTTGTTCTTGTTTTAAAAGCTCATTTCAAGTAGTAATTTCTTTAAGTGTTTGTGTTTAATGTGCTTTAAGTTTAGCTCTTGTTTGAATTTCGGTTTTAGCTTGTTGTTTAATTTTAGTGTTGGTTATGCTCTTGTTTAGTTAAAACTTCTTTCAAGCTTTTAAAATCAGTTTCTCAAGCATTTTCTTTTCACCATGTTTAAGTGTTCTTGAAGCTTCTTTCATCATGTTTAAGTGCTTTAGTTTTCAACTTTTCATTTGGTGTTTTCAATGCATGTTTAGGTAGTTTAATTGATGATTTGGTGTTTCTCTTGCTTGGTTAGTTGTGTAGCAGCCATTTAGTCTTTTATTTACTCTTATTTTCGTGCCTTTAGTGTAGGATTAGTAGCTAAAATCAACTTTTAGAAGTCAAGTGAAAGAACCATTAGTTGTAGGCTTTTATCCAATGGTTTTACACTTTTGGGTAATAGGAGTTAGGAGACAAGATGTACACCTTTTCCATCACTTAGCTTTTCACTTTAGAAAGCCTTTTAGCTTAGTTTATCACTGCACTCAACCACCATTTAAATCTTATTTAGTTTAGCTTTTAGGATTCAATTAGTTTAGCTACTTTTTAAGGTCACAATCCTAGTTTCTAGCTTCCTTTAGGTGATAACACTTAGTTTATTTTCCTTAGCTTTTAACTTAGTCTATTTTGCTTTCTAATCTTAGGAATGTTCATGCATGTAGCTGCTCTGTTTTTATTTCCGAATGGTCTTATTTTCGTTGTGTTGTAATTTTCTAGCTACTGCTCTTATTTTCTCTGCCAAACTGCCCAGTTTATCAACTTGCCCAGTTTACGTTCCAGTTTATATGTTTTCTTCTAAATGCTTTTTATTCTCACTATTAATTCCCACATTAGTTTAAGTGTTATTTATATTTCGTAGTTTAGTTCCCACCCCCAATTTAGAGCGTGGCGGCATCGCCAAAACAACATCCTAAGTGTGGAAATACATAACGGATGCTATCGTTCCTCGTGGGTTCGACACCCTAACTTACCATATGCTAATTAATAGTATTTTGGAAAGTGGGAACTTTTAAATATTGTTGAATAGGAAGGGACACGAGCCTACGACACGCGTGCAAAATCCCGTCCTTTCACATGTTCATATATTTGTGTGCTTACTGTTATAAAGATATTGTCTAACTATCTTTTGCAAATACTATTATATTAATCTGCATATATCATTATCTCACTTTGAAAATGTCACTTGTATGATCTATATCAGTTTATCACATAACTTATATCTATATGGAAATAACAAAGATAATTATAAAAATATTTTGAACAAAAATTATTGATCAATTATCATATTAAATGTATCATCATAATATAAAGAACATATCAATACGTTACATGCCATATAATAGTAGTATTATGTATATATGCATATCAAAAACACGGACTAACAATAGAATTTTCCATAACTAAAATTAAAGGTAAATGAGTAAAATACATTGAAGTTGAATTAATATGAATAAACTTGCTTAAAACATTAGATGTCAAATTAAATGAATGTTAGTAATAAGTATAATTTTCATTTTAGATTTGATTATTATACGTATAATTAATCAATTGGTCTGTCTATCTCTCTAGTCAAGGCACCCACTGTCCTTTTATCACAAATCCACTTTATCCGATTTTTATCTAAAATAATATTTTAACCATTTTTTTACCAATATGTGTACACGAACTGTATGTTCTCGTTTGACAGATATTACATTTCTTTTAAGTATATTTTATATTATATTATTACTGAAATATGTAAAAAATTGATATTGTATATATATGCACGGTAATAAGGATCAAGAGGATCGAGTCAATTGACCATGAATTAACTAACTCTCGTTGAATGAGATTAAAGAAATTTTAGAGAAGAGAATGGAAATAATTAATAATAAAAAGCAAATGCTCGTGAAATGTTAATTATTTCAATTAATGTAGCAGATCGTTTAAATACAAAACTAGACATTTTTAATACAATAATTAACTCCGGTCCTACCAAAAGTGGAAATTAATTCATTATTTAAATTAATTGCTTATAAGTCATCAAAATTAAAACATACTGTATACAAGAATATAGATCTATGGAAAATAAAAAAGGAACCATGATCAATCAATATATATTGATTCATTAAAATTAAAACATTTTAATAATATGGATCTATGGAAAATAAAATAGCAACAATGATCAATCAATATATATTGACTCTTCATAAAGAGTCAATGAAACAAAAAAGATACTAATCCATAATTGAGATCCCATATTCGCATGTAATAATTTTTAATTTATAACGCTCTTCACACAAAAAAATTCTATATTCATGACAAGATGTATATAATGTTTACTTATGATTTGCTACATGCGTATAATTTACTATATATGGATGAGGAATGATATGCTACATATCTTATGTGGACTCCTTATGTGAGAGCACCACTCTCGTTTGACACACGTTTATCGTTGTTTGTTTCGATTTATCTATTTAGTTTGATTCTAATACATTAAAAAATGTTATTGCAATTTTTAATTTCACAAAATTCATAAAAATCAAAGCTCGATTTGCTCGTTTTCTCTATAATTTCAAATAAATGAATAAAATAATAAATCAAGCTTTGATTTTTATGAATTTTGTGAAATTAAAAATTGCAATAACATTTTTTAATGTATTAGAGTCAAACTAAATAGATAAATCGAAACGAACAACGCTAAACGTGTTTCAAACGAGAGTGATGCTCACATAAGGAGCCCATATAAGGTATGTATCATATCATTCCTCAGATGTGTATTATTCAAAAGATGAGCTTTTTCATTAATAGTTAGCTATATATTCCGTCTTGGAATGTGTAGTTGCTGAGTTTTATTTTTTCATTTATTAAACAGGTGAATGTTTAATTAAACCTGTAACGGCTAGTTAAGATTTGTTGTTTTATAACATTATAGCAGTTGTATTGTCTGATTTAAAGCATATTTTTCTTTTATTGGAGGAAGGAAATTTTTTACAGGAATAGAAGATGAGCTACAACAACAATGGGAGGTTAGTTCTTCAATCCCCAACCAAAGCCCCACTTTGTTTTCTTCTAATTTTTCGAAGAGGGTCCATTTTAATTCTATTATTTTCTTGATTTTGTGGTTTATCATGCTACTTTCTAAATCTGTAAATGGAGATGTTAATCCTGATTGTTTAGCTATCTTGGAATATCTGATTCTTGTATATTGTTAGATGTCTTTTCTTGAAGAACTTTCCCATTTATTTTATGTATTTGACAAGAATTTGTTAATTAGGGCATTGTGTATGCACAAAAGAGGTTTCTTGATTTATTTAGTTAGAACAATCATTTCTTAACTTCAGCATGATTTTCTAGTTGCTTATGGTTTCTGGGCTTCTTAGATTATGCTCAAAGCTCATTGTTAAAAGAAATTGGTGAATTGATAACAGTGACATGTGGGGCTGGAGAAATCAGGTTTATTCTCTTGAAGATAACACTAGCATAGGTAAGCTTCGAATTCGTGTTTTTTGCTTGTTTGATTGAGGGATTTGAAGCTTAATTTTGCCTAATGTGGCTGGCAGAAGCATCTAAGTCCCTTATGAATGAAGTGGAGCACAATGTAGATCATATCTCTTATATGTTCGACAACGAGACTACCCCGGTTAAGGCCTGTGGAGACTTGCCTTACTACGTCTCCAACAATGGTACGATGTTCTGTCCATCTAATCGTTTTTAATTGATGTGATGAAGCAAAATCATCTGTTTTTTCATCATTTGTTACTACGCTTGTTCTATCTGTGTGCATTCTTGCTTTGTCCATGTTGCTCAACTCGTGCCTTGTTGGACAAAACTGCAGGGACATCAGGGAAAGAGTCGGAGCTGTACAGGGATCACTCGTCTCAAGTGAAAAGGCGCAGGATGCTGCAGTTTGAGTCCGAAGTCTTGGAAACGCCCATTTGCAATGATGAGGAGTTTTTAAGATCGAAGGTTGATGCAACTAGTTAATTTTCCATTACATTTTTTTTCCAACACAGATGCTAATTCTAGTTTGATTCCTTGTTTAGGAGACAGAACAGTCTCTTGAAGCTGCTATTTCAGACATGTCTGAGTGGGTCGCTGGTTTCACAAGTTCGTCTCTTACATATCTCGTGCCTGAGTTTAAAACATGCGTGTGTTTTTTATATAACGATATACTAATATATAGATGGCATGTCTGCAGCCAGCAATGAGTGCTTGGATCCTTCATCCGAAGGGTGGATGGCAGACTGCTTCAATGATCCCGGGATGCACCTCTGCAACGAAGATTTGTACGTTCGCCATCACTTTTTCACCGTTTTTTTTTTCTCAAGTAAAACAGTATTCATGACAGGAGCTCTGTGTAATAAACAACAGCAATAGTGCATGTGGAGGAGCTTCCGACGTTCAAATTGATACGGGTAATCTAAAAACCATCTCCGTTACTTCCACCTCTCGTTTGATCTCTCAACGCAGCGTAAACGTGCTATTGCAGAGCTTTGCAACACTGCTCCTACTTATGAGGTCAAGAACAATCTTAGTATTAGCACTCCTCGAAACGTTGTCTTCAAAGGTACAAAATCATACATGCGAACGCCTCCCAAGCCAGCATCATCGGTGATCTATCCATTCACGTTCATCAAACCATATAGTCTGCTCGGACACACAACTCTCCAGGACATAAACCAGAGGATACACAATCCACCAAAGCCTAAACCAGCAGAAGACGAGTATCCCACATCAGCATTCTCCGGGAAGCCTGTCGTTGGGAAGACCAAAATCCACACTGAAGGTGGGAAGGGCAGCATCACAATCATGAGGACCAAAGGGTAGGTGATGGTCAAGGATGCTCGTTTCTCACGAGGAACGAGAGTTGCATCCGCAGTAAGCCTGCTCGCGCCTTGAGATCAGTTCCCAACTGATTTCTCAAGATTATACTAGAGGATCTTAGCTTAAGTTGAGCCTCATTTTTGCATTGTTTCTATAGAGGAAAGCTACTTCAGTTTTCATTGTTTTTCTTTGTGATAAACACTTGAACAGCCATTGATTTTGAGGTTTTCCTTTTCCTACAGCTTTATCAAAATGATAGGCATATAAATGTATAAATAGTTATACTTGTTGATGCCATTCTCTTTTTTATTTTTCAACATGTTGGTATTGATTTCAAATTTCAGTACTGAAATGTGTATTTATTTTTTTTCTTCTTTTTTTGTGAGATATGTTTTACTGCATTGGGCTTGAATAAATATGTAAAAAGGCTAGTAAATATTGTTAGATCCCAATAAAACATAACAACACCTTATAAATAGTTGGTGGTTAGTATTTAAAAAAGCAAACTGTTAAATTCATATTTTCTTCTACAAACTACTGTTAGCACAAGCATTCTTTGTAACAAACTTTCTCATCAAAATTATTCTATCAACTAGATGTGAAAAGTTCTATATAAGAAGAATGTTTGTATTCATTCATCAGTGAGGCTATACTAATTTAATCTTCCATTAATTATTACAAGTATCTAAAATTAAGTATCATAAGGGTATAATATTATGATTGTGGTTTCTATTATTTTTGTAGTAAGAAATTTGGGGTCCTACGCGCGCAAGATTCGAATCTGGAAAATCAATAATATATTTAATTATTTTGTGTATTTATTTACGTCATTAAATGTGAGTCTAAAATCAAATTTAAATTTATTACACGATGAGATAGTATATCCATCACAAAACTATCTGTAGCTTACAGAACCAAATAATCTGATTGTTTATTCTGTATAGAAAAACTCAATAACTCACTAATTTATTGGTAGTCAACCTTTTGTGGAAGACTCGTATTTGTTGGATCTAATCCTTAGGCGTGCTCTTTACATTAGAATCAATCGAATATTTGTTGAAACAATAAATAATTGTTATTTATAGGTAGACTTTCTTTTAATTTGCAACTTCTATCACTATTATTGTATGTATTAAAAGATTAAATTTTAGAGACGAGTTTGGTTTGACATCCCATTCAACTACTGCTACTTGTTGTCAATGAAGGTGTTGGGTATCGGTGGTGCACACCCGAACTCCACATTAGTATGAAATTGTCCGCTTTGGGCAAAGCCCTCACGGTTTTGCTCTTGGGGTACTTCCCAAAAGGAGTCATACTAATGGAGTTGGGGTAGCTCATTTATATGCTTGCAACTCTTGTCCATTCTCCGATGTGGGATATGGTTTGCTTCACCACAATCCTCCCCTCAAACCAAGACCACCAGACCAAGACCACATGTCTGTGCCCCCATGTTACAGGTCACCAGGTCACCACAAGTCTTGGTCGAGCTCACGCAGAGACATCGGAGAACTTGCAAGCGCAACCCACCGAACCCCGAGCCACACAGGCCCAGCCCCTGAACCAGGGCTCTGATACCACTGTTGGGTATCGGTGGTGCACACCCGAACTCCACATTAGTATGAAATTGTCCGCTTTGGGCAAAGCCCTCACGGTTTTGCTCTTGGGGTACTCCCCAAAAGGCCTCATACTAATGGAGTTGAGGTAGCTCATTTATATGCTTGCAACTCTTGTTCATTCTCCGATGTGGGATATGGTTTGCTTCACCACAGAAGACAAAGTAAACACTAAAACAGGTGGTTGCTTCTTGTTACCTTAAAGTTAACATTTTTAAGTTTATGCCTTTTCCATAAGCATAATGTATACATGGGCTCATGTGATTTTCTTATAAATGTCATCATAAATTAATGAAAAAAAGGTTATGCTGCATATCTTATACTACTACTATAGTATATATCGCTCTCGTATTGTTCATTCTTAACTTTTTTGTTTCATTCATTTGGTTTGATTCTAATAAATTAACCATTATTATTAACAAATTGCCAGTTTTCTATTAGAATTAAACCAATTAAAAAATGAAAAAAAAATATAATGTGGATAATTGCCAATGGTCCACAAATTAACCATACTAACAATAATAGCAAGGGAGTACCTTGGTATCTCCGCCACACCTCCAACTCCCCTCGTCTTTTATTTGTTGTAATTGGATACTTACTAATAAAAGTAGAGGATAAAATATACTTCTTTGTTTAGATTATGCAATGCAAAAATTGGTGAGATGATTAATAATACTCCTTCCGTCCGCTACTAGAAGTCTCATTTCTTTCCGGTACGGGTTTAAAGAAATGTTAAGAAAAGTGAGTGGAAAAAAAGTAGGTGGAATATTAGTCTCACTTGAATATATTAGTTTTAAATGAAATGTGAGTGAAATGAGTTAATGGAATGTATGACCCTTTTACCATTTATTGTAAAAGTGAACTAAAACTCTTTTTTGCGGACGGACTAAAATAAAAAAACGAGACTCCTATTCGCGGATAGAGGGATTATAAGAGAAATACTACAAAATAAGTGGAGCCACAATAACTTGTGTAAATAATTATATTGAAGGGTTTCATGGATTGAATTTTTGTTTTTAGGCAGTTTTAGGCCGAACTTAAATGAAACATTTAAAGTGGGACGAAGGGAGTAAATTAAAAAAAGTGGAGGGGTAATTTGGTAAATTCAAGCGCGCACTTCTAGATTTTCAGGTAATTTAGTTGGACGGACATGCACGGAATAGTACCTTTATGTTTTTCGGTGTAGCTTCTGTCCTATCCTAAATTCTCTCTCACTAGAAACCTAAGTAAAAGTAAAACCTAAATTTTAGGCAACACTCTCTCTCTCTCTCTCTCTCACAGCACTTTATATCTGGACCCTCATTCTCCGTCATTCTTCTTCACATAATTAATATTCTCTCTTTCTGGGAATATGTCAAGTTCTTGATTTTTTTGAAATCTGGTCAAATTTTGCGGTTTTGCAGTTTAAATCGTGCGATATACGTATTCGTAGTTAGCATATGCTTGTTAGTATATTTTGATTTGGATATGTGAAACTGTTTATTTTTTTCACTTGAAGAAAGATTTGTTTTTTATTTTGTTTTTTGGGTTTGATTCTGTTAAGAAGATTGTTTTGGGTTATGTTGGAGTCGGTCTCTGAGATTAGAAAAATATTGAGGTCATTTTCTTAGGGTACTTTATAATCTTTTCTATTTGGGCATTTTCCCCAGCTCTGATTGCTGGCTTGAATAAATAAGGCTTTTCATTTTTTGAAAAGTCAAATATTAGTTTTTAATTCTCTTGCATTACTTTGTCCTCTCTTTTATATGAATCTTATTGGCTTAGAAGTCCACATTGGAATAGACTTCTTTGTTTAGCTCATTCGTAGTTATTTGTGGTAGAGTTCTTCTTGCAATAGGAAAGTTATCAGAGTTTTCGTTGCTATAAATTTGGAGATAGAAAGGTTGAGTTGAAGCTCTGATCATTTTGGTGCAACATATTGATTTTGTATGCTGGTTTGCCTGTTTTAGTTAAAAGTTTTGGTTTCTGCTGGCATATTTTCGAGTTTAAGGGCTGAGTTTTAGCAACATGGATCCGAATACGAGTGAGGAATTGAAGGGTCTCGGAAATAGTAGTAGTAAGAGCTTGTCGGATAAGAGCGTAGGAAGCATTAGCAGCAAAGATATGATTTTTCGGGCGGATAAGATTGATCTCAAGAGCTTAGATTTGCAGCTTGAGAAGCACTTGAGCAAGGTTTGGTCTAGGAATTTGGAAACTCAGAGCAGCCAGAAGCCGAGAGAGGTGTGGGAGATCGATCCTACTAAGTTAGAACTTCGATACCTTGTGGCTCAGGGAACCTATGGCATAGTTTACCGGAGTACTTATGATGGTCGGGATGTTGCAGGTATTTTGTCCAATCTTGTTGTTTAAGGCTGTCTTCATTTTATGCACTATCTGAAACTGTTTTTATCGGCTGTATCTTTTAGGCGATGCTCGTTGCTTTCTTTTCTGGTCGATACTAGTGAAAGCTTACACAATGACTTATTCTATTTAGCTTTTAAATATCAGAGTAAATGTTTTGGCTGATACTGTATCTACCGAGTGATGGCTGTTGAAGTCGTTATTCAACCAAAATGCGGTTATTACTTAAACTTGTGTGCCCTCTAAGTCATAGTAGTATTTGCGCGAGTTGCTTCTTTAATAAAAGCTCATCTTCTTCGATAGACGTGTTCATTTTAGGCCTCATGACGTCCCTTTCTCTGTTTCACCACTCTGTAGCTACAAAACATCATATGCGTATTTCTTATAACGACAACCCTTGATGTGTTTCTAGACATTGCCTGTATTCGAGTGCATAGATTTAGATTTGCAGCAAAATTAAATCCAAAACACAGTGGATTAGATGATTAAAGTAACTGAGTTGCACAGTGAAAACTTTATATGCCACATTATATGTTTGTGTGATCATTATTTATAGCAAAAATCGAGTTTAGATGTTTTTCTTCTTCTGCAGTTAAGGTGTTGGATTGGGAGGATGGCACGAAAACAGCTGCAGAAGCTGCTGAGATTCGAGCATCATTCAAACAGGAGGTTTCTGTTTGGCACAAGCTCAACCATCCCAATGTTACAAGTGTAAATATCTAACCTTTTTCACGGTCTATTCTCCGTGTTTGAAGTTTTTGTAATTATTTCTAAAAATGAATTCTCGGTGTAGTTCATTGGCGCGTCAATGGGGGTGTCACAATTGAAAGTTCCTCCAAAGAATCCATCCGAGGGTCACACAAACCTTCCGCCAAGGGCATGTTGTGTTGTCGTGGAATTTCTCTCCGGAGGCACATTGAAGAGCTACTTATTCAA
The DNA here is from genome assembly GCF_004379255.2 of Salvia splendens. Classification (NCBI taxonomy): domain Eukaryota; kingdom Viridiplantae; phylum Streptophyta; class Magnoliopsida; order Lamiales; family Lamiaceae; genus Salvia; species Salvia splendens. The sequence goes on along the minus strand of NC_056036.1, from coordinate 4,020,538 downwards.
GAATCGAAAAAAGAAGCTTCCCTTTAAAGTTGTGATCCAGCTTGCTCTGGACCTTGCACGAGGGTAAATCTTTCTTAAATGTGCATTTTGTCTCTATTATTCGATTCTTACCTTATATCATACGTCTCCTTGCAGGTTGAGCTATCTGCACGCGCAAAGGATTGTACATCGTGATGTCAAAGCAGAAAACATGCTTATAGGTGCTCAAAGAACACTAAAAATCGCTGATTTTGGTGTCGCTCGTGTTGAAGCTAATAATCCGAGCGACATGACTGGTGAAACTGGAACTCTAGGCTATATGGCCCCTGAGGTAACTCTCTAGAAATGACATAAAATATGGAAATCAGTATCCTTTCTTGCGACGTATATGCTTATAAATGATAAATTTATGGTCTACTTAGGTACTCGATGGGAAGCCTTATAACCGGAAATGTGACGTATACAGCTTCGGTGTTTGCTTGTGGGAAATATACTGTTGTGATCTGCCTTACAATGATTATAGCTTTGCTGATATTATGTCAGCTGTTGTTCGACAGGTAACTTTTATTCACCTTACTGTGATTAAGTTTTGAGCGTTCGATCATTCTAATACTCTCGTCATATGTGTTGGTAGAATCTACGACCGGAGATCCCGCGTTGTTGTCCTAGCTCTCTTGCAAGCATCATGAAACGGTGTTGGGATGCAAACCCGGACAGACGGCCGGAGATGGATGAGGTTGTGAGGCTGCTTGAGGCAATCGACACGAGCAAAGGCGGCGGCATGATACCGGAAGACCAATCAGCAAGGTGTTTCTGCTTTGCTCCGACTAGAGGCCCATAAAAGATTGTCTAGCTTCTCCTCTGTTTTTTCAGCCATTAATTAGATGAATTCCCATTTGTGAAGATAGTTTTCTTTATCTACTTTTGAAGATTTATGGATTTGTGATTTCCTTCACAATGCTATCAATTTGCCTTCATTGTTGGCCCTTTTTTTTTCTTTTTAATTCCTAATGAAATGACAGATTTGCAAAAATATTGTACCAAGTAAAGTAATGGAATGGAGGTAGGAATGGTAATTTTATTCACCCCATTTCATCATAAAATTTAAAGAATGTGTAGTTTATTTTCTGTACAATGTTTAAATGCAACCAAACTAAATCAACTAAGCTATGTCAACAAGGTTTTTCATTAAATTGCTATCCCTAAAAAAATAAGGTTTTGGGATTACAAAGAAATGATCAATACAAAGATTTCAAGCGAGTGGGGCGAGGTAATTTTCTAGGGATTGGCTTCTTCTCCCATCCACTCCTTCCCAAGAACTCCTCGATCAACCTAGATGAATTTTATCAGAAGCAAAACAAATCTAAATTATATTTCAAGAATAAAAGTATACTTACATGCTGCAAATGGCCTTTTGCGATGCTGCTAGCTCCCGGTCGGGAAAGCATTCGTCCATATGAAAACTCAGCCAAACGTAAAGATCTAGAACCTACAGTTACCAACAGAAGAATAACCCAACGGCATTTCTACGGACCATGGGTCGACAAAGATACTAGCTAGTGTTACAGACCTTATGAATTGATTCGAGTTCCTTTAGTTGCTTGTGTGACTTGGGTATTTTGAGCGTTCCGGGGGTAAATATTTCCTTGAGCCGCACAATATGATTTGTACAATAACTTGTTGCAAACTGACATCAGAGGGATAAGGTAGAATAAGAAAAACCTCACCACTAATTTAACAAGGTGACGGGCTAGAGACTAGAAGCATATCTCACCTGAGTGAGTCCCTGAGACGAGATGTCATCTTCCATGTCAACGGGACTGGAAGTAAAAATGCAGGCTAGTTATCATGACCATTGTGTACGAAGGGGATGATTCAATAGCAGAATATAAATGTCACCTCATAACAAATAGATACTTATCACTCAAAGTAAGAGGTAGCTCATCTATTACGGCTGCTACTTTCTGTATATAGGTAACAAGAAATTAGCATCTACAACGATAGATATATTAGAAAAGACGAACAAGCATAGATGGGAAAATGAAGTAGATATATCGTCTTGTGTGTGCGAGCAGTGGAGGAAGCAAGCAAGCATACCAACATCTCCTCACAATTAGTGATAAAATAGTTATCTGACAACTTGGCGTGCTCAACAAAATGCTCCTAAGAAAGACGAGCAGATAGGTATCAGACTAATTAATGGATACTGAAGTAAACACGTACAAAGAGAGAGAGAGACGTACCAATATCTGCCTTAGACCATAAGTTGGATGTAAACGTGAAAACATAACTATAAGATCGAAGCTAGGGAAGAGTCCAGCTTGCTGCATCACAGAATGTCCAACCAGAAATTGTGTCATTGGAAAAATTCCAGCTTAAGTTGGTAAGAGCCAAAATGGAAACACCCTAACTACCTCCAGAGTAGGAGAAGGGGAACTTAGTGATGAATGAAGTAAAGGTAGATCGTCAGCCTTTACACAAGTCACTTCACCAACAGGAAATTTAGATTTGTATCTTCCAGCTCTTCCTACAAGAAAATTGACGACATAAATATATATTGCGTACAAATGATAAGTATATTCTTAACAAAAACTACTCTCAGACAAAGACTTCATGAAAGATTTGCCACTCAGCATTAATTTTAGTGAAACACAACTTACACAAGTACAGTTGGCAAACAGAATAGCTTACCTGCAATCTGTTTAATCTCAGAAACAGTAAGGTCCCGCATTTCTATACCATCAAATTTTTTCAATGTTGAAAAAATTATTCTGGATATGTTAAGATTGAGACCCATTCCAATGGCATCACTTGCCACAAGAACATCAAAACCATTGTTTTCGTCGTTGAACATTGTTGCCTGCAATCTTAAGGAATTTGGTTAGTTCAGCCAATTTCTGCCCTACCAGATAAAGAAATCAAAATGAAAATGGAAAGATAAATAAAATTATCCTGTAAGAACAATAGCATGTAGTCTGAATGAAAAATAATAGTATATATATATGTGCGAATAGATGAAAGCGAAATAATAAAATCCATAGAGATAATATATATAATTGACTTAATCAAAAGCAAAAAACTGAATCACGTAGAAGGTAGATGTCTCCAAATGCCTTAAACATTAAAAGCCTTCAGTAAAAGGATATATTTCAACCGCATTACAATTAGATACAATTCAAGAAGACACAGAAACCTATCCAATTTACTACACTATCTAAATAAACAAATTCCTAAGCAAGACAAATGATAGCCATAAAGAACCTGTCTGCTTCGAGTGGCTGGAGGCAATGAACCATAAACAACGGAGCACATATGCTGTCTTTGATCTTCGATTAGTCTCTGCCAACATAACAATGATAAGAGGGGAACTCAAAAGCCTATAAACTAGTGACCACATTAAAATCTGTATATACATGATTTTGATTTGATTCAGATGACACTGTAATTATATGAAACATCCCTGACATTATCTAGAAAACCCTTAAATTTATATTAGAAGACCTATACACATACAAAAAATAATTGACTTCTCCACTTTCGACCAATACTACAATGATTTGCATCCAACTCACAAGTAGCAAATTTGATTAGTACTACATAGAAGTTATGGTGAAGATCAGGGCCATATTTTGGCAGTTTCTTTATATGCAAACCATTAGTTTTAGGCTTGCATGCACATGGTTCTTGCCTACATGGTGACTTTAGAAGGCATTCAAAAACTTGCAACTGAGTGTCAGTGGGGAGGTACAAAGGGTCAGATACTGAGTACATAAGCCTACCTAAAAGAAAATAAACTGGAAGTTGCCATACCTTCATTTTGTATATCTCATAACATGAGAATGTGACAATGCAGTCACCTGTCCGTATCTTGGAAAAAGATCCCAGCGGAACATCCAAGGGGACAAGAGGTGAAAGTCTATCATAATATTTAACCTGAATCAACAGGAAAAGTGTACAGTTCAGATTCACTAAGAAGAACATCACATTCCTCTCCTGTAATTTGGCAATTGGCCGCACGATAGACATAAGCACATGTGTTTGAAAACAGTGCAGTTTAAGATTGAGAGAGATTATAATTAAAAGAAATGTGACTTGCTTGAAATGAAAAAGAAATTCATTCTACAGATTAGAAAGCCGAAATGCAATACCTCGACAACATCATCGGTCACTTTAAGGATCTCTTTAATTAAAGGAACAGCTGCTGGATCCCCACACAGGTGTAGTTCATCAGCACATATTCCTAGTAAAGCCCTGGTAAATGAAAAGCCACTTGTTTTGCACCCCAACATCTGTGAGAAAGATAAGATAGTAAACACAGATTACGTTGCGCACACGTATTCAATACTACAGAACAGAATCCATATAAAAAATCAAGCTGATGAAAGAATTTAGATAATGATGCCTAAACTGTGAAGAACTACAAGTGAAATGCAAACATGGAGAACATAAGCAATCTAAGCCACACCCAACCGCCGTATCAAAGAAGAGAAAGGAAAAGAAACCAAATCAGAAATTTCCATTTCAGAATAGCATAAGTTGTTTTGTCCCGTCCAGCACCTTGGAATGAAAAAAGATAACCAATGTCATAATACCAGCTAAAAAGAGACAAAATATCTTTCAAGCATGTAATAGTCTGCCTTTCAATCCTTAAATATTTTGATCTACCCTCCATCTTATTTATGAATAGAAGTTCTATTAAGCAGAATATAATCAGCACATGACGGCTTCTCGTTAGGATTTCGCTTAGAAGTGATATTCCTAGGGTTGGAACGGTACGGTATACCGTGCCGAAATTGCCATACCGCATACCGATATACCGAAAAGTCAGTATACCAAAATTTAGATATCGTTACCTTACCGACATTTCGGTATACCGCAATTATGTTTAATAAAACATTTTGGTACGGTACGGTATGATACCGTACCGAAAAGTACGGTATACCAAAAATTCGGTATTTTCGGTACGGTAAGTGCGGTATTTCGGTATATTTTCCCAACCCTAGATATTCCCACCCAAATTGTCCTTCCCTACAAATAAGATTTATAATTGGACATTGGAGAAAATATCATCTAGGTCTTCGAAGGGGTAAAATAAGCATCAAGCGAATAATCTTACAGTCCAGCAAATACAGTTGCTTTGCAAGAGACACACAAACATCCTGCTAGTGACACTATCTGGTATGCACAAAGATCTTGCTATCTGAAGTAAATAGACTAAAAATAATGTCCGACTTAGACCATAGGCACACCTGAATTTCATCTACAACCGCACAGCTATAATCAGAATTGACATCTGACATTTCTACAGTAACAGCTTTATGTTTTGCTCCATCAATCTCCTCTCTCTCTTGCCCAGTAATGAGCTCACAAGGAACATTGGCCTTGTTCAGACGCTGAGCAACCTCCCATGCTAAAAGTCTCAACGGCCCACAATAGATACCTGTGGCATGATTGTTAAGTCGAAGCCTAGATTCCACCTCAATAGATAGACCTAAACATATTATGCACCTGAAGGACTCAACTCCAACCGCTTCAGAGCATGGTATGTTTTGCCACTATTTGTTGGACCAACATGCAATATTACATTCCGTTTTTTTCGCCGAGCAACAGGATACCATGTATGAGGGCGCCTAATTTGTGAATACAGAATTAGTACTACAAAAAGAATGCAATAAAAATGAATTGCCAAAATACCAAACTCCATACTGACAAAAGTTTCTCTTACGTGAGGTCTGTAAAATCAAATTTAACGTGCGGTGTAGAGCTGCTGAGCTTCCTTAAGCATTCATAGATGCCACATGAAGTTCTAAACTTCAGCTCCCACGTAGAGCAATAGAAATCAGTATTATCTGATCAGCAAGAGTGAAAAAAATGAAGATAACATAACAAAAGAATTGCAGTAAAATATTTAATGCATTTGCATTAATTTCCAATCATCATTCTACCGCAGTCTATCCCAAATGCACTAAAAATGTCAACATGGAAAACGGAATAAATAAAATTCAAGAACCCGAACCTTAAATTCCTCAGCTTGGTGAATCTAATATAAACAGAATATGTCCCATTTGACCCACTCCTATAAAAAAACGTACATATTTATCATATGTTCTTCTTTTAACGATCCCCATTCTCATACTTGCCCTATAAAGAGCTCCCATTTTCACGGAAAGCAATAACCAAAACAAAACCTCAAGAAAAAACTAGAAAAGTGAATTACCGGGAAGCAATGACCTAGAAATCCTCCGGCGGAGAAGCAAGGAGCTCATTTGAATATTATACGTTTAACTTAGAGAGTGTAGAATTCACAAGGCTCGGTGCCAAATTAAATGGAAATTGTCATTGCAGAGAAATTGCAATTTGGGAGTGCTAAAAAATTAGCGATAAAATAACGAAACATTGGGAGAATTGGTGGCGCGAGATTTCAGTGGAGGTGAAGAATTTCGGCGTTAACCCGCCGACTCCGAAAATGTTCGGCGTTTATATATTTGCGTCTTTGTATTGTTTGAAATCTGCTCGAGGGAAGAAAGAGTATTTTGCAATTTGGTCGTCAAGGATTAGAGAAATACCTATTAGGTCCAAAAGGTTGTAAGGGAAGTCAAAATAGTGGATAACTATATATCATTGTATCAATTCCACCATAAAAATCTAAGGACTTTCAATTTTAAGGTTTACGAGACGTTTATCAGATCATTTCTCTACATCTTTGGAATTATATGTTGAGCGTTAAATATAGGCAAGACATCTTAAGGGAAAGTGAAAAGGGAGAAAATTATAAGAATGTTAGCTCAACTGTTGTTTATACTGACACGCTCAACATATCATTTCTCTATATATGTGTATACAATATATAATTTGTTGGCGAAACTTGAAAATATATATGGTTGAGTTAAATGATTGAATTATAACTAGAAAGAATCATATACACGTTGCGATTTGGACTACAGTTTGGCAGGGAAATTTTATGTCCTAGTATTAATAATAACAATTCCATTTTTGAATCGTTTTATCCATTTTCTGTATACAAACTAAGTATCTTCAAATTTAAGTTAATTTTGTTATTTTATATAAAAGCTATCATGTCACAAACTATAGATAGTGTCATTCGTGTGTAGAATGAAGTTTTTAAATAACTCAAACTTGATATCGACTATATTGGTTGACTTGTTATTGAGTAAAGATGAAATCTATGTGCATGTGAATCGCATTAATTTCATATCAAATGTAATAAGTAGGAGAAATTTACAAGCACTTTTTTATAAAGAAATAGCGATATTAAACATAGCTCTTTTTCGTTGAAAAATATATACTCGATCATCGATCACAAAGATATTGGAAGTTTAGGAAAGACACAACACATATTCGGTCTCGAATAGTTTTTACGAGAAAAAATCAAGATGAAAAAAGTAACATGATGTATGAATTTGTTAAAATTGGTAAGATTTGATATTTTTAAAACCCTATTGTATAGAGAAATAGCTTATTTATACTACTAATAATATTTTATTGGTATAAACAAAAGGTTACTGGGCCTTTAATGAAGCCATACGGCTCATATTCCACAGTCGTCACTGGGCCCATTTTGTAGCTGATGAGGCCATCCACAACGCTGTTCCTATACCGTTCCTTAAACCACTATTTGAGGGCCCCTTGTACTTTTTTACTCCATTCCTTAACTAAGGAACGGAACCTGCAACCCTTCGTTCCTTAACCGTTCTTTAAATTACTATTCATTCAATTTCATTTTTTTTATTTCCAACCCAATTCAATTTAAATAAACACACTTTAATAAAAAACAAACACACTTTATTAAAAAACACACAACATTAAAAAAAATTCAACTTAAACTAAAAAAAATAAAAAAAGCACACAATTAAAATCCTAAAAACATAAAAAGCCGCGAATCTGGGATATCCTCCCGAATCTGGGACAAACCCTGAGAAAGCCGCGAGCCGGGTGGTCGAGCGTAGGCATCCACATCGAAAGTGGGTGGTTGGTACCCACCCGGCGTCGCCGACCCCTGGGTGCCCGGCGTCGACGACCCGGAACCACCTAGTGTGTTGTACATGGTCTCCCAATCGCCGAACGCGTTGAGATCCCACCCACCGGAGCCGCCACCGGCGTAATTCCCGTCGCCGGACATTTTGTGAAGGAGATTGATATAGAAAATTGGAGAGGAATTGATGTTGATTTAGGAAGAGTAGATGTGTAGTTGTGTGTGAAATGTAATAAATTAGGTGTATTTATAGAATACGAAAATAAAAATAAAAATAAAAAAAAATAAAAAAAAAAGTTAAAAAACGGTAATATGACCGTTTTAAAAAAAATTATAAAAATATATTTTTTTTAAAAAATTAATTATTGCGTCATTGCTGACGTGTCCCACTCGCGGGCCGGCGAGTGGGAAGCACGCACGAAGCGGGGGCGCCACGTCGCCCGAGCGCGTGGCGGCACAAGCCGTGCCGCGTTCCGTGCCGTCGGCAAGCGGAACGGAATGGGAGCGGAACGGTGCGCCGCAACGCGTTCCGCGGCGAAACCGTTCCGGCGGAACGGCACGCGGAACGCCGGCGGCACGCGTTGCGGGTGCCCTGACAGACATTAGAGAAACTAGTATCACGCCGGTGCTATGCACGGATTAATATATTTTTAAAATATTAATTTAAAATTTAAAATTAATTAAATAAAATTAGAATCAATATTAACAGAGCTTCGGCTATGCTTAGATATGAAATTATATTATTATACTAACTGGTATCACGCTTGTGCTATGCACAAATTAATATATTTTTAAAATATTAATTTTCAATTTTAAATTAATTAAATAAAATTAGAATCAATATTAACAGAGCTTCGTCTGTGCTTAGATATGAAATTATATTATTATACTAACTGGTATTACACCTGTGCTATGCACAGATTAATATATTTTAAAACATTAGTTTTCAATTTTTAATTAATTAAATAAAATTAGAATCAATATTAACAATGAATAATAATATGAGTAACAATTTTAGTTATATGAGAATCAAAAACTATACGAATCAACATTGAAGCAAAAATTTAAGGGAGAAGCTTGGAGAACCCAATTTTTGATACAAAAATAAAAACTTGAAGCATCAAACCGCTAAAATCCTTATAAAGGAATACAATGCTAACCTCCCACTCACTCACGTATATATGAAACATGGGAAATTAATCTCCACTAATAAGAAGAAACGTGGGAAACCTGTTTATTAGGATTATATTATATATTTATTATAATTAATTTCTGAATTTTATATTAATTGCATTTACATTCCTCAGCATAAAATATTATTCAAAACCTCCCAAAACTCCCCTTTTATAGATTGTATAGATTACTATAATATTTAACCAACTTTATTGGATATGAAAAATGTGAAATGAACTAAAAAGATTGGCCTCTGAAGATTGTTGTAGTATATAAATGATCTTAATATAAATCTATTTATCCTTTCAAAAATTTCATTATTTGTATTTTGAATATAACATGTTTTGTAAGTTGTAACGTCACAACTCATTTACTTTATATTATAACCTAAAGATATTCGCTCAATAAATATAGCATAATCATTAACACAGATGATATTTTGCCATAAAAAATACATACATGTAAATGAATACATAATTTTTTTACTCAATAATTTTACACAGACGAACGACGTATATATTAGCATCATTTTCAGTGAGTATATATAGTTTTATTAAATTATTTCACCCCAAAAAAATGTCGCATCAATTTCCACGCTTCATTCATGCACTCACTGAAAATTAAATGTAATCATGTTCTGATTGAATATAAACACAATTCATTTATTCAGATGTCATTTTCTTTATGTATGCCAATCAAAATTAGTCAAAGCTTCAATAGGGACATGTTTTTGATTGAGTTAAATAAACACGATATTAATTAAGTAAAATTATAAATAAAAATGGTGTGAATTTATTCACCGTATTAAATTTTCCGTCACAAAATGGTGTCATCTATCCGAAAGAATCATTATTACATGAGATAAAAAAAATATATTTATATGAGTTCTGGTTAATCATGGGATGGTTCAACCGTAAAATAAAATAAATAGGTTTGATGTAAAATGTTACGAATATGATAAAAAGAAAACATAAAGCGTCCACGAAATAAAAGAGATTGACAAAGATGACACATACATGATACATCCCATGTAAATGGAGTTATACAAAACCTTAATCATCATAAATATTGGGACCCAAATATTGTGGATTGCTTACTTATTCTATCCTCGAGGACTAGCATTAATTTGCCGTCAATTATATATTTTTTAAATATTATTAAATTTGGTGCTATTAATGTGAATATATTGCTAGTAGATAAATATGAGTTTATCGATTTAATTGTCTCAACAACGGGGTATTAATATGACAAAAAATTACTACTATTATCATCATTTGAATTAGATTTTTATAAATATGTAAAATATTATAAATTTTGGTTTTTAATCAGCTCTATTTTTGTCAATAAATAATTTACTCGGAATCTTATATGAATTTCGGAGGTACTATTGGAAGGAGGTGGATCCCCTACGGTGCACAAAATCACAACATCTTGTGCTGTGCTTAATAAGCAAGTTTTTAGGAACAAAACACAACATTTTTATTCCTTTTCTTTTTTCCAATATTTTCATTCTTTATTTAATACCTTCTCAGTCTTTTTCTACTTTTAATAGTAATTTCTCGTCTTTATTTAATAGTGCTTAATACGCAAGTTTTTATGAAAATATTAAAAGTAGAGAAAGACGAGATGGTATTAAATAATGAATGAAAATATTGGAAAAAAGAGAAGAAATAAGAACGTTGCGTTTTGTTCCTAAAAAAAATCATACACAATACTATAGAATTTGATTTAAAAAAATCTAAATTAAGTGGAGTGTTATGACAAAAAAAAGAAGGCTATTTCCTAACCATTTTCGGTACTCAACGCCTAATTAATGAACAATTATGAATTGGAGTGAAATTTCGAACAAGATATATATAAAATTGGTTGAATGGCTGCATAAACAAAATCATGATTGATGAAGATAAATCAACTAAGGGAAAAAAAGATATAGCAAGAATCAATAAATAGATATGGTATATCATGTTTTATGAAAATAAATTGATTTAAGGAAAAAATATATTACAAGAATCAATAACATATAATGAAGTACATAGGTCACAGTCATTAAAAATAAGATGGAAAATAATATTGAAATCTTGACGTGAATTGTCGATTAACAATTCTTCCTAATAAGTGAGAATGTAAAATACATTATGAAATCTTGATAGTCATTTTCGCTTGATTTATTACGTGAAATATCAGAGGTAAGATAATATAATGAGCGAAATTTATGCAGATAGCTGATGATTTTTAAAATGACATTCTTCCTTTATCTTTAAATTTAAAAAATAAATATTGTAATATAATGGGTGAAATTTATGCCTATAATATCTGAAATTTATTTAAAATAACATTTATTCCCTTATCTTAAATATTTTAATAGTACTAATAAATATTGTTAAGTGTTAAAAAAGATCTGTTAGATTTTTAAATCCAATAATTTACTAATATTATTTGTTTTACAAATAATTAATTATGATTTGATCAAGTGTAGGTTTTTTATAATTAAATTTATTAATTCAAAAATACAAATTAAATGGACAAAATGAGCCTTGAAAAGGAAGGGCCACTGACGACGCCCCCCTAAACTGAGACAACATATCCCATATTTTCAGCCTCACATTTCTTCAATATTACCCACAATTTTCAATGGTTTTAGGCCATCCCAACAATATAAATATTATTTTCATCCGAACAATTACCTAATAGAATTTTATTAAAAAATTTAATTGCATAAATATTAAACTCTACACCCTAGTAATAAAAAAATGACCTTTTACTTTTACAAATGAGTAGGAGATTATTTCTCATTGTGCACAGACAATTATACTGATATTGCACTGATAAATTCAGTCAAAATTGCAGGGTCCTCTTATAAAATCTTGGAATAGTTTTTGTTACAAAAATATTTACTGTAATAGATAAAAAAAATTGATCTATTTTGTTAACTGTGAATATCAATGAGGTGGTCTTCCAAACATTTAATTAAGAAATGAAACATAAAGATACACATATAAAAATGACCAGTTGAAACTAAATGTCCTAACTACATTAACTATCATACTAAAAACACAACCACTTTCAAAGATAGTACAAACTATATTAAAAAATCATGACCAAATTAATGAATCTTGAGGAGGCAGGTTGAATAAATGTTGACAATTAATATCACCAGAAAATCCTGACCACTTCAATTTATGTCTCAACAGCATAAAAAAGCATTAAAAAGAAAATAACCTAATGGTGATAAGATGCTAAATCCCACTTTAAAAAGGGTATAAAAAAGATTAAAAAAGACCATCCTTAACATACAAACATTCCTAAATTCTCAGACACCCAACACCAAAACCCAAGAAAAGGAATTATTACTACAGCATTGTATAAAGCAACAGTACAACATTAAAAAAGTCCAATAAAAGAAAAGATGAAAAAAAATCACAGATTTGCAGCACTGTTAATCACAGAAGGGACTACTAAGCTTTATCTTTACATTACATATAACAATGTGCCTCTTTTAATTGCTTGCTTTTAACTTTGTTTTGTGAGACCAAATGGCAAAGACAAAACAAGATAATATACATACAGCTATAAAAAGTATTTCCATTTAGCACTTTTTGTCATATCTACACACTTTTGCTGACCAGCTCAATTTGTGAAAATAAATTCAAGATTTTTATCAGAATTCGAAGAAAATGTATATGAACTTATTTTGATGAAATTAAAGATGGAATTTGAGTTTCATCTATGAAATCTGAGTCTATATATTTTTAATTTATTCTGTTATTTAAAGAATTGATTTTGATTAGAAAAATGGATCATAATTGGCAATTCGACTTGGTGGGCCAGCCTTGGGCTTCGTGTAAAACATACAAACAAGAGAGAGAAGGGCAATGGCTGAACTTTATTCCAATCACGCTATATAGTTTCGATACAATGGTGTAACTATTTTGCTGCTGAGAACGAGGCAGTTTTTCAAAGAAAAAGAAACTAAAGAAGGTCTCTCTCTATCTCTATGCAATGTCATGTCAAAGTTGGTCTTTTCGTGTTTTTGGTGTCACTTGCATATGGGTTTTTGAAGTGGGCATCTTAAACTTCTTTCATTCTCACTTGCATTCATAATTAAGTGTGTGTTGCTAATTTTTTGAGGATCATGAAGTCAATTCAAGCATAAAAATTCGATCTTGATTGATGGGTGCAGAAACAAGAATGGGAAAATGAAGGTTTGTTGAATTTTGGGAGTGCCCAGAGAGAGGTTTGTGAAGAATTCGCATGAAGCAATAAGTGGGAGCCATGAAGTATGAAAATGGCAGACAGAGCAAGGTTTTTTTTTTTACTTTACTATCAATTCTTGAATTGGAAAAAAAAAATTAGTTAGTTAATGTTGAAAATGATCTAGTTTTGGTGTTATGTGAAGCTCTCTTGGTCAAAGAAACTGGTTAGGAAATGGTTCAATATTAAGTGCAAAGATGAGGAATTTCAGGCTGATGAAGAAGCTGTTTATGGAGGTGACCTTTGCATTTTGCTAAATTTACTCTTTGCCTTTTATGGTGATTTCTTATTTTTATCTTTTTCTTACATCAATTTTTTAAGTTCTTAATATTTTAATGATTAGCTGCTACGAAATCCTATGAAAGAAACAATTTTATGGTGTTTTGTTGCCTTCTTTGACTCTCATCTGTTTGTCTGTTGTCAAACAATTAAATAATTAGCTACTTTGTCTTCATTGGTGCTGTAAATGACAAATTAATTTAATTTTTGTTGGTTTTTACTTTAGGGGGTGAAATGGAGTGGAGGAGTTGCTTCTCTGAAAGGGAGCCATCTACAATCAAGAAAAGTAAAACAGGTGATTGATTTATGTCTAAAACTGGAAACAAAATGCATTAATTGATGGTTTCTTCCTTCCAAGTACTATGTTCTTGGAATCACTCCTTTGATATTGAAGATGTTGGTTTTCTAGAAGATTCAGCGAAGAACATGGAGCGTTCCTTTTCACGTTCAAATTCGCGATCCAGGCGAGGGAGAGGCTATCTTGATCACCCCCAGGTTTTAAACATCCAAAACCACAGGTTTGATTCGTCTCAGTGACAAACATTGTGGTTCAGTGAATGTGTTTCCAGCTCTTGGTTGAAGTTCTAGAATCTTCTTATATTTCGAGCAGTGTCTTTGTGTCAACGTGGAATGTGGGAGGAAAAGCACCTAGGAGCAACATGAACTTAGATGATTGGCTACACTCATCTCCTTCTGCGGATGTATATGTTCTTGGGTATGATCATGATCATCATTTTTTGCAGATATATATATATGTTCGTCTATGGCTTCTAATTCTTTGTTTTTTCAATCTTGAAGTTTTCAAGAAATAGTTCCTTTGAATGCTGGCAACATTCTTGGAGCAGAGGACAACGGCCCTGCTAAGAAGTGGCTCGCCCTAATCAAACGAACACTTGACAATGCTCCGGGCACTAGTGGAGTTGGGGGGTGCTACACACCATCTCCGATCCCTGATCCAGTCGCTGAGTGGAATGCAGATTTCGAGGGATCATCCAGGAACAAAGCCTCCACCTTCTTGCCACGCCGGTCGTTCCAAACGCCACCACAGCGCTGGAACATGGAGAATGACATGTCAATCCCACAACCTCCCCATGATAGGCGACTCAGTGTGTGCGACCGTGTGATTTTTGGTCACAGGCAGAGTGACTTTGGTGGGAATGCGAGATGGGGTTGTAGACCTAGTGACTGCTCGTCTAGCCAGAGGACGAGCGACTTCTCTTGTGGCCCTCGTCCCAGTGACTACTCCTCCAGCAGACGACCTAGTGACTACTCATCCAGCAGAAGGCCTAGTGACTTTGACGATTATCTGACTGGTGACTCGCCTAGTATGGTCTTACAGTCCAGAGCTTGTGCCCCTGCAGAAGATTCTTACACAGAGCCGGGAAGATCGAGATACTCTTTGGTTGCAAGTAAACAAATGGTTGGCATCTTTCTCACTGTCTGGGTTAAAAGTGAGATGAAGGAACATGTGAGAAACATAAAGATTTCATCTGTTGGAAGAGGATTAATGGGCTATCTTGGTAATAAGGTAGTTGATTTATGTTATTACATTACAAAAAAATTAAATTTTTCTATAGTTTTTATGTTGTTTGATCAAACTTAGAAGGCAATTACCGTCCTTTGATCACAGGGTTCCATTTCAATCAGCATGATGTTGCACCAGACCAGCCTTTGCTTCGTGTGCAGTCACTTGACATCCGGTGAGAAGGAAGGAGATGAGCTCCGTAGAAATGCTGATGTCATGGAGATCCTAAGGAAGACACGGTTCCCACGTGTCAACTCCATCAACGATGAAAAATCACCCGAGACAATCCTTGAACACGAGTAAGATTTCCTCTAGTTTCAACTGAAAGAAGTTCAACAAATTGTTTTTATTGTGTCCATAGATTTATTCTTGAATACAGTCGAATAATTTGGCTTGGAGATCTGAACTATCGAATAGCTCTGCCCTACCGATCTGCCAAAGCACTCGTTGAAATGCAAAACTGGAGAGCATTGTTAGAAAAAGACCAAGTATGTTATATAACACACTCTTACTCGGGGACTTGGTTCTATAGATGTGGATTTTACCATGTCTGCTCTTTATAATGATATGAAACCCTGAATCCCGACAATTTCTATCATCTGACAGCTCCGGATAGAACAGAGACAAGGACGAGTATTTGATGGATGGAAAGAAGGGAAGATCTACTTCCCTCCAACGTATAAATACTCGCACAATTCAGACAGATACGCCGGCGATGATATGCACCCAAAGGAGAAAAGACGAACTCCCGCATGGTAAGGCTCTCCTGATTTTCTACAATTTAAAAGCAAAAAAAAAAAACTACCAAAAACAATCCATTCACCCAATCTTGGCATTGTGTGAATCTGAAGGTGTGACAGGATCTTGTGGTACGGAGGTGGTCTTCAGCAGTTATCCTATGCACGAGGCGAATCCAGATTCTCAGATCATAGACCAGTCTCTAGCGTTTTCTGTGCTGAGATCGAGCTAGTCCCCAACCGGTTCAGGAGAAGCGCAAGCTGCTCGAGCTCCAGAATACAGGCCGAGGAGCTGTTACCCTACACAGATAGTTACACCGAACTCTGCTTCTTTTGAGAAAGGATACGTGCTGCATTGCCATCCCGTATCATCCTAGTCTAATTGTCTTTCTCGTCAGATGTAGATACTGACAGTTTTGGAGGCCTAACCTAACAACAGAAGATTCCAAGTGGGAGTACAAGATTCTTATTGTTTTAAGATTCTTTGATTTGTTAGCATAGGATCATAGATTCTTGATAAGGTAGGGGGACTAGGCAGTCACAATAATCACCCTTTTTCTTCTTCTTTAAATTCAGAAATTTGCAGTTATCAATGTAAGAAAGAATTGGGAATCTTGATGTAAAAACACTCATTGGTAAGATGAAAGTGAAATATCAAGGTTGTACGAAGAAGCTTGTTGGTTGCCAATGATTTTTACTGAAAAGTTGGTTTCAAGGTGCCTCCACATTCATTCTCTGTCTGCTTTTCCTTTTTGTCTGAAAATTGAAAGAAAAAAGATAAATCCCTCTGCGCATACAAAAGCAAAAGACAGGTTAACACATTTTGCTTAGATGTCACACTTTGAAATATTGTTAAAAATTGAAATTAAAATATTTGGATAGAGATTCCTATATTATCAGGAAAATTTGTTTTGAGTAAAAAAATGGGAAAAACAAAAAAATAAAATAAAAAAACGTGGACGGCAGGATTCGAACATGCGCGGGCAGAGCCCACATGATTTCTAGTCATGCCCGATAACCACTCCGGCACGTCCACTTCATGATATTTAACGAGCATGTATTTACTTTGAAACATTGTTATTTACCATATCTTATTGATTGAACTAGTAGTTCATACACAATCGAAAAAAATAAGCCCCAAAATCCTTGTAAATTCTATGAGAATAATAATGTGTCGGTCGCTCTTGACGAAACCAAATCAATTTGCATTATTGTTTTTGGGGAAATAAGTTCATAATACCGTGACACATTATAATACGTGTGCATCCAAATGCAACTTTGTTTTCTTGCATATTACAATATAGTATTACGTTAGTTACTCTTGACAAAACTCAATCAATTTGCATTATTATGTTTTGGGAATAAAAGACACTGATTATACCATACCTACTACACATGGTGCATTGTTTATTGTGATAGTGTGTATTCCAAATGCAGCTTTGTTTTGCTGCGTAATCAATGCTGGAAAAATATTCAGAACCATAAAATGATAAAAGTACAAAAGGGCCAAAAAAGTAAAAAGAAAAGGATAAATTTACAAATGATTTGATTTTTTTATTATTGTAGATTCTCTCTCTTGAAAACTTTTAGAAGAAGTGTCAACATCATCTTTGACCTTTGCAGGGATAACGAGAACGCACTTCATTTTATGCAAGGCAAAGCCAATCACGCTAGATACCTAATTTTCCTTGATTTGATCAAATATTTAATCATGGAAAAAAATATTAGTATAAATTTCATGATTGTAATGCAATCGTTGGATTAAAACAAAATCAATGTTATCATCTATTAATAACACTATAATTTTGGAGACAATCATGCTATATACCTAATTTTGCTTTATTTGATCAAATATTTAGTCGTAGAAAACATTATTATAAATTTCATATGTGTAATGCAATTGTTGGATTAAAACAAAATCAGTTTCATAACATTATAATTTTGGAGACAATCATGCTACATACCTAATTTTGCTATATTTGATCAAATATTTAGTCGTATAAACATTATCACAAAATTCATGATTTGTAAAGCAATCGTGGGATTTAAACAAAATCAGTTTCATAACATTATAATTTTGGAGAATTTAAGAGATTGATAGCCAAAACATAGCCCACATGATTTCTAGTCATGCCCGATAACCGCTCCGGCACGTCCACTATATGAGCTCGTTTTCATTATTTATTTAGTTATAACAACTTATGATATCAATCATATGATTTAATGGACTTATATATGATGTAGCTCGATTTAATGAAGGTCTTATACTCTCATATGATGTAACTCAAACCTTAAAACATGAACAAACTATATAGGGCAGACAAATTGTGTGGCTTGGATATCAACTAGAGGTAAACCTACTTCGCTGTTTAGGGTTCAACTAGAGGTAAACCCATATCAACTAGAGGTAAACAGGAACCCCTAGAGGCAGTAAAGGGAACAAAACTCAAAAACTTGTAAACCTACTTCGCTGTTTCTCCCCCTCTCAAACAACAATGTTTGTCTACAAAAATGGATATCAACTATTTTTCTCTCTCTAGTTCATACAAATTCGATAAATTGTAAGTCCTAAAGGTAAGAGCATCCGCATCGGTGATCACCGGGACGGACGGCGTCCGTGCCTCTGGCACGGCAACGCGTTGTCTGCCGCTGCGCTCTTGCCGCTGGCACGGCGTTGCTCGATGCATCGAGCACGTCCGCGCCGCTGAGCAGGCTGACGTGATGCGATGGGATTGGCAAACGGCATAGCCGTTGGAATTTTCAATTTTTTTTAAAAAAATCGAATTTAATTTAAAAAATCATTTTTAAACAAAAAAAATTTTCTCTCTTCCCAATAAATTATATCTGTTTACTCTCCACTTTTAATTTATTTTTCAATTTTTTTCCCAAAATTCACATTTCATCTATAAATACCCTCATTTCCACACAAAACATTTCCCACCACATTACACAATTCTCATCTAAATTCTCTCATCAATTCTCAATCTTTCACTCTTACAAACACAAATGTCCGGCTCCGGCGATCACCCCTCCGACTCCCGCGGTTGGAACCACGAATGGTTCAGCTCACAACCATTCCCTAGTCCGAAAACGCAATTCTCGGCCCCTCCTCAAACCTAAGGTTCTCAAATTTTGGGTGGCTACCGGCCTTACCCGGTGGACAACCAAGATGCCCCCGATGGGCGATACGAGTGGGCACCCGAACCCGGATCGGGAGGGAGCGGCGACACTCAAACTCCTCATACTCCTACTCCTCATGGTGTTCGTGTTCAGGGTCGTGGTGGTGACAGTCATCACGTCCGCACACGTACACTCCGGCGGAGATGAATCAATTATTCAAAGCCTATTTGATTATCTCTGAAGATCCGGAGGTTGGCACGAACTAAAGCGGGGATAGGTTTTGATGGCGCGTCTCTCGTCGGTACAATGAAAACCAACCGGATGGAACCATCGAGCGCAATGAGAGTATGGTGCGCAATGCCATCTTCAGAGCCAACAAAGAAATCCAAAATTTCAAGGGGTATTACCTCCAGGAAGAGAGGTCGACGGGGAGCGGTAGGATCGAGCTCGACATCATCAGTTCCACCATGGCGACCTACCAATCCCAACATTACAAACCATTCAAGTACCTCAACGCTTGGCAGGAGGTGCGTGTGCATCCGAAGTATAAAGGATGCGTATCATCCTCCTCCAGCTCCTCCAGCAAACGGTCGAGGTCGGTATCCCTATCTGACGTCGGCGAGGATGAGGTGGCTAGCCAGCTTGCCGGAGCTAACTTGGGTAGCTTCGACGCCGGCCCGAGTAGTTCCCAACGCCGGCAGCAAGGAAGGAAACAGATGACGGCCAACCACCGTTGCACCGCTCCCGCTCCCTTTGTGCCACCTCAACCCCCCACTAACTCGTTGTGGACCCTCTTGGCTCAACTCAATATGGCCGAGACGTCTCACATGTCTCCCGAGCAACTTGAAGCACATCGAGCAATGATATGAGGTCTTCGACAAACATTGGGGATAGGGCCGGGGAACTAGTCTTCCACGGGGGTATTTTTTAGCCTTTAATTATGTAATTTTTAATTTGTAGGATTTTAATTATGTATTTTTTATTTTTTAGGATTTTAATTATGTAATTTTTATTTTTTAGGATTTTAAGTTTGTAATTTTTATTTTTTAGGATTTAATTATGTAATTTTATATTTTTAAAATTTGTAATAGTAGTTCGAGTATTTTTAATGTATTTTTTATTGTAGAAATGTTTTTAGTAATTGAAGTATTTAAATTAAATAATGGAATGGTGGGACCATTGAGCATGTCCTTGTAGAAGAGCATGGATGTGAGTGTTGTGCTCTTGGGGAAGAGCTGAGAGTAAAAAATTAATAAAATTGGGTCCGAGCTAATATCCATGCTATTTGGTAAGAGCATGGATGGGGATGCTCTAAGATCAAGACAACAAAATAGATTTTTATTAGTCAAATGATTCAAGAGGATGCAATTAATGAAACCGGCACAAGAGATATGGTTATTTATTATTTTTATTATTATTACTATTATTATTATTTTGGTGCTTCATTTGTAAGTTTGTCAATTATTAATATCACGACTTCACGAGTATAAATTTATGTACTCGTAGATTATATCACAACTCAGAATTAAATATCACATTTTTTGGTCTAGAGAAGCGCAAAATTAACAAAAGATCGAAGGGTATATTAAAGAAAATATTCTACAAATGATGAATCAATTATCTCTAAAAAAATCCACAAAAATTACATAGTACTATCAATGAAAGAAGACAAGAAAGACGCCCATCGTCACTCCAAGAATAGATGGAATAACACTCGAAGCTGGCTGTGCAGCCGACAATGTCGGCCGCATTTCCGGCGGCGTAAGCGTCGGGACTAGGTCACCTTGCGGCGTCTCAGGCTGCGTCATGCCATCGTCACCGTCACCAGTACCGCCACCGCTCCCGCCGGAAGAAGGTGGTGTCAAGGGCTGAGGAATAAACGGAACTGCAAAATTTGAAATTATATGCAACATAAGAAGTAGTAGTAGAATTTGACTATGATATGTGGACTTAAAGACATTAAGTAATATTTTAAAATTTATATACCAAAAGTTACATAGTATAATATTGAATTGAAAATTAGTACCTTGAGGAATTGAGGGAGGAGATAATCCAGGATTTGTATTTGGTGCACCGGGGTTTGAATTCCTTGGTTCTATACCATCCAAAACATCAAATTAATCCAAATTCATCAAAATTTAGTTAATCATTATGTTACAACAATATTAATTCATCCAATGTACACATACCTGGAGCTGGAACAGGGCTAGCCGTGGCTGGAAATTTAGGACATATTTAGTTAATTAATTACCACCTTAAATTTATAAATCTAAAACATGGAGTATTTAATTTTTGATAAAGTTAGTTACCTTTGCATTCAATTGGGACACCGGATTGCTTGCATGCTTTAGGAAGGGAGATAGCCAAAGATCGATTGATGGGAATTTCGAAAGGTACACCTCCGGTAACGATGAGGCACAAGCAATCTTGGCCGTTTCTCATGAGGTCTCTCAATGAGTTGCAGCAGGCTGAAGTCGGTGATGACGAACCGCCTGACCCACCAGCCAGGAAGCCTAAGCAAGACCCGAAGCTTCGCAGCATCGGCCCCGTGCATATGGCATTCGTGTTCGTGTTCGTGTTCGACTGCGCCGCTGTGTATGGGCTTAGGGAGGCTAGGATGATCATAGAGGTTGCTAGAGGGATAAATAGATTCATGATTTCCATATGGATTCTTGTTTCAGAGAGAGAGAGAGAGAGTTGTACTAGATTGGTGATTAGGGAGAAGCTAGAGAGGGAGAGTTTATAGATTGCTTGGTTTAAGGTTGCAAATAAAAGTGGGATTTTGTGGCTAGCTCAACTACCTTAACTGTATTTGGAGGGTTTGGGAGACTTTGCTAACTAGTTTTTCTGTTTCTCACGAAATAGAAGAAGCAATAAATTAAATATGGTGTTGCTCGATTTAAATTCTGTTGATTGAGATTGACTACGAATATTTTAATGTGTAGTTTGATTTGAAAAGATGGAATATCGATGGATTTTATTTAGTTCTACACATTTAAACCCTAAAGATTATAGAGTCACAATTGAATTAGTTGAGTTACATCACTTGATCTTGAGCAAGGCAAATTAACATCGATTAAAGTTTTAGAAGAAAGAAACACTTGTTATAACAATCTGCATGACACCTTGCATAGATAACCAGGGGTTGGTCAACTACATAACACTTTCATGAATAAGCCTTTTATTGTATAGTAGTACTAAATTAATCTACATTTCTTTTAGCAACTCTTGTACACCAAATCCCGATTCGTCTGTTTTATGAAAGTTTTCATGAAGAGAATATATATATATATATATATATGGATGTATTCATTTCCTTTTTGCATATTTTCTCTTTTTCCTTCTCAATCTCAGCCCCACGATTTTGTCATCCAACGGTTAAATTAGTGCCACGTGTCATTTAACAAGTTAAAATAAACGCCCGTTTTGGGTAAGTTAAAGTTTGAATTTTTATCATGATAGGAGTTGTGGGGAATATTGCAACGGAGGATATATATCAACTTCTATATTTTCGTACAAATTTCCAAATATATATCAACTTCTTCACTAAATGCCCTCTTATTAAAATTCATAAAATTACTCTAGAGGATATAATTTTGCCCCCTTGAGGGATCCGATCATAGATATATATCCAATGTAAATTTCATTCGGTTTGTTTTGTATCATGTTTTTATTGTATATAACTGATCAGTAGTGCATTAGATCTTTACTTTGTATTTCATGCGTGGTAATGGTACGGTCTCACAAAAGTCCATAGAGTTCTATCTCAAAACAAATTAACGATATCTATGGAATAGTCGATAAGACTTGTATCACAATTTAAGTTTTCTATTTACAGCTATAAATACTACTAGTATTTGTTGGTTTCATTTGCCCATAACAACTTTCCTCCACAATACTACGCACTCAAGAAACCCATTTCAATTTGTTTCTAGAAAAGAAAAAGAAACCCATTCCAAAATTCCGAAACATTAGAAAAGAAAATTCAAAGAGTAGGAAGAAAAGAATTGGTAACCCAAAACCAACCCCCACTCCCAACTCCAAGTCTTCATTTTGGCTTAATAATCCTAAGCCCACTAGAATAAATCCCAAAATCAACACACTCAAATTTCTAATAAAAAACGCCACATCTCCCCCAAATGGCAAAGCTACAATTCCAAATGATTTCAATTATCGTCGTCGCATTCGTCGCCCTTGCGGCGGCGCAATCCGACGATTGCACGAATGTGGTGGTGAGCATGTCTCCGTGCCTCAACTACGGCAACTCCTCCGCTGCCCCGACGGCGGCATGCTGCACGCAGCTGAACACCGTGGCCCACTCCCGACCACAGTGCTTATGTCAAGTATTTAACGGCGGAGGATTAACCGTTGACCAGAGTCAAGCTCAAGCCCTCCCAACGGCTTGTAATGTCCAAACTCCCCATCTCAGCAACTGCAAAGGTACCATATTTGACCACAATTTCCTTTTAATTTTTTAGATTAAAAAAATACCATAAATGTTAATAAATTTGATTTGTTTAGTTAATTAGTTTAATAAAAAAATACCTATATTTGGATGCAGGGGGTGGATCATCATCACCTGGAAATGGCTCCTCCGATGCAAGTGCAACCTCCTTTGGATTTAATCGATTCTTTTTTATTTTGCTTGTTTTTGCTACATATACATACACATTTTGAGTTTGTCTATGGCGGGTGGGAGTTGGTGAGCGGGGGTTTATGTCCCTACATTAATGATTGACTTATAAAAATTCATCTACAATGTATGACCAACTTTCCTTAATTGTAACTTTAGTTAATTGAGTTGGTGGACTGTTAATGATCAGCTCTCTATTATACACACTCCTTTCATTTTAAAATAAAAACTACTACAAACTAAGGATTTTTTTTTATTTTTTCATAATATACATGAGTACATTGTATGAATTCAAATATAAGGCTTCAACTCCCGATTTTGAACCGAAACAAGAACCGATGTTTTCAGTTTTACCGGAACCATTAATAAGGCTTCTGGTCCGTCTGTGGTTCAACTCTCATGGAACTGGAACAGGAACCGGTCGGCGATTTCCATGTTGGCAATTATTGGGCCGAGTCAAAATAACAGGCCCATTGCTGAGAGATGTTTATATGGAGTACATTTTAGCCCAGGATCCATATTTACTCGGGCCTTTTACCTTTCAAATAGTGCAATGTTATTAATTGCGTTACAGATTTTATAGAATTAGTTATTTATTGTTAATTGTATAGGGTGATGGAACATCGACGTGATTAATTATTAGACATGCTATGATGTGGTGATTACATTAATATGCAACTTGAGAGTACTGCTAAAATGTGACATTAACTGAATGCTATGGCGTAGTATTAGACATTTTTATATCGAATACTTCAATTAGGGATTTTTTTTATTTATTGTGAGCAGACCTACATACCGAATGAAATTCTTTCGTGTTTTATATTTTGCTTTTAATTGAGAAAGTCACTATTTAACGTGTATATTTAGAGAGTTCCACTTACATACTTGGATAATATTATTAATATCCAGAAATCCTCGTTTCAACTAGTTTCTAAAAGTGAGATTATACATGCAAAGATAATTCACATCATCAAATCACACTCTAAAGTTGCTTATTCATTATAAATATATACTTTAGCTTTTCAATTAACGACAATTTTCTTTTTAACAAATGACTCTTTTCTAGCAAGTTGGTAGATCGGCTGCCTCGAGACTAATGATTTGTTTATAATTTATATATTTTGAATGATGCTCATCAGTATATATCTGCAAAATGGATCAAGCATAGGCTGTATTTTAATAATGATCTACTTCCAATCAATTATTAATATATATACTTATAACAATGCTAATTGAGGGATCAAATTAAGAATATCCATTTTCTTAGTTAATTGCGTCTACTAATTTGAGGGCCGCGTATTACTTGCCCTTTGTTTAATTTATCGAGTTGAGTATAACGTCATCACTCTATTGTCTTTTAGTGGATTTGACTTAAAAAAATAATCCTTCGTTTTAGAGCATCCACTAGAAGGGAGCCGCGGCTCGTGGCTCGGTCACGGCGGGGGACAGGAGAGAGCCACTCCGGCGGCTCGGACGCGGCACTTGGGCAGGGGCCGAGAGCTGTGGCTCCCCTAATTTCAATTTTTTTTATTTTTTAAATATTTTCGAAGTATTTTTTTATAAATATCTCATTCCACCCTTTTTTATCTCACACACATTTTACCCCATTCTCTACAATTTTCAAAAAATGCAACGAGGAGATGATAATTCCCCCGGCTATGGAGATTCGGGATACGAGAGCTTTCCACCTCCCCAACACTAGAGATCGAGTCCCACCCCCTTCCAGATGTGGAGTCTGCCATCGCCGTGGCAACAAACACCCTAAAACCGGGGTCAGTCCCCCCGCTCAACAGCAAAGGTATGTGGGTCGTCCCCAATCTGGGTTGGGCGACTACCGACCCAACATGGACGCGATAAACTTTCCGCGTTCTGATATCCCTTCTCAATTCCATTCCAGTCAATCTCCTCTGGATGAATCTGATAGATTCACATAGGAAGAATTGATGGGGACACCGGAGACCCCGACGTCCAGACGTGTGGAGACGGGGAGAGGCGGCGGCTCTGGGGTGGGGTGAAGTCGCGGTGCGCGAGGCACCGGCCGCGACGGAGAGCAGGAAAGCGGCGGCCGCGGGGGCGATGATAGAGATGGCGATGGCACTAGTGGTCGATGGGGGACTCTGTATACAGAGGCGGAGTCCGTTGCTATTGCTAGGGCCTGGGACGCGGTCACGACGGATGCCATAGCACGAATCAAACCGACGTATGCTTCTGGAAGCGCGTCTTGGCAGTGTACAATGAATTCAAACCGCCGGGTAGCGCTGAGGGTACACACGACCAGGTCCGGAAGAAGTACGGCAGGATCACTACAGCCCTCCAGAGTTCATTGGCATATACGAGAACCAAATGCGCACTCCTGAGAGCGATCGCAGCGAAGCCGACATAAAAGCGTTGTCGATGCAGTTGTATAATACTGAAGGCTACCCCAAGTTCGCCTATTGGGAAAAATTCCTCGTTCTGCGGGACTCCCCGAAATTCAGAGCCATCTGCGAGGAAGAGATTGCTCCTGGTGCGAAGCGTACAAGACTCGGCAGGGCCGGAAACTACAGCAGTAGTAGCGGCTCACGTCCCTTCGACCTCAACGACGATGTTTTGGAGGAGCCCCCCTCGTCACTCTCCCGGTGCCCAGGTTCACAGGGTCAGCAGTCCACAATCCGAGACGCTAGATCCGCCTCCCAACACTCTGCTGCAGGCGCGTCTGCATCCCGCCCCGGACCGGCTCAAGTGGCGTTGAACAACACCCTGGAGGTGCAGATGATAGAAGCAAATTCAAGATACTTTGTCCTTGTATGAGAAGACGGCAGACCCGCCCACCAAGCGGATGTACTACGACCTTATACTGAGGCTGAGGTCGAGGTTGGGGTGGGAGGAAGCGGCAGCGACGGGGGAGCTGAGTGCGGCGACGGTGACGACGATGGTGATGCAGCGGCGGATTCTGATGACGCCACCGAGTAGGCGATGGTGACGGTGTTTTTTTAGTGTTTTTTAATTTTTTTTAAAAAAATTCGTTGTATAATTTTACCCATATCTATAATACAACGAAGATTTGGTTTTAATTTTTGTTTTTATTAAATTATGCATTTTTTTTATAATTATTATAGTCCGATAATTTTTATTATAGTTAAATTAAAATACATCAAAAAATGAAAAAAAATTAATATTTAGTGGCTTGAGCTTGTCCACTATAGTGTGAACAAGTATTTTTTGTGGCCCGGCCAAGTTTTATGGCTTGATCCAGGGCCACGGGCTCTACTATTATGGACACCCTTAAAAACAAAGTATTTTATGAATATGTATAATATCATAGTGTGGCCATAGGTCCTATATATATAATACTACTACTAATTCTACAAGAAGCATTCATATCTGTTTATTACTTTCGTGAGTCTTACACATTAATATTCGAAAACAAATCAGAAACTGCAATTAGTCAAATTGCACCATACTGATCATCACAAAATTCTACTGAATCATTAACTACTATCATTTTTAAAGGAAAATTACCACTAAAATAATGAAGATAGAAAGGTTCTGATTAATCCCACAGATTTAAAACAATATCATATCTCAACTTTGTTATTTTTGTAAATTATCCTATTGATTTAGATTTAGGAATAAATTGTGTATAATTTGAAAGCCAAAATACTTTAATCAATGAATTTTGTAAGTGATATAAAAATATAAAAAAAGTACGGCTTCCAATTCATACATAATTTTCCTTCAAATCTAAATCCATGGAACAATTAAATAAAATATCAAAGATTACATTATTTTGAATTTAGTGAGATTGATCAAAATTCATAATTTTTCCAATAACTTTCCATTTTTAAATACTGTATTTTAAAGAAACGATTCAGTTCATTTATTACAGAAGGATTAATTATCTCTACTTGTATTATCATTATTATTGTTATAAATATGAAAACTTAGACCATCTCCAACCCTTTACACCAAACTCAAATCCATTTTTTGGTATGCGTCACACCAAAAAGTAGTTTACTCCAACCATTTAAACCAAAATCAAAATTTACACCATTTTTGGTATCACAAAAATTTTGCAGTAACACCATATTTGGTGTTGTTTCACAAAAAATACCAAAAATGAGTTTGAGTTTGGTGTATGATTGGAGAAGATTTCTACATCAAAACTGATTTTTCGAGTATGGTTGGAGATGGTCTTAGAGTAGCTGAGTATATTGTGTGTGGGGTGGTATTGCAATATAGTAAAAGGTGGTGGGTGAATATGGAAATAAGGGGGTCACAGTTTACTAGGAGTAAAGTGGACCCCACATCATAGACCTCGAATTTACGTAAGCTACTCCATGAGTCTATTGACTGTCACGTCATTATAGCTGGGCCAATATTTCATAAAGTTGAGTGGCCCCACTCTTTTATCATTGGATTATCTCATCTTTCCTCTATTATTGGCCCTTTTTCCTCATTGGATTAACACCTATAAATACTACTATCTCGCCCACTTCCACTTTTGCCCCTCAACATGCCGGTTTTTGGATTAATTAAAATTATTAATTCAATGTAAAATTTATAGTGAATTCTAGTGGGATTACTTCATTCATCATATTTTAAGAAAATTGATGAAGGTGGTTATGAGATCGTTCCATGACTTTAGATACGAAGCTGTCTGAAATCATTGTATCAATTGTATCATTCTTCAAGGTGTGTATAAATTCACACTAGAAATAGTTATCGGTCCAACCAAATGATACACTTAGAGCATCTCCAATAAGCACGGACGTCAAATAGCCATCAAATAGCCTTCACACTGCCACATCATCAGCACTACAATTCTCCTGCCACATCAGCTTGCCACATCAACTGGACATCAAATAGCCCTCACATAGCCTTCACACTACCTATCCACATCACTAATAACAATTATATAATTTAATTTACACTTGTATAAACATACGAAATTTAATTTACGAGACAAATACGGAAAATTCGAATAATAATATTAAAATTTAAAAAGTACATTACTTTTAAAAAAAAGTACAATAATATAAAAAAGTACAAAAATTAAAAAGTACATTAATTTAAAAAAGTAAAACAAAATCACTCATCGCCGCCGTCCTCGTTAAAACAAGTGGTGCGAATGAAAATGAGGTTCAACGCGCGTATATATAGTGTTTTCGAAAAACAAAATTTTTTTTTTTAAATCCGACGCCGGTTTGGCGCCGATCCGGGACGCACAATGGCGCCCGTGAGGATCGGCATCGGAACCGGCGTCAGCGCGGGAATCGGCATGGCGACGCCGATTTTGACGCCGATTTCGCCCACGCCGGTTCCAATGGTTCGGCGTCAAACCGGCGTGGGCGAAAAATCAGCGTTGCGGTGGTGACGCCGGTTATTGGAGATGCTCTTAATCTAGCTAAGATAAAGTATTGTAATAGTAGTATATATTTTTATGTCAAAATAAATACTTTTTCATTTGCAATTAAGAGTCCTAATTGAATTTGATATGAATATTTTAAAAATACTAGTAGTATAATTGAAAGTTGATAGAAAAATGTAACGGAATGTAAGTAATGTTGAAAATCGTGGATGGAACGTTGTGATTAGTCCAATAAGAGGGAGAAATTTTCTATATAACCGTATGGTAGGAGTAAAATGGTGGGGCAGGTGGGGTTGCTCAACTTGTATGTCGTCATCCTAGAGAGAAAAGGCCCCACATTAAAGTCTGTAATTATTGATTAAGAAGAGATTGATAGAATTAAAGAATACGGTACTCCATAATCAATTTTCGAGTCAGAATTGAATATAGAGTGTCAAACAAAGTTATTTAAATGGAAACCAAGCTTTGACTAAGGGTATCCACTGTGGGGCGGCGCCCCGGCCCGGAGCCGCCGCAGCCGCAACCGCGGCGATCCATAGTGGACGAAATGTCTGCCCCGGCATGGACGGATGGGAGGGGGCGGAAGGGCAATCGCCGAGTAGACGGCCAGGACGCGGCGAGGTGGAAGGTGGTGCGGCGATGCACTCGCCGGGTGAGCCACGGCGGTGGACAAATCTTTTTTTTTTTCATTTTTTTTAATTGCCTATGAATACACCTCATTTCTCTAATTATTTTCACATCATTCCAACTCTTTATTCATACGTTGTCTCTCTAAAATTTGTGGATTCCATTGCTATTAAAAAATGAATGATTTGTGGAATGACGCGTGAGATTCTCTTATTCATGAGGTGCAGAGGGAAGCCGGCGAGGATGAATCTTCAATTTTAATTTAGCTAATTAGCCGTTTTTTTTTCTAATTATGTATAGTCTGATAATTTTAATATTCATTGAATTAAAATATATAAAAAATAAAATAAAGTGAAATGTGGCAAAAAAAAAAGTGTCCATTATTGTTGTGAAAACTTTTTTTTTGTGGTTGTGGATAAATCAGAAGTGATTGAGGATCATAAAAAGTGGCTTGTAGTGTCCACACTATGGTGGATACTCAAAATACAATTATCTTATCAAATTTGCTTGATCGCACATTCAAATTTGCTTGATCGCACATTCAAATTTGATTCCCACTAAATTTATGTGCTATTTATCCGACTTCGTGGGATATGTGACAATTTAGAGCTTGTGAATTTGATACAGAAAAATACCACTCCTCGATTACCGATTAAGAATCTCTTTTTTTGGGCACAAATTTTAAGTACAATAAAGATCAAATAAAATAGGTTGATAAGACGTGAAACTTTGAGTTAAAATCAAATGAAATGGTAGATAGATCAGAAGGATAAAAAATACTTACTCATATTTCTAAGACTGGAAGAATATAAATGTACTATGATTTTACGTACTTGTTAATACACCCTCCGTGCTTTTTTAATTGAGTCGTTTTTATATGTTAGACAAGTTACAAATTTTTAATTGAGTCGTTTTTATATGTTAGACAAATTGCAAGATATTTGAGTCATTTCTATTTCTGACAAAAAGTAACATTTTTTTTATTTAATACTCTTCATTTCTCTTACTTTATTCATCATCCCAAAATAAGTGTCTCTATCAACAAGGATCGAAAGAGAGTAATTGAACATTATTATTGAATTACTTCCCATGTTTCTTGATAATAGATGCAAATCTTTTCGATACCGGAGTTAAAAATTAATAAGTGAATAGAATATAGTAATAAAAGAAAATAGAATAAAATTTGTTTAATTTTATTAAAAATAGATTATATTGAAACATCCTAAAATGAAAAAAAAAACGATATATTAACCCTGATCGGGAGGAAATTTAAAGAATCCTTTTTGGGTTGGAAAAAAGGGATGACAATGCATATATTTTTCTGATAAAACAAAAAGAAAAAAAAGAAAATATTCGAAAACGATATCCCAATATCAATCAAACACTTTTGATTCCTTTTCCCATGCCTCCACCCAAAATTACCCTAACCTAATCAAATCACCGCCAGTAATTTTTGTGTATGAATAAAATTGAGAGAGAGAGAAAGGTTGATTTATTGAAACCACTGATTATGATGCACACGCATCTTTAAATTCAGCATTCTTATCGTTCTCTCTCCTCATTTGTTTCTCTAATTTTCCAGTGGGCACGTACGTAGTCAGTTTTTACAGAGCTAGGTAGAAAAAAGAAATGAAAAAGATGGTATTTAGTGGGGGGCAAAGATAAAGTGTTCCCACTTTGAGGTGGTAAAAGGGAATTCATATACAAAAAATACTCATCACTCTTTTTGTTTTCTTCTTCACCATTTTCTTTTTATTGGTTTTCAACTTCAGGTACTTTTGATTTTATGGGCCTTGGCTGCATGTATTGCATTGAATCTGTATGATGAAAGGCGACCAGTTTTCAGTGGTATAGAGAGTGAGTGTGTGTGTGAGAGAGAAAGCATATTACAAGCTTTGGGCTTTCTTTTGTGTATTCTTGGAGGTTAGTGTAGGAAAGTTGAGAACAATCGCTGGAAATCAGAGAGTAATTCCTCATTTGTTCAGACAAGTAGTTTGGTATTTTCTTCAAGTTCGATTCTTGATAGTTTGACTGTATTATGTGCTACTATTAAAGATCGGTTTTTTATTGTTACATTTCCTATAATGATTGTATGATTAAACTCCTCATTCACACTGTGAAAAAAGAACCAGTTCGATTCATTTGTTGATAGAGCTTTCCCGAGCAATTTCAGGTGTGTAATTCTTCTCTCACTCTCTCAATAATAGTATATCTTTTTTAGTGATTGAAGTTCAAATGTATGATTTTGTTTTCAGAGATTGGTATTGTGGGAAAGAAATTCTTGAACAAGAGCTCTAATGGCAGATTACTCCTCTCTGCAATCCCCAAAGGAGTATTACAGACAGCCCATTTCCTCAATTTTCACTTCACCTAGGTTGTTCACTAGTTTTGTGTCAAAGGGCTCTCTTGAAACTGAGTCTTTAACCAGCCCTACTTCAATCATGGATACCAAACCGTTTTGTGCTCTGAGAAACCCCTTTAAGTCTGAAACAAACTCCCCCAAACCAGAATGCAAGAACCATTGGGATAAATTGGAGTCGAGAGGGGTTAGCCTTGGCCTTATAGATGCACTGATTGATGAGAACTCGCAGTCGAATCTGTCAAAGCACGACAGCCGGATGGTCCTCTTTGGATCACAGTTGAGGATCCATGTCCCTCCCCTGCCTCCCTCTGTAGCTTCCCCAACCGATTCCCCCAAATCCCCCTGTGATTTTGGCATCAAAACTAGGCACTCTCATGTGGGCTTGCCGTCACCCTCGGCTAATCTGAGGAGATCCCCCTTTGGCTCGATGAATTCGGGTGGTTTTAGTAGTCTCTCTGCTAGTGAGATGGAGCTCTCAGAGGACTACACATGTGTGATATCTTATGGCCCAAATCCAAAAACTACACACATATTTGATGATTGCATTCTTGAGAGCTGTTGTGGGGTTGTCAAGTTCTCTGAATCAAGAAAGGACAATGGCCAGTTTTCGATGAATCAGTCGATGAGTTACCCCTCTGAGAGTTTCCTTAGCTTCTGCTATAGCTGCAAGAAGAATCTTGGACAAGGGAAGGATATTTACATGTACAGGTGAGATTGGATAAGAGTTCTTGATAAACAAAATCATAACAAGAATACAATTTGGATGTGAATGCAGTTTAATATGCCTTGTTTCTTGTTCTTGGTCACATGTTTGAATGCAAATTTACTATTCTTGTGTTGTAAACACTAGTTAAGTTTAATTGGAGCTCAATCTATTAGTGATTCAAGTGTTGAAATGCAGTTTTCTTGTGTTGTTGATATAAAAAAGTGAATTGATGCACATTTTGTTGGTGATTGTGTCTTTTTCTTAGTTATGTGATATAGCAATGGTGCTGGTGTTTTTGCAGGGGTGAGAAGGCATTCTGCAGCAGCGAATGCCGGTGCAAGGAGATGATGCTCGAGGAGGAGGAGGGGTCGGAAACTTCTGATTCCGACCACCACATGTATGGTACTTCCTCGTGAAGCTTATTTTTTCGGCTTCCTCATATGTTACTGATCCCATCAAGATGAATTGTGATGCAAGATAAAACAAATCAAGATTGTGAGATGTTACAATGGATTGAATCTTGTTTTTTTTGAGCCTTTTTGCTTATGATCAAAGGTTTAGATTTGGTTTTTGTTGGGTTGATGATGATCATCATGTTGTTAAAGTGTGAAGGACTGATTAGCGTGTTAATTGCTGTTACAGTGTAAATAATGATAATAATATCATAATTTTGAGTAGATGATATCTGGGTTGAGTGGATTCTTACCTTTCCTAAATTATGTAGGAGTACTATATTTGTTGTTTGTGGTCCTTTTCATAATAGGAAATCTTACATTAAATAATGTAGTACTTTGTAGAAGGAATACTATGTGCTGCAATAATGCTATTAGTCAATAATTTATCCCAAAATGCCAAGAAATCAAGGATTGGCGTCTGTCATGGAAGCCAATATCATACCATGAAGAAAAAAAATGTAAATTACAGTATTATTTTATGATTAAAAAAAGTCATCTATTATACTTACTACTAATAGATTATTGTGGTGAGAAAAGCAAAAAAAAAAAAAAAAGTTTAAGCAAATATCTATATATCCTTATAATCGAGCAAAGTCGAAACAATAATGTGTTAGGCAGTGGAAGGAGACTTATCATAATAAGTGACAAGACAATATATATCTGTGTTTGGGATTTTGGACTAGTTGTAATTTTTGAGCTTTCTGAAATAATTGCACAATGGCCCCATATGTCATCACGTCTGATAATTATTTTTTGTTGGATTTGGAATATTGTTTGGAACAAATACATATACGTCTTCAACATAAATTAAGATGTTATCTTAATTCTTACTACATCCTAATCTTATTAGACAGGGGTACATGATAATTTCAGTCGACGACAATGGTGGGCTCTCTAGAAATATGGGCTTTGTACCTTCTTTACGTAGTGGGCCTTTTTGTACATATATAAATCCAAAATTATAAACATATGTTCATACTATCAAGTGTTGCTAAGAGGTAAGAACATCTATAAAATTAATGACCAAGTTGATTTATACTACTATAGATATATATATATAGCCTACAACAAAATTTTGCTTCTTTTTAAAACGTTATCACAAATGGATATCTCAAACTAGTAGCTCTTAACCCAATTTTTGAATATTCATGAACTAAGTTACGCCCACTCAAAATTGTTTGGCTACCGTATTTTGATAGGCTAGTCGCTTCCTTTGCATAATTAGCTGGTGTTGAAACGAAGTCTGTTATCGATTCCAACGGGAATGCCGTTTTTGAAACGAATTCGAACTGACGTTGTATTATGATGTAATTTTGGGAAGTGCAAGTTTGTATAGATTGTTGTAGATTGGCAAAATTGGCAGTGTTTTAGTTTTGCAGAAGTATGGGCTGTTCTACTTTTGTTGTATGTAAATTGTTTGACAAGGGCAGATTTTAGATGATTGATGGGCAAAACCTTGTGATTATGACGACGAAATACAATTGAGTCAGTAAGATGATCATCTTCTAATTAATAGGTCGAGGATTCAAGTCACTATAGTACTATGATATTTTTTTACATAGTACGTATTGTGATTATGCAACATATATAGTAGCATGAATTTGGATTGTATTTCATCGTGACTATTTATTGTTGATTTTATTGACCCATTTACCCTAAACCTGTACATTTATTACATGTCTTGCAACTCACAAAAAATGAGCATCATCGAAAATTTTATTAATTTCTAACTAGTAGTACTAATAAATTAAAGAGCCAAAAGTTCAAATAGTAGACAAAAATTATTCGATCTTGCTTTTTTGGCCAAATACAGGTATGATGTATTCCACTGTTTTTTGTTCTGACAAAATTAAAGCATCGTCAAGTTAAGGATTGAATTTGTTTTAAATTTTAATTCAGTTGAAACTTTAAGTAAATAATCCACATAAAATGTCAATCGAGAATCCTCTCTTCAAAATGTTTATTGAATTAAATTTCTTACGCCTTATTGTCACCTCACCTGCTTAATCTAGCCGTAACATGCGGGTGGATAAAATTGCAGGATTCCATAATTTTATAAAAAATTATTGGACAATCTCATGACATTGATAGTTTCAGAATCCCATCAACCATCATTATTGGAATTTAATTAAAAATAATCATTTTTTCCTCTTCTCCTAACTATCTAGGAGTATTACCCAATATATAGTTAGTGATTATGCCAACTGGGTTAGTTTCATTAGCATTATTATTTTGTTTTCTTAGTTTGGGAATGGAGAGTATCAAGATTAGAATCTTTTACATCTTTATATTTATCTAGAAAGTTTTCGTTTTTTGATTATCTCTAAAGACTCTATTATATAATTATATATCGTGTTAATTACATAGGTTTGGATAATAACAATTTACCAATCGAATTTTATTAATACACCCCATATATGTATAACTTTTGCTACATTTTACACATAAATTTGTTTTGAAAAAAGTAAAGAAAATTATTAGAATAAATGCGCAATTTGTTTTAGCATATATTAGTATGTGGTTGAACCCTGATCAAATCATATAGTAAGACATCTAATCATTACATTGAGTCCACAACTTGAAGATTCTATTAGTGCACTTATAATCCCATTTTTCTCTTGTAGCTAGTCTTAATAATTGCCATTATAAAACTTAACCGCCGCACACATATCAATAATGATAGTGAATTATCATCTCATAGGCCATATATCAATTATTCCAATTATTTTAACACACACACACACAAATAAAAGACAAACCAAATCTAGCAACTTAGTTAGACGCATAACATAATAATCTATACATAGGAAATTAAAGTGCTTGAAAGAGTTTGGATTATTGCGGTGTGAATGAATAAATTTTTGAAATTGGTTGAGACTAAGGAATAAGTGGTTATATATAATATATTCATAGATAAAATGTGCATGTGGGAAAGCCATGTGAACGACATTTGAATACAAATTTCATAGTTTCATATGATTAAGATATGGAGGAAGAAAACAAGAGGCCATGTGAGGAATAATTGAGCAATGCATTTAGAGCTACATTTATTGAATCATTGAATTTGTACAAGTTTGTGTGTTATAAAAATAATTAATGTTGAATTGATTGTTAACTAAACCTTATAATAGTATAAATTTCTTTTTTTGGGTGTTTGTTGTTCTATTATTTGGTCATTAGGAATTAGGACTATTTAAAAGTTTTAACAAGAATTTTATGTTGCCTAATTATAGTCTCCTATTTAATTTTCAATGCAAAATTTTCTAAAGTCTTGACCTTTTTATGCCTCTTGCTTCGTCAATACTATTACATTCATGAAGTCATAAATAGGTCTTTAATTTATTCCCAAAATCAACGTAAGTTTCAAATGTTGTCTTGAGAAATTATTTGATGTGATGGATTTAACATTATAATCTTTTGAGTTTTATTTTGAAATATTAATAATTTGGAATAGTGATGGGTTTTATTTAATGTCCAAACTGATCAACATCCAAAAACAATTAATTCTTAAAGATATGAATAAGTTGTGTATGAAATAGCAAGAGTTAGACA
This sequence comes from Salvia splendens, assembly GCF_004379255.2. Lineage (NCBI taxonomy): Eukaryota > Viridiplantae > Streptophyta > Magnoliopsida > Lamiales > Lamiaceae > Salvia > Salvia splendens. The sequence continues at coordinate 3,983,796 of NC_056036.1, read as the reverse complement.
AAGAATTGAAACAGGAAGGCAAACTGTATGTAGCCACTGGAATTGCCTGCTGCCAACTTGACAAATCGAGTAATCAATTTGGAGACTAAGACAATTTTTGCACCTTTTCATTTGCACTTTTTCATTTTCTTGTGGTCTATAATTTAGACGTAGAATTTAGGTTTTCTTCATCTCATCACATATTTTATTACTATTTCTACAAGTTGGATCGATGTCTCATTTTAGATATGCCAGTGACGTGTGTATGTATATATGGCTGGTTTAATTAAAGAATATCATTTTCATTAGCTATGAATCATTTGAATGTCTCAATCTATCTATCTATCTATGTTTATATAGGTGTTGGCTAAATAAAAAAAAAATTATAATGAAAATTAAGAATTATTTTCAGCTTTTAGATTATGAAAATTATGTTGAATTTATTGAATAGATTAGTGGTCTTGGGTTTGAATATCTTATGTAACAAATATTTTAGTTTTTGAATTCATATATTTTCCCTACAAAATTCATAAAGTTTTTCAATGTGATGGTTCATAATTTTTTTAAATGGAGCGCAATTTACAATAATTTACAAGATCATTTTGTTAGAAACATTGTATAAAAGACGGAAAATATGATGATAATAATGAAACAAACTAGACTATAAGTTTGGTCGATGAAGCTCTCTTTCCACATAATTTTATTCCTCCATTTGTGTTCTTGGATTGACGTAAAAGCATCTCAAATCCACTATATATTGACATCAACAAACGTACAAAGTTCTGATAAAAGGGAGGCATACTTTCAGCTTGCTTGTTATGTTATATATGTAGTATTTCTCTCTAAACTCCATCTATTTATAAGTTGGAAATATGTACCTCTAGATGAAAGATCAAAGGCCTCAAGAAGAAGAAAGATCAAAGGCCTCGGCTTCAATGTGTACGACAATTTTTCGGTACACGTAAATTCAATTACTACTTTATATGTTAAGTGCAACTCGACATGTTATTAAGTGCTAAAGTGCGTGTCTTTCCCTCTATACTATTCAAGATGTCCATTTTCTATATTTAGAAATAAATCTCCTTCTCTCCTCTATCCTCATTTAAATATTCAACTACTTTTTTTCTCAACTTACTCCACCTAATAACTCTTTCTAAAATCTCGTGCCATTCAAGAAGGTGGGGAATTGTTTTTACCAATAAAATTAGATTTGTGTATAATAACTCATGTTAATTGATATTTTAATCTAGCTTCGTTTTTCGATCATTTAATAATATTCCCACCTTTAAGTTTTATTGCAATCAAACGATGAGAGTAACCTGATGTGATATTAAAAGATCGATCGACTCATTTTTGATAATTGAATGGAAAGTACATAGTAGTTCTCACTTCTCATGTGCAACAATAATTATAATTTCTTTTTTGTTTGTTCTTTTTCCTTCGTGTTTTTTGAGTTAGGGAATTAAATGTGTTCCTAAAAAATTAAATGACTTTGGGTTACAAAAGGTATATATGAAAGATCAAATCTAAGTCGGGTAGCAAATAAAGATTTAGTGATTTAACCCATTTTGGCATAGATTAAGTGTATGTGACAAATCAATTAATTATCCATTTTTGGTGGGAACCAAGTCATGTTCTTGTCTAATCAGATTGGTTCATCCACCTATTAGTTTTAAAATGTTATTGTTATTATTGTTAGAATAGGTTTTGGGGAATATTGTATCTCTCATTCTTATTGAAACGAATACACATTTACATGCCTCTTTATAGGCTCAAGAATACAACTTAAGGTAAGTTTATTACCCTAACTAATCTTCTATACAAGGAGAAAATTAATTACTAATTTTCCACTTATTGTGATTGCAGGGAATCAGCCTCTTGATTCTCCGTGATCTTTCCTTCCAACACTCCCCCTCAAGTTAAGTGATGAGATCACCAATACTTAACTTGTCCAATACACCTCGAAAAGAGTGCGAACTTACTGCCTTTGTCAAGATGTCCGCCAGTTGATCTTCTGACTTGACATGGGGTAACTCCACCACCTTTGCATCAGTAGTATCCTTTATGAAGTGTCGATCTACCTCCACATGCTTGGTTCGGTCATGTTGAACTAGATTTTCCGAGATACTGATGACAGTCTTATTATCACACAATAATCGGCACGGCTGAGTGGATTTGAGGTCGAGTTCGGTCATGAGCTTTCTAAGCCATAGCACTTCTGTCAATCCACTCTTAATTCCTCGAAATTCTGCCTCGGCACTCGATAAAGCTACCACCTTTTGCTTCTTACTTCTCCATGTTACCAAGTTACCCCCTACAAAGGTAAAGTACCCCCCGGTTGACTTCCTGTCATTTGGATTTCCTGCCCACTCTGCATCCGTATAACCATGTATTTCTAAATACCCGTGTTTCTTGAAAAATACTCCATGGCCCGGTGTACCCTTCAAGTACCGTACTATTCTCAACACTGCCTCCTAATGCTCTTCTTGTGGTGCATGCATAAACTGACTTACAACTCCAACGGCATAAACAAGATCTGACCAGGTGTGGGATAAATAGATGAGTTTCCCGACCAATCGTTGATACCTCCCTCGGTCAGCGAGTTTGGCTCCTTCACGAATCTGTAGTCCGTGATTCTGGACAATTGGAGTGTCTGTTGGCTTGCAGTCTATCATCCCTGTTTCTGCTAGAATATCAAGCACATATTTGCTCTGATTGATAAAGATCCCCTGCTTTGATCTAAGCACTTCTATTCCTAAGAAGTACTTCAAGTGGCCAAGATCCTTCATTTCAAACTCCTTGGACAGGTTCTTCCTTAGCTGATCTAATTCTTCTTCATCATCACCAGTAATAATCATATCATCAACATAAATAATGAGACATGTAATCTTACCATTCCTCTTCTTGAGGAACAAGGTGTGGTCTGAGTTGCTTTGGCGGCAGTCATATTTCTTCATTACTTCTGTAAACCTCCCGAACCATGCTCTAGGGGATTGTTTGAGGCCATACAACGTCTTTTTGAGCTTGCAGACGTCTCCGTGCTGGAAGTCTTCTGTAAACCCAGGTGGGGGAACCATATAAACGGGGTTGGTCAGTTTTCCATATAGAAAGGCATTTGTCACGTCGAACTGATGTAGGGGCCAATCACGATTAGCTGATATCGAAATTAACACTCACTATATTGATCTTAGCAACTGGTGAGAACGTTTCTGCATAATCGACGCCGTAAGTCAGGGTATACCCTTTTGCGACTAGTCTCGCCTTGTATCGGTCAATAGATCCATCAGGTCTTCTTTTGACTGTAAACACCCATCTACATCCCACGGTAGTAGCTCCTTTTGGCAGTTCACTGACTTCCCAAGTCTTGTTCTTCAATAAAGCATCCATCTCTACAAACATCGCATCTCTCCAATGTTTAACTTTCATTGCCTCTTCGGCTGTAGAGGGAATTTCCTCTTCCTCGTAGAAGCAACTTCAAATGCTCTAGCCATCTTGGTTAGGTTTCCTTTCACAAAGTTTGCCACAACGTACTGGCTTTTCCTCCTAATTTTTTCTGGTGAGAATCTCTTCGGTGGTATTCCACGAGTACTTCGTGGTGGAAGTATATATCGACATGTGCTCTCATCTAGAGTCGTGTCTACAATTTCTGCATCAGTAGGATCAGTAGTTGAACTATTTTCTTGAGGTGAATCGGGAATTACCTCAGATGCCTCGGATATCGGTTGAGGAGAGACAATAGGACGCGGTTGAGAGTGCTCTGTTGTGTTTGAGACCTGCTCGGCGACAGTGCCAACCTTTTCTGTTGGGTCCTCGTTGGAGAGATTTGACTCAGGCACAAACCAACTTAGGTAGTCAACTGTGTTGTATGACTCACTCTCCCCTCTGACTACTAAGGTGGGTGTGGTAATATAACTCGGTTTCCAAAAAATTGCAATTCATTATGGTTACTACCCTTTTTGTAGTTGGGTCATAGCATCTATACCCCTTTTGGTTAATCCCGTAACCCACAAAAACACACTTGGTAGCAAAGGGTGACAACTTCGTTCTGTCATGTTTTGGGATATGGACATAAACGGTACATCCAAAGACTTTGGGTTGGAGGTTAAGGTGTTTGGGCAATTTGGTGAGTTTGGAGAGCGTATCGAGAAGGGTTTTTTTGTTTAGGATTTTAGTGGGAAGTCGATTTATGAGATAGATGGAGGTAGCAACAGCTTCGGGCCAGAAGTGGGTAGGAACTTTAGATTCAAACATCAAGACTCGGTTGATTTCAAGGATGATTCTGTTTTTCCTTTCTGCTACCCCATTTTGTTCTGGTGTATAGGGGCACGGGGTTTTATGGATCAGGCCTTTTTCGGTAAAGAAGTTTGTCATTCTTTGGTTCACAAATTCCCTCCCATTGTCGGATCGAAGGGTCTTTATTGTGGTCTGAAATTGGGTTTGGATAAGGTTAAAGAAAAGAATGAATTTGTCAATCACTTCAGACTTGTGTTTTAAAAAATATATCCATGTCATCCTAGTGCAATCATCCACAAAAATCACAAAATATCTCAAACCATTCCCCCCCAATAATAGGTGTAGGCCCCCACACATCAGCATGAACAAGGGAAAAACAGAATTCATACGAGTATGCGTAGATTTAAATGATTGTCTGTGGCTCATGGCCAAAGCGCAAGTCTCACAAGAAAAATATTTTTGAATAGAGAGTTTAGGAAAAAGTAAACTAAAATAACCAGGGGGAGGGTGTCCCAGTCGTTGGTGCCAAAGCCAAATCTCTCGTTTCGTGGACCCGTGAGCCAGCATCACACTACCTTGTTGAGCTATCTCGTCCACATAGTAGAGTCCTTGGCTCTCAGTGCCACGCCCAAGTATCTTCCTCGTCCGAATATCCTGCAAAATACAGAAGCCGGGGTGCATCAGCAAGGTGCAATTCAATTCTTTTGTTACATGGCTTATAGACATCAATCTCTAGGACAAAGTAGGAACATAAAGACAGTTCGACAATATCAGGGTTAGGGATATTTTAATAGTGTCAGCCCCAGCCACGGTAATTAATTCCCCACTCGCGGTCTGTATATAAGTTTTAGTAATTTCACTAAAACTAACAAAATCATTTTTATTTGGAGTCATGGTGTCGGTGGCTCCACAATCAAATATCCATCCCTTTTTTATCACCCCCACTATCCTTCTTTATGGTAAATGCAGCGGAAATACGGTTCAAGGGCTCAAACTGGTTTTTAAGTGGGATAAGACTAAATTGCACAATTTTCAAACAATCAGGGGGTTTTCACAATAATTCACAATCTGGGGTTCATCATGTAATTCATCATAAGTTTGGTGGTTGTCATGCAATATCCGGGGTCTGTGATCTAATTTTATCAAATCTGGGGGATCATTTTAACCCCTAACCCTTTACCTCCTTGACTTCTGCTGCCTCCCCCATTCCGGTCCCATGCTTTTCCGGCGAAATTGACGGCACCGATCACTCCACCACCGTTCCCGCCTCTGCTGGGAGCCTCTGGTTCTTCCTTCTGTTTCCCCCGATTGGTCACCATGTCCCGATTCCCAGTCGGCATTTTCGCCGCCTAATTTTCAGCGGAAATTCCAATTGCCATCTTTGCTTTCGCCGTCTGCCTTTCCTCCCACCATTCGGGATATCCGTTCAATTGAAAGCAAGTTTCTCGGGTGTGTTTTTGCATCCCACAGTGGGAACACCAAAGTTTCGACTTGTCCACCGGTTTGTTCCCCGGGCAGTGAGCGGCGGTGGTTTGACGTGGGGCTCCGCTCTGGTACCCTTGTCGCTGTCCTTGCGCCGCCAGTCCGTGCCCAATTCCTTGTGAGTCTTCCCCACCGTGACTGTGGGTGATGGCATTTGGGGATTCCGGTGGCCCTAGTCGCCGTCTGGCCGCCTCCTTTTTAACCCACCTATAGGCAGTTTCCAGCGGGGGAGGGGCGATACTTCTTTGAGGATGTCTCGCCGGACTCCCTCGTGTTATTCATTCAGTCCCGCCAGAAATCGGAGCAGCCTTTTGGTGTTTGTGTAGACTCTGAATTGATTTACTCCTTTCTCGCAGCAGTCGACCGGTTGTTTCTGGCACCGGTCGATATTGATCCACATTCCGTGGAGTTTGCGGTAGTATGTTTCCAGATCCATATTCCCCTGTTTAATTGTGTTTGCTTCGTCTTCTAGGTCATACACGAGGTAGAGGTCAGCCTCACTCTCGTATGTGACGGCTAGGATGTCCCATATTGCATTGGCCGATTGATGATGGGTGAAATCTGCAATAATATAATGTTCGATATTATCCACAATCCACGAGAAGACAATTAGATCCGTCTCTTCCCAATCGCCATACTCCTTGCTTTCCGACAGTGGTGGAGCCTGTTTTCCGGTTATGTGGGAGTAGCCTCCCCTACTCCCTATTGCAACCTTCATCAGCCGCGACCATAGTGGGTAATTTCCTCCGTTGAGTTTGAACTCAATAGTGACGTTCTTACTCGCTCGTATTTTACTGCCTGATGATTCTGATTCTGTTGGTTTCTCGTCGTCTGACATTTTGGGTATTGATTTGAATTTGTTTGCTCACTGGGTTTTTGTTGATTTGGCCGAGATTGGTATGGGTTGGGCGGTGATGAACGAAAAAATCTGAGCCCTAGTTTAAATCCTGCTCTGATACCATGTTAGAACAGGTTTTGGGGAATATTGTATCTCTCATTCTCATTGAAACGAATACACATTTACATGCCTCTTTATAGGCTCAAGAATACAACTTAAGGTAAGTTTATTACCCTAATCTAATCTTCTATACAAGGAGAAAATCAATTACTAATTTTCCACTTATTGTGATTGCAGGAAATCAGCCTCTTGATTCTCCGTGATCTTTCCTTCCAATAATTATTTCCAAATGTATTTCAAGGCATACAACCTTTTATGTCCATCCTAACTAATATTGAAAATTAAGAAGAAAAAAAATCATACTGTACTATATTTTATCATGGTTTCTCTTAAATATTTCACATAATTAGAGAGGGAGTATCTAGTACGAAGATCATCCAAAAATGACAAAAAAAAGAAGAAAGAACAAAATCAATAGAAATCCAAACTCAACTGACCAAATCCAACCAAATCACTGGAAATCACATGACAAATGTCATGCATATTTTCAGACATATTTATGATCGAATTGATGCACAAAACAGCAGAACACTCATTATTTGATATAAACTCACTAAAAATAATTTAATTTACAACGCTTAAATAATGTATTAATTGAAGTTTGGATTTAAACTATTGCTAAGTGACTAAGTCAATCTATGGAGCGACTATCAAAAGTCAAATTCTAAAAGAAATGGTAATAACTAGATAATGTACTCACTTTTTTTCTTCCTTACTAGAAAGACAATGGCACGATATATTGTCTTGTAACAATAATAATATTAAACAGACTATATTAAACAATGCACATTACAAATAAAATAAACAAATTGGAAGATATGTAAATGTAATATGTTTATATATAAAAAATTAAATCACGTCTATTCACAGCATCATATTTTTGACTCAAAAGTGTAGTATAATAATGCATATTGGACTAGACGATTAAATTATTTTATATGTGACGTCACTTCTCTCTATTTTATTACATGTGAATATGGTAAATAATCATACTCTCAGCTCAGATTGTTGGATAACGTGAATCTTGGTCATTTTATGCCACTAGCTAATAAATCCAATTTTTAATTAAATTCTAACTGTTGATATACAGCAACATATGTTGGTTTCAATTATTTTACTTTATTATGTGACTAACTGCATGATTTGTGTATAATAGTTATAATGATAACAAATGTATATCTTTGTCTTGACGAAATAAAATAGTTTTTTCCGTGCATGTAACCTATGTAGGGTTCAGATTAAAGCAACCAATTATTAATTCCAAATTTGAAGATTTGACATTTAAAATACTAGTAGTATATATGTTCATGCATTGAACTTTGTCGAAAAATTGCTCCATAAAATGCTACAAGGCTTTTAAAAATAATTTATAAGCATTTCACACACGGTAATGCATGATCACATAATATTTATTCAAACATAAAAAGTTAACTAATTTGTATTTTGATATGCAACAATATTATTTCAATTGATATAAACATTTTAAAAAAAAGTTATAATACAGACCTGTATCAGATTTCAAATATATTGATATCAGTTGTCACCACAAAATTATTTAATTTTGGATTCAATATCAGTTCGTTGATTCATGAATATCAATTTCCGACTCAATATCAGTAATTGATATATTTTATGATGCCAACTGATATCAGCTAATAATTTTCAATCCTAAAAGTTCTCATTTTAAAAAAATTCCAACTGGAACCATTTCCTAAATTTATATCCTCATACATTTAAAATTTGTGAGATGATTCCATAACAAACTACTCCAAAATATATTTATCTGCATATTTCGATCAAAATTATTTTTGAAAGCCTATTGTTACCCTTTTGTTTAGACGTGTTACTTAAAGTCTGAAAAAGGGTGATGCAAGTCAAGTCAACATAATCAAACACAATTACAAGTGAAAACAACCCTAATATTATTGGGGTTGAAAAGGTATACCCTAATTAAACCAACCACTAAACTATAATGTGGAAAATCTTCGAGTATCATGCTTTAATTATTCATGTGTCATTTTCATGATGATGAAATTATGTTATCAACATTTCGTGATAGATACGATATAATAAATTAGCATAGAAAATCAATTGAATTGTGATCAATTATGTTCTCTTCAAAATCATGAATCTTCACTAGCTATAATCAAATGATTAATTATGAGGCCATCTTTATGCTTTCGAGTCAACTCAAAGATGTCGAGGCTACTAGTATAAGTATAGTTGAAGATCGTGATTTGAATCCAACTTCTATTTAATGACTTATCTTCTATCTTTTATAAAATAAACAAAAAGTAAACTCGAGAGTGGAGAAACTCATGGTAGATAATTTAATTAATTGCATTATCATTAACAAAATTTTAATTTATCTGCACGGTAAAAGATGCTTATCGTTCAACTAATAGGTGAAGAGTCCAAGTCAACTATAAAATTATGCGTGTAGAATTATCCATGTAAAATTGTGCGTATGTGAATCTAAAATATAGAGATAGACAAACAGTTTAGATCGTAAAAGTGAGCTCTACCAAATCTTGGAAAACCATGATTCAAGACATACCTAGTAATTTATGTAAGAGATGTAAATTGTTTGTTTTTTTAAAAAAACTTCTCACCGACCCATTAATAATATTAACATATTTCAAAATGGTTGGTTGCCCATGTCGAAAGATGCCACTATTTCGTGCCATAAATATGGCCTCCAACTATATACACACCTATGTAAACGCCACATAGGTGTGTGTGTGTGTGTGTTTTGATTTTATGTACATTGTGTTTAGTGTGATTTGAATTTTCTTGTACCTAAAAAATAAAATAGTATCCTACATCAATAGTAGTTTAATGAAATACTACGTGACAAGCGTAAAACCGGCCAATTAAACCAAAGATTAAATTGAAGCAACCAAGATATATATAGTGAATCATCCCATGTTAGAAATATGACAACGTGTATGTCTCAAATTTCTAGAGCAAGAAATACTGTCTGCCAGCAACTTTTATCAACACATAATAAATCTTGCCTTAATTGGCGAATCATCAATCCATGCAACTTTGTCATCAATGTCAAGACATTACACTTAAGTATTTGTAATTTTCAGCCATCCAACGTTCATAGCTGTCTCAATTAAATTCTTTGTAGTTTCTAGCATCAAATTGTGGATCTAACACATATCCAATTCGTAAAATAGTCCAATCTACTTATCACCAATTAATTAGCTTATGGAGTATAATTTGAAGTGAAACATTTACAACTACTAGTACTATATAAATCTCATGAGTTACTCTACTCATTATTAAACAACAAATAAATAGAATTTGAGGTGGAAATATACACCCCTGTAAGAGTGGTGCCATGTCAAATCCAGCGTGCAATAATACATAAATTTTTCGATGCTGAAATGATCTGGGCCTCATGACCTAATTCAAAATGGTTAGTTGTCTAGCTATAAAATCACAAAGAATGAGTAATTTTTCGGTCAGTCCCACACCTTTAAAGTTGGAATAATAAGTCACGAAGTTTCAAAAGTTCTGAATTATCTCATTTGACCAATTTTTTTTTATATTATGTTCAAAACAACGTCATTTAGTCATTCACGTCGAAAAATCAATACACATAAAATTTATGTAAGTATTCATCGAGATTGCAAAAATTTTACATGTGATCACCATATTATTTAGCATTGTATTTGCTTAGAAAAAAAATCATCGTGGGACAGTTGAAAATTTTGAAACTTCATACTTTGTCATTCAAAGATTGAAACGTATGAGAAAAATCAAAATTTGACCAAAATTTATAATTTTATACTACTTAATATATTAATTATAACCCGATTAAAGTTACAGAATATGTCCCATGTTTTACTAAACTATGTGAATAACCGATAGTAACCGCCAATTATGAAGCCGAGGAAAAATCCAAACACCGAAAAAAATGATAAAGAATTGAATGAATTTCGAAAAAGAAAAAAAAATGGGGCCTGACTGTCTCATATTCCTCAACCCCTTTGTCCCTTTTAACATGGAGAAAACTGTGGCAGATCTCTCCCTACTATAAATGCCTCTCTCTCCCACCATTCATCAATACAACAGTCCATTAAAAAGAAAAAAGAAAAAAAATGGAAATTGAATCAGCAAAGTGCGAGTGTTGTGGACTAAGGGAAGACTGCACACAAGATTACATCACTCAAGTGAAGTCGAAATTCCAAGGCAAATGGCTCTGCGGTCTCTGCTCCGAGGCCGTTAGCGATGAGCTTAGCCGAGGCAAGGCCCGGTCCGGGTTGGACGAGGCCGTCAAGGCCCACATCTCCTTCTGCCGCAACTATAAGTCCAATCCGGCCGTGAACGTCGCTGACGGAATGAGGCAGATGCTCAGGAGGAGGACCGATCTCTCTTCGCCCTCGTCTTCGTCTTCGTCTAAGAAATATTCTAGATCGTCGAGCACGTCGCAGGTCGGATTTTACTAGCTTCATTTGTTTGTGTCAATTTGGAATAAGGTTAATTAAGTTAACTTTTATGATCATCATCTTCTTGTCGCGGTTTGTATAGCTTAATTTCTTTTCTTTCTTTTTTTGTTATCTTTATTTTTATGGGATGTAATGAAATCCTTCTCCTCTTACGATGATGTAGAATTTTTTGTGGGGGAAAAGTGATTCTAGCATTGAATTTAATTGCAAGAAAGTAATGGAACCATTTTTTTCTTTATTTTTTTTTCATGCAAATATATGTGTGTGGAGAATGATTAAAAGGGAGGATGATATATGCATTAAACTTTAGAATAGTTAAGATAGGTCAACTTCCCACTTAAACAAGAAAAGTGTGGAGTATGAGAATCGTGATATATGCTTTACATATTTTAATATATATTTATAAACACAAAATATATTAGTACGTATATAACCCAATTGAGTACCAAGGTAGAAGAAGATAGCTCAACTACATGAGTCATCATTAAGCATATCTTTTTCAAGTTATTAGTTTGCCAACTTGGACAAAAGGCATTATATAAAATTTGTCAAAAAAGCATCAACCAACTCAACTTAATTTGCCCAATGATTTCATCAATATAAAACATTATGGGCATAAGTATAATATACATATATCAATCACATATGCAGTGGTTGCCCTTATTTTCAACTTCATTTTGCTCGTACAGTTAAAAAAAATAATTTTGTTTTTCTATTTTGGTTCATCTCTCAAAATTTGTCACAATCTATATATATATAATAGTAGTAAGTTTATCTCTAATAATATGGATCCCAGTTTTTTTATTAGAAACTACTTAACCAATTTTGGATTAAAACACATATTGTTCAATATAAAGACTATTTTTTGTGGTGTGTGAATACATAATCACATGTGGTGTAAGGTAATATATACATGGAGGTAGCACCAAGATTACCAATTTAGGAATTAGGTTCGATAGTATGTCACCTCGTTGGAATGAATTCGACTCATTTTCTATGTTACATCAAAGATAGAGTATGAGATATCTGCAATAACATGTCACATGGTGGGTGTGGGTGCATATATCTATGATCAGCAATCCTCCCAACAATTCTGTGGTGAGCAACAACATATGCATACAACCAAAATTCTCTCCTTATTAAAAAAAACCACCAATAATTCTTCAGGAGAGAGAGAAGGGGGTGTGCTGAGATTGAGACATGAGAGAGAACTAAGAGAAAGACATGATATATAATTATATATAATAGTACTACTATATTTACAGTGTTTGTGTGATTCTGGTTCATAACCAAACAAACAGCAAGAACAATATAAAGGGTAATTTTTAATTTATTTTTGCTATATTCCATAATCAAATCAATGATGTTTTCTTGTCTTAAACTGTTTTTCAACAGTTTTCTTAGCCCGTGATTGGAGAAAAGTTAAGATATCTATACTATACTACTACTTTTGTGATTTTAGTTTGTTTTTCTCTTCAACAACATTTTAGGCAGACCAATGGCCAATAAAGAAAAGAAGAAAAAATGATTTAATATACCTGATAATGATATAAATAATTGTAGCACACAGGCAAACCTATTTAAATTATTTGAATATCGGCTTATAAATTAATATTCCAGATTTTATAAAACTATTTAGATCTCATATATTTTGGAACTAAAATATCCAAGTGTTCGAATATTGTGACTCAGCATTTGAGATGTCTAGTTGTATCATATTTGATGCTACAGAATTATTTCTCAAGATAAAGATTGGATTTTTGTATTGTTATTACAGAAAAGGAATTCGATTTACTATTTCTATAGATACTACTCCCTCCGTTCCATAGTAGTGGAGTCATTTTGCCATTTTGGTACGTTCCATAGTAGTGGAGTCATTTCCCTTTTTAGTAAAAGTTAACACATTTCTTCTCACTTACTTTACTCTCTCTTACTTTATTCTCTCTTACTTTATTCTCTCTTCATCTCTCTACTTTCTTAATCTCCGTGCCGAAAAGAAATGCCCCCACTACAATGGAACGGAGGGAGTATAAAATTATGCGTGTAAAGCACCCAATATCGTATTTTAAAATTTATAAATTAAAATAAGAATTCTCAAAATCTTATTAAGAATATCGTATTGTAAGGACCGAATAAGCACCCAATAAGAATATCGTATTAAGAAATCTCAGCCCAAATCTTATTTCAATGCCCTAAAAGGCCAGCTATTCGCAAAAGCCCATAATAAGTGTGTGTGTGAGAGAGAGAGATTTAATATTTTTGGTATCCTGTCGACCGTTGGAGAATCAAAATTTCAAAAAAGGCAAGAGTATTTTAGGTATCCTCTTTGCACCAATATAAGTGGAGAGCAAAACACCAAGAAATTCAAATCCCACAAAAAATATGATTTCTAGAAAACACAGAACCCTCGAAGAAGCCACGAAGATGGCGATGCACACCCCAATTTCTTCTGTCAAATCATCGCTCACAGTCGACAGCAGCAACACTCCATCAGAAAGCCGAGATCTTTTCTACTTCCCAGGCTGCAAGAAAGATGCCAACTGCAAGTGCGAGATCTGCATCGCCAGCATCAACGCGACTCTCGACTTGATGACACAGAGCTCGAACCGAAGCTCGTTCAGAAAATCCTACGCCCCACGCACCTTCACTTCAAGAAGCCCCATTTATTTCAACTCTTTCTCGGCCAATCTCTCCACACCTAAATTAAGTGCTCGGACGATGACGCCTGTGGCGGCCTCTCCACCTCCCAGTTCAAATGAAACAATCAGTCGTCACAAGGAGGATAAGAGGAGAAAGGATGATTTGGGATATGGGGTGTTTTCCTTGAGAATATTATGGTGTTTAAGTTTAATCCTTGTTTTAGGGGCAGAGTACGGCGCTTCTTGGGTGGTCTCTGGGATTGCGAGGGCTAGGTTATCCCCGGATTTCGTCAACAATTTGGGACTGAAATCCGGGGTTTATGAAAATTTGAGTGGAAGATTTGTGTTCTTGAAGAATGAGTTGGAAGGGTTGGTTGGTGGAGATGTCTCAAGCTGTAGCTCTGTTGATCATTCCTTGTGGAGAATCAATCAGGTTTGTAGTGAGTGTAGTGTGACTCATTTGATTCTGTTAATTGATACATTGTGTTATTGGATTTAGGATGGAAGGCTGCTAACCTCGCGATGTGTGCTCTACGAATCGATGATCGAGGAAGTAAGCATTTGGGGCTGGCCGCTGCCGACTGCTGGATTGCTTGCAGCTGAGTATTCAACAAGATCATACACAGTCATAACAGGAAGAGTTAGAGAGGTAACAAAATCTACTATAAAATCAACTGGCAGATTTGTACTTATATTTTACACCATGTTTATAGCTCTGATCTCTATGATTCATTTTGCTAGTGGTCAAATGGGGGTGCTGAGTATCTGGTTCGGGAGGCTGGTAACAGCTCATGGACACAGCAAAAATGGAGTACCTCGGTGGTGCAGCTCGAGTCGAACACATGGATCCTCGAGTACAGAAGGAGCTTCATTGGGCACAACCCAAAGTTGGTCTCAGCTGCAGTGGAGTTCTTGAGATTCAAGCTCACAAGCCAGTTCAAGAAGATGAAGAGAGAGTTTTGGTTGGCACCTGCATTCGGCGGTCAAAATTCTGAAGATAGACGAGGGCGCATTGTGCCTCCTACATGAGATATTTAGTCATCTCTTCTCAATCCTCATGAGAAGCTCTTCATGTTATAGAAATTTTAGTTTATGGTGCTATAATATAATGGTGCAGTAGTAATATGTAGACACCAAATTTTAGCAATATTAAAGAAGTGACAATAATTATTTTCACTTGTTGTGGAACAAATCAATTTGTCTCACCAGTAGTCCTTGCAAGAACACACACCATCTCTACATCGATGAAATCTAGTCCTATCTCTGATAATGATTTCTGTATCCAACACCTTCGAAGCCATCTTCATGAAGTCGTGGCAGTCCTCACAGATCCTAAGGTTTTTAATTATACGAATCGTGGATTGTTTCTTCCTACTTATCAGCCCGTAACACAAGGCTAGCTTCTCGCTGTGCCAAAGAACGGCCTCTTTCTTTTCATCTTCGCTCAAGTCCACCAAAACGCAGTTGGTGTTTGGAGCATAGCCTACCTCTCTCAGTTTGTCAACCACCACGCCTAACTTGGCGTAGATCTCATCTGTTCGTCTATGGCTCTTGTCTGCTGTCAGGAACGTGTGCATATCACCATTCATTTCAATCATGCTGCATCCTCGTTCCTTTGATACGCCTTTATGCTTCATGGCATTCCTCACAGCTCCGACATTCTCCCACTTCCTCTCTTTGGCATATATGTTTGATAAAAACACAAGGGCTCCATCGTGATCAGGATCGATATCGAGAAGACGTTTTGCTGCAAATTCTCCTAACTCGGACTCACCATGAATACGGCAGGCAGCCATCAATGATCCCCAGATGACAACGCTTGGAGCCATTGGCATACCCTCGACTATCTCCAGAGCATCTCTGAGACCACCAGCTCGACCATAGAGGTCCACCATGCATCCATAATGCTCTAGCCTCGGAGCTATTCCATATTGTTTCACCATTGATTCAAACAACTTCTCTCCCTCGTCGACTAGTCCTGCATGACTACAAGCATACAGAACACCCACAAACGTAATCCAGTTCGGTTCTACATTTTCAACTCTCATCTGTCGAAAATGTCTCAGGGCGTTGTCCACATCCCCGTGTGTGGCAAAAGCATTGATCATGCTTGTCCAAGATATGACGTTTTTCTTACGCACACGGCCATAAACTTCCTTCGCTCTGTCAAGACTGCCACATTTGGCATACATATCAATCAGGGCATTATTGATAGGCAAAGCCGTTCCAAAACCTTTCTCATCCACATACAAATGGACTTGTTCAGCCTTATCCAGCGCACCAAGACGAGCACATGCTGAGATAACGCTCAACATGGTGACTTGATCAGGCTTAACTCCAAGTTGCTGCATTTCACGAAATATCTCAAGAGCTTCACGAGGCTCATCACTATTCGCATAACAAGAAATCATGGCGCTCCAACACACCAGATCTTTATCTACCATTTCATCAAAAATTAATCGAGCAGCTTCAAGATTGCCGATTTTTGAGTACCCTGTGATCATGGCAGTTGAAGCCACAACATTTTCTGGCTTCAGCTCGTCGTAGAAACTCTGTGCTTTGTCCATGGCGCCGAAGTTGATATACATGTTCAAAAGCGCAGTCTGCAACTGATAATCGACTACGACGTTGCTCTCAGATATGTATTCTTGCACTAGCCTCCCAATATCCAAATTCCCAACACGGCTGCACGCAGCAAGAATGGTAGTAAAAACTCTAGCGTCAGGTTTTATAACAGAGCTCTTCATCTCTTCCAAGAGGGCTAAGACATCATCAAAAAGCCGGCTTTGACAATATCTGTTTGATCAACAACTCAAAATTACAACCAAGAATAATGATTCCTTCACTTGCAACAACAAAATTTGATCCTCATTTAACTCTAATAAATCAATGTACGATCATGATATTAATCTAATTCTATGTTTATTGCTATCAACAATTTCACACTGATATATGCATGTAAGCATTAAAATCAAAATTTGTTTGTTAGAATTTTCTTCAAAAAGTTTCCAATAAAACTCACCCATCGATCATGATATTCCAAGTGACGACATCTCTTTGAGGCATTTTATCGAACACTGTACGGGCCTCCGAGATTAGCCCACAAGCGGCGTACATTCCCAGCAACGCAGTTTGCACAAAAGGGTCGGATTCGAACCCAAGCTTCGCGGCCAGACCGTGAATCATCTTCCCTTCACTGAGAGATAGAGCTCTCGACGCCGCTTTGAGCAGCGGCGGGAAGCTGAACCTGTCTACGGGGAATTTGTTCTGCATCGCTTGGAAAAACACGAGCGCCTTGTGGGGGTTGTCCGAGCGGGAGAGATGTTTGAGGATCTTGTGGGGCAGCTGGCGCGGCGGAGGGATGTCGGCGGGGATGAAGGAGAGTAAGGAGAGGGCGTAGGAAGGGAAGGGGAGGGAATAGAGTAGGAGTTGGAAGAGGTGGTGGTTGTGGTGGTGGTGGTGGGGGTTGCGGAGGATTTGAGCTTGGATTTGCTTGAGGTGGGGGAGGGAAGTGGCGGTGGAGATGAGATGGGTGAAGTTGGGTGGGTGGCGGTGGGGCGCCGGGACGGGAAGGAGTGCGGCGGAGGGCAGAGGCTGAGCCATGACTGCAATATGTTCGACGAAATGAGTAAAAATTAAAATAAAACAATTCTTTCTTTTTTTTTTGGAGAAAAAACAACTCTTTCTATTCTTCGTTTCTTTCTTTTCAATTACTAGTAATTTTTGCTCTTCAGATGATAATAATTTATTTAATAACTATACTACTTCCATTGTCTTATTGATGTTGGCCGTTTTCCTTTTGGGGGTATGATTTTTTAATGTTATTTCAAATTTTTCTTCGGTTTTCTGGAATGTGTTTATTTTCTTAAAAAATGGCAGTACGTAATTATGATTTGTTAAAGACAGAATCAAGACGATTTTGTGACTTAGCGAGTTTTAACGTAAATCAGTAAAGTAGGAAGGAAAGATAAATTATTAAAGTTTTCCCTTTTCACTATTAGGAGTTTCATTTATTTTCGGCATGAGTTTAAGAAATGTTTAAGAAAAATAGACGAAAAAGTTAGTGAAATATTAGTCTTATTTGTATACAGTATTAGTTTAAAATGAAATGGAAGTGAAATGAGTTAGCGAAATTTGAAGTATAAAATCATTTATAGTAAAAAAGAATCGAGAGTCCTACGGAGTGTGAAAATGGGACTCCTAATCGCAGATGGAGGGAGTTTTATTAATTGTAGGTGGATAAATAGAAGATAAAATAAAAGTAGCAGGAAGAAAAAATGATAGGCTAATGTTACAAAAGATGAAATGTAATTAGATAACTCAAAATTAAAGAAAAAGATATTGGTCGTGGATGGAGGAGTATAACTTTTGAAATCAAAGACACATAGCTAAATCCACTTGGTTTTCCAGGTCATTCCTAATTTATGAAATCCCAGTCCTTACTCGAAAAATAAAAATAACATTTGCCCCAACAAAAAAAACCCAAAATCAAGAACTACCGTCGTTATAAAACAATTTCAACAATGCATTTGGCCAGTTAACTAGCCAATGATTCACATATTAGAACTCAATAAAGCCCCATCACAATATTATGCTACTACTATTCACGAAATATAGGAAGCTCAATAAACGGACTACTAAAGAAACACCAAAATTTTGAATCATTGAGACAAACATATTCATTACAAGAAAACATTTATTCTGCATTTGGCAGAGGTGCAAAACTGTGGTTCAAGCATGAGAGTTTTCTGTGGAGTTCCCTACAGAAAGCTTTTGTCAATGCTCAATTTCTAGACTAAATTGTTCCTTGAGAATACGTTTAGGAACTCTACCGAATCCCTTGGAGACTTCTCCCATGTCCTTGAGCCGGGACACTTCCCGCTTCACCTGAGAAACTCTACTCAAGACAGCATCGAGCAATGAGTCCTGCTTCTCAGATATAGATGTATGCTTCAGCAGGGCAGACCTCTCTTTCTCAAGCTCTTCGTAGAGATTAATGATATACTTCTTCTGAGCTGAAAGCCTTTCCTCAGCTATTCTGTATTCAATCTCTTGCGACTTCCTTAGTTTGTCCAGGATGTAATCAATTTCGTTCTCCAGTTTCAGTGATTCCACTTGATAGTCAAACTTTGATGACAACACTGGAGGCGACACCAGTTGGCAGTCTTCCTGCTCCCTCTTTGGGATTTCCAGTACGCCGTTTCCATTTTGAGACAGCCCTATTAATATTTCAAGTTCACAAAATAAACATAAACGACAAGAATGCGCGAGGAAAGCAGGAAGGATAAAACTCAAATGCCTAATAGAAGCTAAGAATAGTTCCATTTTCTCTTGAAGAAAGCAACTCTCTTAAAACGTGAGTGTCAAATCTCACTCAATGAAGGTGTAATGGCTCCTGCAGTCAGTCTTGCGAAGAAGATCTAAGCTGAAGGAGACGATTTTTCCTAGAGTGTAAGAACAATTTTGGAATTTCTAAAACAGTGTAGATGAAAATTCGAAGAAGAAAAAAAATGTTAAGAACAGTATACCAGAAGCATCTTCAGAGACATCTTCCATCTTCCAAATATCATCCAGATAACTTCCATTCTTAAGCTGATGAATATAATCGACAGGTCATTATTGTGGCAATTGAAAAGGGCGTACAGACAAGAAAGTATAATTGTATTGAGAAATAATTATTAGCCTACCATTCACTTCAGATACCTTTGACATGGCTAGCTGAATAAGATGCAACAGCTGCGTTGCGCTTGTTCTATTCGACCCACGCAGCACACGGATGCCAACATTCAAGATCTTCTCAATCTCATCTGGCAAGTCATTTGATTTACATTTCTTTACTAGTCCAGTAACATACGAAACCAGATCGGTTCGCGTATCACAGCGACGGCAATAATACTCTGCATCCAAACCAATACTCCCTCCAACTGACCCAGCCAAGTAAGCTCGTAGAGCACAGTCAATATGACAACTATGTCCGCAAGCACCACCCTCAATATCAGCTTCACATCTAATGGAATTGTATTCTTCAGAAGCTTTCTCAATAGTTTGAGAACATAATATACAACAGCAATCTCTGCAGAAACCAGCTTCACCACAGCAAATATCACAGAACATGATTTGTGAAACAGAGTCCTCTCGTGCAGCTAAGCTGCTGCAAAATCTATTGCCAGCTTTACAACGTGCTACACCATCAGATACTGGATCTTCTGCTGCCTCCGGAAGGGCCCTGAGCATATCTCTATCAGCTGAATTTGAAGCATAATAACAGAGCAATATGTTAAATAATGTTTTATCTTAATGTAGTCAGAATAACTTATATCGAAGCCCAAAGTTTGTATGAGAGATAAAATATGAAAGATGAAAAGTTAAACTGAAACAAACTTTATAACACAACCAAAGCATGATGCAAACCTTTCTTGATTACTTTTGAAGGGATTCTCCAGCTGAAAGCTGCAAAGAAAGCATCAACATCTGCATCGGGGAATTTTTCTCGAATATAGTGTTCAAGTGACAGCCTGCTGGCGAAGCCTTTTCTATCTCCTATCTTGCGGAACCTGGTGGGAACATACAAATATCTATCTATAAAGTATCCCGAAGCAGAAATTCTTTTCCCGACTTTCCAGCGCCACTTATCACCAGGACTAGGCCAATCTTCAGGAGCATATGGAAGGCCTTCACCCGAATCATGAACAGAGACTGGGTACAGATTGAGACCATTTCTAACAAGCTCATACGGCAGCTCCTTAGTATCTCCCGGGCTGTCAATGTCCATAGACTCTTTTTCTGGCTCGCTAGACATTTAGGCTCTGTAACATGTAACGAATACGGCTAAAATAATCCTATAATATGAATATAGTAGTAGTTAACATATAATCATAAGATTAATAAAATATCAACCAGGAGGTGTAAGGACATGTTCATGCCAACAAAGATATAACAAAAGTGGACTTCCTTCAATAGAGCAAGTTCAATTGAGACTTGTTGAAGCATATAATTAGCTATAGTTATCGTAAACTCAGATTTTAATTCCTTAAATTGCTCAAAAACTCTTTTCTAGTAACCTTCGATCATGCTTGTTTCAATCAGACTTGTTGCTAATGAAATTAAAGTACATTCAACTCGATGGATATACCACTACATTAGGCAAAGCTGCACGATCAAACAAAAACGACATATATATAACTAGCTATAGTTATCGTAAACTCTAATTTGAATTCCTTTTATTGCTCAAAACCTCTTTTCTAGTAACCTTCGATCATGCTTGTTTTAATCGGACCTGTTGCTACTGAAATTAAAACACATTCAAGTCAATGGATATACCACTACATTAGCAAAGCTGCACGATCAAACAAAAATGGCATATAACTAGCTATAGTTATCGTAAACTCAAATTTGAATTCCTTTAATTCCCCAAAACCTCTTGTTTAGTAACCTTGGATCATGCTTGTTTCAATCAGACTTGTTGCTACTGAAATTAGAGCACATTCAACTCGATGGATATACCGCTACATTAGGAAAAGCTGCACGATCAAACAAAATGACATACCTCTGGAGAATGATTATCATCAACTCAAAATTGCAGAAAACAGAACAGAGTTAGGGCTTCTAATTCTGCAGAAAACAATAGAAATAGTAAGAATTCATGCAACGGCTGATCAAACAACTCAGCTGAATTAACTGATGCCGCGCAAAACCTAAATCGGTGCAAAAACTGAAGAAATAAAATGCACGCATTCTGAAGAATTCAATTTGCAAAAGTGAGAATTCAGATATATACACAAATACACATACATGCTCCTCAGAAAAAAAATACATTAATAAGCTAACAGCGAAATTAACTCAGAAACCCTAATCAACAGTAGACAGAATTGGAAATTGGAAATTGGAAATTGAGGATCATTATAAATAGCTTGAAAATGTTAAAGAAATGGCAACTCCAGTAGGAAATGACCGTTCTACCCCTGAACTCAGATTTCGTTGTCGGAATACATCAGGATTTCCGTTGCCTGATCGCCGAGTTTCCTCACGCTCCATTGGCGCGCGTGATCCTTCGGTCATTCCATTTCCCTCCTTTCTAGTATGATTTCATTTTGCAACACAGTGTCTCATGTCAACGAGCACGGATATAGGCCCAGACCCTCTTTTACTCCATGTCCTGAGGCAAGAGCACAATACCCACATCCGTGTTCTTCTGCAACGACAAGTTTAAGGGTCTAGCCATTCTATTATTCAATTTAAATAAAATCATTTCCACAAAATTAAAATGCATTAAAAATATCCGGAATACTAGTACAAATTAAAAAAAATTAAAATTACGTAGTAATTAAAATCCTAAAAGTTAAAAAGTATATAATTAAAATCCTAAAAATTAAAAATTACATAATTAAATTCATAAAATTAAAAAAAACCCACTACTCGTGGCCGAATTTCGCCCATATGGATGATGAATGTGTGTATTTATAGATGATTTTGGGATTAAATTTTTAAAAAAAATATCAAAAAATGGTAATAAATTCTGTATATTTTTGGGAATCCGAATTTATTTTTTAATTTTTGGTATTATTTTCGATTTTAAAAAAATGCCAACGGCCAATAGAAACGTGTCACGTCGCCCTGCTCAGCGGCACGGACGTGCTCTATGTATCGAGCAGAGCCATGCTAGCGGCGGACAGAGGTGTGCCGTGCTAGCGGCACGGACGGACGGACGGACATGCCACTGCGGACGCTCTTATCAATGATTTCTTAAACACGTTTAATTTCTTTAATTGATTTATTAATCATTATATATGGTTCAGTTGCCCGAGAATGCAAGTATTTAAAGTCAAATCTTCACACTTCATTAGTCGTCCGTATGAATATTTGATTCAATACGAATCTAATGTATAATTCATAAAGTAAGAGAAAAATAAATGATAGTGTAAGTAGTGTCAGTGGAGAGTGAACTCCACATCATTAGAAGTGTAGATTAATGGTATAAGTTGTAAATAAATTGATGTACAGAGATAATGTGTTGTTTAACTATTCCAAATCTAGAAAGTCCATATTTTTAAAAGGCGGACTAATAAAGAAATGTTCATACTTTTTTATGATGGATGGAGTATTATTTTATTGTTTAGTACCGTAATTATGAGAACTTGAGCGCCCGAGAAATCGGATAGAGCTCGCACTGTTCACATGAAATTAATAGAATTCGAATATGCTATTGAGCATGATATGCGTATATATGGCTTGAATGTTGAACCCAGAATTGCCATTGAAATCATTGATCCTTTGGGTAGCAAGGTTTCTGGCTTGGAATCTGAACCCAAAATCACCAAGGATTAAAGGTCAAATCTTCATATTCGTGGCTTTCGGTTTTTAAAAGCGCACACATTAAAAATCATTGACGTTTAAGTCGGGAGGTTTTGCAAAAGTGAAGTAGTCATCGCTGGAAATTGCTTAATCAGAACCCTTTGTGAATAAGCCACCTAGTTGGGTGATTTGGTGAGACTTCGCGTCAGAACAAGGAATGTGCACAAATTTTTGGCCGAGTGGAGTCGATAATGCTGAAAATGGAAACTGCTCATCGGAAACTTGGAAACTTATCAATACAGGGGGTCAATTCCGTCAATAGCCTCAGATGGTCAGTTCCGCAATAGCCCCCAAGCCTCCCTTATAAGCTCTCTCCAATAATTGCGTAATAAACCCCCGCTACTCATAACTACTTTCTATATCTTTTCAATTAAACGACACTATAAAATTTTTGTTTTCTGCATAATTTATGTGCAAAAATTTTAATAACCTAAATGTGCAAACTTCAAATGTATCTTACTTAAAACACCTATGTGATGATAATCAAAACGTATATACCTTTCCTTTATTCAATGAATTTATATAGTAATAATTGAATCACTAGGTCATTACAAATTTATTACTCCTTTGTTTTAATAGAAAACAATCATTTTTTCTCAACACAAAAGTAAGAAAAACAAGGTTAGGTGGGGGCCGTGGGGGCATTCATAAGACCACCCCCATAGGTGACTTTGTGATTGGGGGCAAGCATATAAGACAAACTAGAGAGAAATAAAAGTAAAATAAAAATAAAATAACCCAGCCCAACCCCCATTTTGTGATCTTGTCAGCATGCCCAACCTAAAGTGGAGGGCAAATGACACATGTCTATTTTCTATTGGGACAATGCATTATTGTTTTTGCTTTTTTTATTTACTATTAATTATTGATTTATACTACTTTATTTAATTATGTACATGTTTGAGAATGGTATACTATAAATATGAAATGTAAATATTTTAGATAATCAAATTTTGAATATTTTGAACATTGTGAATTTATGATATTTTTATTACTTTTAGTCATTAATTTAATTTATTTAATTATTATTTTTTTATCTTTATATATCATTTCAAAACTCATGTGAATTTTTCTTCCAAACATTCATGTGAGCCCCTCTTCTGAAAAATTCATGTGAACTACATTTGTCAAATCAATCACTTCTCCACAAACTCAAAAGCACAAGTTGTTTGCTCAACACCGAGAGTCTATTAGAAAAGATGTTGAGCGAGCATTTGTAGTCCTACAAGCACGTTTCGCATTTTTGCGAAGGTCGTGTCTTGTATGGGATAAGATTTTGATGGGAAAAATTATGATGGCTTGTATCATCATGCATAATATGATAGTAGAAGATGAACGTGATACATATCAAAATTATTAGGGGTGTCGAAACGTATCCGGACCCGATTTTGGCCGAAAAGTTAGTCCCGATACCCGTCCAGCAGTTAGTCGGGTATTGCCCGATACCCGAGTCGGGTATCCCGCACCCGACACCGCGGGTACCTGACCCGAAACATTTTTTTTTGAAATCTTCTTTTTTAAATATTGTTTGTATATTTTAGATGCTTTTTAAAAAATACTACTTGATGAATGTAATAGTCTCACTTGAAACTTTTTATTATTATTTAATTTTGTTGAGAATTGAGATCAAACCATGTAATCTTTGAAATATCTGCTTTAAATAATCGTATGAGCTGCACAAATATCACATGTAAAGTAAACATGTAATCCAAATTCAATTACAATGCCAAAAAAATCCAAACTCCAAATTACCATTCAAAAATCTAAATATGAAGAGCAAGTATTAAATATGTATCCGACCCGAAACATTTTTTTTTGGAAATATTCCTTTTTAAATATTATTTGTATATTTTAGATGCTTTTTTAAAAATACTACTTGATGAATGTAATAGTCTCACTTGAAACTTTTTATTATTATTTAATTTTGTTGAGAATTGAGATCAAGCCATGTAATCTTTGAAATATCTGCTTTAAATAATCGTATGAGCTGCATAAATACCACCTGTAAAGTAAATATGTAATCCAAATTCAATTACAATGCCAAAAAATCCAAACTCCAAATTACCATTCAAAAATCTAAATATGAAGAGCAAGTATTAAAATAAAAAATAAAGAATTATAAAATATCAATATATATATCGGGTATTTTAGGGACTATCGAGATACCCGATACCCGCAAAACCCAAAATTATTATACCCGACCCCACCCCGTCTCCCGATTCCGTCGGGTAACGGGTCGGGTTCGGGATTACCCGTTACCCGCTACCCGTTTCGACACCCCTAAAAATTATTATGATGCCACTGAGTTTATTCAAGATACGCATACAAGAGTACATGAAGAAAATGTTGAAGCCTTTTGCTATTCCACTCAACGGATCGGGAGCTTGTCATCATATATGACTAATCGAGCTCAACTCCGCAATAGAGAAGCTCATATTGCTCTTCGAGAAGATTTGATTGAGCACATTTGGATTAAATTTGACACAAACAATTAAATATGTACTAATGTTTATCTTGTTTAAGCTAGCTTTTTTTTCACTCTTCATTTGTATTTTGGTTTGTTTATTTCTATTATCGCCTTGTATGTTTTAATGAGTGTAATTTATTATTATATTGTGCTTTAATGATTTGAATATCTAATATTTTTTGTTTTAAATTTGAATCATAACTTTTTTATTACAATTTTAAGACATTATTTAAAATATCTAAATTAATTATAAATCAAAATATTAATATAAAATATATGAAAAAAAATATTTAATTGGGTTGGGTTGGGGTCACTGATGGAAGTAAAAAAGTTGATGGGGGTTGAATTGAGGAAGGGTTGTGTATGTAGAGGATAGAGAAATGAATATTTTATTAAAAGGTTGATTGAGGTTGAATTGAGTGAGTGTTATTGACATACACAACCCTTACTTTAATATTTTAAATTTATAATAAAATTTTGAGATTTCTTATCAGACTGATTAGGTATTTATTTCCTGTATAATTGAGACTTCCTTATAATAAAATATGACGTGATCAGCTCACAATCTACAAATCGTTACAATCAAAGAAATCACCACAATATCTATACAAAAGTGTATAACAATATACGTACAAAAGAGATTAGATCGACACGAAAACCATACATATTTAAGTACTTATACATAAAATACATTAATCAAAACAATTACAAGGGAAAAAACAACCTCAAAATATTGAGATAAAGTAGTTGAGAATTGAATAGGTCGAACGACCTTTCACATGATTTTGGATTGATAATACGGATCTTTTCCGGGTCAGAGCTCGGGTAACAAGTAATAATCCGATGGAACATCTGGTCTCGGAGATTGGGTTTGGGCTTAGTTAAAGACTTGGGCCAGAGAGCCCAAGACAATATATGTTAAAAAAAATATAATTGAGTCGGGGAAGAAAGAAGAAAAACAGTTTCCGACCAAAATTTCTGTTCCGGCGATCATGAAGATCCTAGTGGCCGTCAAACGGGTCGTGGACTACACCGTCAAAATCCGGGTCAAACCCGACAAGGTATGAGCTCAACGCCCCCCAAAATAGGATTAAAAAACGAAAGAAAATAAGCTCAATTTCAATTTTCCTTCTTGAATTTATGATTTGTTGTTGCAGAGAGGCGTGGAGACCTCGAACGTGAAGATGTCGATGAATCCATTCTGCGAGATAGCTTTAGAGGAGGCGCTCCGGATCAAGAAGTCGGGCCGGGCCTCGGAAGTCGTGGCCGTGAGCGTCGGCCCGGCCCAGTGCGCTGACACTCTCCGCACCGGGCTTGCGATGGGCGCAGACCGGGCCATCCACGTGGAATGCCCGGCAACGCTTTACCCCCTTTCTGTTGCTAAGATCTTCAAGGCGCTCGTCGATGCTGAAAACCCCGGCCTTCTCCTTCTCGGAAAACAGGTAAGTATTTTTTAAAAATAAAGTTGGATTTTAGGAAATTCTTTTGTTTCATTTTCTGGTTTTTACATTTGAGGTGAAGCTGTTTGTGATTTGTGCTAGTTATGTTTTCTGCTGTGTGATTGGAATTTTGGGATTGATGGATTTCTCATATACTTTACGGAGGATGTTTAGTCTTGAGGATTAGCATAGATAGATAAACATTGTATTGAGATTGACTAATTTATTATTTACTACGATGGATTGACACTTTTGGGATATTTTATGGCCTTGAATTGGGATATTGCTAATAAGTAAGATACAAATACTCAATACGTTTACTAGTAAACTGCCCGTGTTTAAATTGGGTAAAGTGTTCTTGGCATAGCTCTTCTCTAGGTATTGAGAGTGTTGCAAATGTGAGGTTTAGTTGGGTAGGGAAGCTAATGACTTGTATTCTGTTTTCACATTCGAAAGGCATAAGCTGGCAAGATTGCGTTCTTGTGTATAATTTGGTCTTGCTTGTGCTTGTGTTCTATCACAAAGTTATGTCGGGATTAAATATGTACTATTGTGTATTGTTCATGATATTGAATTTCACAACTCAATTCTGGACTATATCTCATGATTATTTTGTCTAACAAACCAAACAGCCACTAGGAGTATCACATTTGGATCATATGGTTGTTACTTGCTATCACATTTGGATCATATGGTTGTTACACACTTGTGTCCATTTGTGCGGAATGTAATCTGATGTGCTTGCTTCCCTTTTTCCTTTTCACTAGAAAAGAAAATGACGGTGTTGCTACAGTTTGCTTATAAAGGTGTGCTTTTACATTATCGCATAGCTAGTTCAAGGAGAAAAGATTTTTCCTATACTATTTAATGGACATTTCTGATATAAATGATCCCCTTGGACTTCATATTCATATGTTATCTCTTAGTTTGAGTTTTATCTATGCCTCGAAAGAAATGTATGCTTCTGTTTTGAAATGACTGCTTCTACTTGCTGACCTGAATTTCATGCTGTAGACCTATTTTTCTGTCGTTTTATGTTTTTTTAATGGTGTACGTTTCTTCCTCAGATTATTGTTTCTGATGTTCAGATATATGCAGGCCATTGATGATGATTGCAACCAAACTGGGCAAATGATTGCAGGGCTTCTTAAATGGCCTCAAGGAACCTTTGCTTCCAAGGTTAGCCTAACAGTTCTCCTTTTTCTATGAGATTATAGAATGACGAGATAGAATGATCACTATGTTTTCGTCTTAATGCAAATGCCTACGATACGGAGGAAGATGAGAACTACTTGCTTAGTCACCCAGTCAGTATTTAAAAAAACCATTATGATGCCTTGTTATATCCCATCTTTCTCTTTCTTTATGCGATTTCATCGAATATATTTTGTTATACTATCAAATAAAGCTTACCTCCTCTCGGACTATATGTATCTTGCTAGAGTATCTTCTTTTCATTGGCTTGAAGCAAACTTTGACACATAACTCGAATATTCAAATTTTTGTTCAATTCCATTAGGTTGTACTCGATGAAGGAAATAAAGTAGCAACCGTGGACAGAGAGGTTGATGGTGGTCTCGAGACCTTGAGCTTGGATTTACCTGCTGTAATCACGTAAAAATCTTCCCTTCTTACTTGTAATGATTCATTTTCTCGCGGTTCCTGTTCTGACCTGCATTCTTTATTGCAGCACTGACCTGAGGCTGAACCAACCAAGATATGCCACTCTTCCAAACATTATGAAGGCAAAGTCGAAGGTGATAAAGAAGCTCACTCTGCAGGATCTGAACATCGAGATCAGATCCGACTTGGAGGTTGTTCAAGTGACAGAACCTCCCAGAAGACAAGCCGGGGTAGTTCTTTCTTCTGTAGATGAACTCATCGATAGGTTAAAAAATGAAGCACGTGTTATATGATTCTGTGAAAATTATCTGCAAATACTGGAACTTCAAACATTTGTAGTTGATATGATTCTTATAGTTGATATAATCGTGAAGTTTTGATTTCTTCACAATTATTCCCTGACGAAAAAATGCAGTCACCTACATATAAAATGTCTATTTATGTTTTTCAGCTAACCGACGCGTTTATTTTTTTTTATTTTTTTTGTATGAATATACGATACTGTTAAACTCATTTGTAACCAAAAAATTTTGCTGAGGAAAATTGCGAACAAGTCTACAAACTTTTAGAATATTATTCCTAAATTTTTGAGGTGCAGATTGCAATGATTTACTTATTTATTTATTATTTTTACTGAGTTTAAACTTTTAAAGACTGATTTTTTATTTGTGGGACAGACTATTAAAAAAATTTCTGGTTTTCTAACAAATTTGTCAGTGGTTTTCTTATGCTAGCTTGCAGTTGTTCTTATAAATGTATTTTGGAATATTCTTCCTAAATTTTTGAGGTGTAGAATGCTCGTCGACGCCGGCGGGTACCAACCACCTCATTTTGATGTGGATGCATACGCTTGTCCCTCCGCCCTGAGGTATTCGCAGGAATTATCTCAAATTAGGGAGGATTATCCAGATGAACCCAATACGGAAGGAGGACGAAGCGGTGGAAGCTCCAGGGCATTCGACGTCGTGGATGAAGAGGAGGAGGCGACCGAGGAGGAAGAGTATGTAGGCCGTCATTCGTACAGCCGCAACGACACGATGACTCTGTACAACGCCTGGATCAGCGTCTCGTACGATCCCATCGTCGGGAATCAACAATCCCGGAAGTGCTTTTGGGAAAAGGTCACCGAGGCCTACAACGAGATTAAGCCGAAGGGGTCCCGCCGCCGCACATTGAAGATGCTCCGAAGTCATTTTGACTGAGTCGACAGAGAGGTCAAAAGATTCTGCGGCATCTACAAGAATGAAGCGGCTCATTACCAAAGCGGAGCCACTGGAACCGACATTCTGAGATCGGCTTTGCGAGTCTATTTCGACGACAACGTTAAAGAATTCAAACATGTCGATGTTTGGGAGGCCGTCAAAGACGTCGAAAGGTGGGCCGGCGGAGTCCAGTCCAGCACGGGCTCGACCTCGAAACGCTCGAAGCACACGGCGGTTGGCCAATACTCGTCTAGTGGGGGCGGTTCAGGCAGCGCCACACAAGAGGTTGCCTCGCAGGAGGTTGAGGGCACGACAGACGATACAGGAGGGTCCTCCCGTGGGCGCCGTCGGCCGCAAGGGACCAAGGCGGTGAATGCGGCTAGAGGGAGGAGGGGCCGAGACGAATCAAGCTAGGCGGGTTCCCAAGGGCCGCCCTCCTCCCTAATGTCCATGTACTTCACCGCCACGATGACGGACACTTCCCGGATGACGCCCGCCCAATATCAAGCCCATCATGCCGGCATTGTGCATCTGGCGGGACAACTTGGTATTCCGCCTCCATTCGGTGGTGCACCGCCACCGCCTTCGGGTGATGATTCGCCGGCGGAGTAATTTTTATAATTTCTATAAATTTGTATTTTAAATTATGTCTTTTTTTATTTATTCTGCCATGAATTTAATTATGTATATTTTTTTAAGATTTTAAGTTGTAATTTTATTTTATTTAATGAAGTGTGTTTTTATTAATTGAATTTGTTGGAAATAAAAAAAAATGAAATTGAATGAATAGTTAAAGGATGAGATGGTTAAGAGACGGATAAGAGATGAAGGGTTGCATGTGTTGTCTCTTAGTTAAGAGATGGAGTGAAAAGTACAGTGAGACCCATGAATAGTTAAGAGATGAGACGGATAAGAGATGATGTAGTTAAGAGATGGAGTGAAAAGTACAGTGGGACCCATGAATAGTTAAGAGATGATGGTTGCATGTGTTATCTCTTAGTTAAGAGATGGAGTGAAAAGTACAGTGAGACCCTGAATAGTTAAGAGATGAGACGGTTAAGAGACGGATAAAAGACAACGTTACGGCTGACACGAAGGAGTGAGCATTATTGGAAACAACAAGAATTCATATCAATTAATCGAATAAAAGAAACTGCGAATGGCATCGCATGTGAAAATCATTTCACCGCATTGTATTTTCAGGAATAAATACGGCGGCAGATATAGCAACTTCGTTGGTTACGGCTAAGCCAATAATTGACGCCGCCGTCCACGTGTCTCCCCCTCAGTGGGCAGCTTCCCACTACCCATCGAATCATATCTCGTGACTGCTTTTCACCCGCAAATTAATTGCCATCAATCCATTTTCCTTCAAAAGTTGAAATCGAAATCGAAACCGAAATCCCCAATTATTAATTTGACTCGCCTACACCAATTCTTTGCCCTAATCACACGTGAATGTGATGATGAATGGCTATGCACATCACGTGGATTCACTCGACGAGAATTGCTGGACCGAGTTAATCGATTACAGCTTCCTCTTGGACGACGCCGTCCCGGCCGCGGACCTTTATTTGAACCCTCAGCCACCGGCGCAAAAGTGAGTTTGTTTTGGATTATTTTTTCTATGACAGTAATTATTGGTTTGTGTGCTTGATTGGAATGTTTTGATTTTCGAATTGACTTTATGAATGATTTTCTGCGTCCCTGATCTATAGGGATGTGGTTTTGTAGATTTATGCCTATGTTTGGGATTGAAAGTTGGAGATAAGAAATCGTTTTGTAGATTTATTTCGTTATTAATAGGTTTTTCTGTGCAAATCGAGATTTAATCCAATGCAGCTATCGAAATATTCAGCAAAACTGAAAAAGACATATCTAGAGTATTTTTAAGCGGTTCTTACGGTTATAAATAGACAGAACAGGTTGAGATTTGAGCTCATGTCTAGATATTTTGCAAACATTGAGCTGCTTATAGTGTTCCAGGCGCTCATTTGTCGCTCAGCTGATAAGATTCAAGATTATAGTCATGGTAAAATAATCTGCGTAGTCTGTCCTTTGAATATTGCAACAATACATCCCAAGTTGCAGCTTACTTCACCTAACCATTGACTGATAATTTAGCAAAATTCCAAACTGTCCCTGTGATATCATGAGAAGAGCATCGATGTTGCACAATAGAAAAAGCAAGAGGATGAGATACTTGGGACTGGACAATCAAAGAATATCTGGATATGACTTGTGGTTATTCCTCCATTTCAAATATTTCTTTAATAAGGTAATCTTGAATCCAAAAGGCTCCACCTGTGCTGAAGTCAAGCTTATTGAGCTCGTGTTTGGAGCCTAAAGTTATTCTTAGGTGGTTTTAGGTTTCAGTCATGAAATTTTTAAGAGCCCAACTTGCATGCTGGTTGCTCTTAATCTTATAAACAAGGTGTGGTAGTGACTAGTGATGTATTAAAGTTATAACACAGTATCTTGGCTACTCTTTTGCTTACTAGTATTACACTGTTGCTAAATATATTACCTGCTGTAAATCTGTCACAATATTTGTCATTGATATGATCATTATTTTATTGAAGCGCTTGCGTGACGAATGATGTGTCGTTTAGTGGAACTACATCACATATCAGTGATTCTGTGGAAGAGCGAGAAAACCCAAAAAAGAGGTAATCTTTAATATAATCTGTGTATTTCTGTTGCTGGAAGAACTTATATAGCTTCTATAATGTTATTCAGCTGGATTCACGAAAGTACTAAAAATCGTGATATGGCAATTTTGAGTCATTTCTCACTCTACATGTACGGAGTTTGAATTTGCTACATGGAATCTTGCTGTCTTAAAGCTGCTCTTTGTTGTTCAAAAACCTGAAGCACGTCTATTACAGGCTAACATTTGTTTAATGGCTAGTTCCTTCAATGTATGAAATGGCTAGTCTTTGGCCTTCATATATTGTATCTACATAAGGTTTTCGCAAATGGACTTGCGAAAGGAAG
This sequence comes from Salvia splendens, assembly GCF_004379255.2. Taxonomy (NCBI): domain Eukaryota; kingdom Viridiplantae; phylum Streptophyta; class Magnoliopsida; order Lamiales; family Lamiaceae; genus Salvia; species Salvia splendens. The sequence continues at coordinate 3,950,966 of NC_056036.1, read as the reverse complement.
TTTGGTTATGTTTTCATGTTCTTTTCCTATTGCAAATCTATTTTAACTTGTTCTGGATACATGCTTCATCACAATTTTTTCGAACAAAACCAACTAAACTCTTGGCCTTGTTGCACCCATTCTACAGGGGTCGCAGTCAACAATGTGGTGGAACAGGAAACAAAGCATGCCGTGAGAGAATGAGGAGAGAAAAATTGAACGACAGGTAGTATCTACTATTTCCCGAAAGAGAGTGGGAGATTGTGGTAGTGCATTACGTGAAGGACTAGATAGATTGTTTCAAATAAAGAACTGTTTTGGGCTTGGTGCAGGTTTACAGAGTTGTCTGCTACGCTAGAACCTGGGAGACCTGCAAAAACTGACAAACTGGCCATACTAGGTGATGCCATCAGAGTTCTAAACCAGCTAAAAACTGAATCGGAGGAGTATAAAGAGATGAACGAGAAGCTTTTAGAAGAGATAAAAACTTTGAAGGTCAGACATTACCTAACCACCTCAAATTGCCATGTTTTTTGAGGTTAGTAGAAATCCCTTTACAGCTCTATAACTCTGTCATATCTAAAACAGGCTGAGAAAAATGAACTTCGTGAAGAGAAGTTGGTGCTCAAGACAGATAAAGAGAGGATGGAGCAGCAACTGAAAAGCATGGCTGTTCCTCCTACTGGTTTCATGCATGCACATCCACAGGTATACCCTGCTGCCTCAAACAAGATGCCGATGTACCCTGGCTACAGTCTTGTACCAATGTGGCAGTACCTACCTCCGTCTGCACGTGACACATCTCAAGATCATGAGCTCAGGCCACCTGCTGCTTGATTTTGTGTGCGATGACGCTCCTTATAAGCTTTGATCATGCAGTTGAGAATTGTTCTGCCTGACATGCTTGTAAATACAAAGTCAGAAATGCTCGCTAGTTGATTTTGTATTGGTTTTAGATCTTTTGCTTCTAATGCTGTTTTGAACAAATTTTGAGTACTAAATAAATTGAAAGATTTCTAATTTCTTTTTGACGAAAACGGGTTCTTACATTTTGCGCTTGCGTTTCAGTTTCATCTCTTTCCTGCATTTATATATGATGCCTTAGAGCAATTTTCTATTTTCTGTGATTAGATTTATGCGGTAAGATAATGAAATGATTTACAAATTGAACTTTTTGAAGAATTATTAACTTTGTTGTAGTAATAAATTTTGTGCACAACCAAAATTATTTTATCTGATATTCATAGATGCGGCGCCGCCACTACAGATCGCATCAATGCTCACATCCTTTATTTTGCTTCGACCCTATTTGTGTGTGAAAGAATTGAAATTTTTTTGTGCATAATTCTAAACCAATAAACAAAGATTTGTAGAAAAATCCATGTAGTGATCCATATGAAGCCAGCGGAGTCAACCATTAATCCATTAAAATAATAAGTGTGCAGCTGCTTTCCACAAAAATCCTACTTTCGCTGGAAAAAATGGTAGTTTCAAGCAGCATGGATGCACAATCCGATCGGAAGAGCGAGTTGCAGGCCTTCGACGACACGAAAGCCGGCGTGAAAGGACTAGTCGACGCCGGGATCACCAAGCTGCCCACAATCTTCCTCCATCCACCGCAAAATTTGAAGGATATCGGGACCACGACCGGAACTCACTTCGATTTTCCGGTCATAGATCTCGAGAGCTTCAACAAGGATCCGAGCATACGCCGCAAAGTCTTGGACGGGATTCGAGAAGCGGCGGAGACGTGGGGTTTCTTCCAAGTTGTGAATCATGGGATTCCGGTAGCAATTTTGGATGATATGTTGGACGGGGTTCGTGGATTCATGGAGCAGGATTCGGATATCAAGAAGCAATATTACACTAGAGACTCAACTAAAAAGTTTCGGTTGGAGAGACTCTTTTTACTGTGTTCTTGCTCCTAATCCTCCACAGCCTCAACAGCTGCCTCAAGTTTGCAGGTCTATAACATTCTAGAAGCTTCCTTTGTCAATTCTTGATTATGTGATTATTCTTCTATAGTTAGAGTAGTGTTGTAGATGGAGTTGGATTGAATTGATTAGATTGGAAGAATTTAGAACTTGTGATGAAAGATTGGATGACTGTGTGTTTAGGGAATCTTTTTTGTTGTGTTCAGATGTGTTCTTGATCCTAATAGTTTGCAGTTCCATAACAATCTAGGAGCTTCCTGAGTTCTTGATTATTTGGTTATTCTTCTTTAGGTAGAGTAGTGCTGTAGATAATGTTGGATTGAATTGATTAAAGTGGAAAAATTTAGACCTTGTGATGAAGATTGGATGATTGTGTGTTTAAGGAGTCTTTGTATTGTGTTCAGTTGTGTTCTTGCTTCCTAATACTCCACTGCCTCACCAACTACCTTAAATTTGCAAGTCTATGAAAATCTAGAATCTTCCTTTGTCAATTCTTGATTATTTGATTATAGATGGTGTTCAATTGAATTGATTAAAGTGGAATTTAGGGCTTGTGATGAAGATTGGTGGATGATTGTGTGTTTTAGGGAAATCATGATGGAATACTCTAAGCAAGTGATGGGATTAGGGAGGAGTTTGTTTGAGTTGCTGTCTGAAGGTCTTGGACTCGGCACAAATCATCTCCTAGAAATGGAATGTGCACACTCACTTTTCATGGTCTCCCATTACTACCCCTCGTGCCCAGAGCCTGAGCTCACATTGGGCGCGACGAGACACTCAGACAACGACTTCGCAACCGTGCTTCTGCAGGACAACCTCGGAAGGCTCCAAGTGATGCATCAGAACCAGTGGGTGGATGTTCCTCCTCTCCGAGGCGCCTTAGTCGTCAACATTGGAGATCTTCTTCAAGTAAGCATCTGTAACGTACTCCAGTACTGTCTCATGTTGATTGTGTAAAACATCTAGTATGAGGTTATAGACCAAATGGATCCTCCCTCTGGATAGATTAGTCTTTTGAAAAGAGTTTTCGTGTTTGGTCTGTAACACATCTATAATATCAATCTTGCAGCTGGTAACGAACGATAAGTACAAAAGCGTGGAGCACAGGGTGGTGTCGAGCAAGGCCGGCTCTAGGATATCAGTTGCCAGCTTCTTTGGGAGGGATTCGGGACCAAGCTCGATCGTTCATGCCCCAATCAAGGAGCTCTTGTCGGAGACAAACCCTCCCAAGTACCGCACCACCACGTCGGAAGAGTATAGTGACTACTTCTGCAAGAAGGGCCTTGATGGCACTTCTGCTTTGCTTCACTTCCAACTCAAAGGTTAGCCTTTGGAGTTGAAATGTAACACAGCCTTCATCTATAGCTTCATTTCTCCTATCTTTGTAACCAACATTTGTAATAACTTAAACTACCTTGAATTATCAATATATATATATAAGCATTGATAGTTTAGGTTCAAAGTTGTAAAGACAGCCACAGACAGTTACAACATAGTAATAGTAGGAGAGATTATTTGGATGAAATCAAAGGGCTAATTGAGCTTGAAATAGGACAACAATGGGGTATTAGCCTCCATTCCCTTTGCATATCTACAAGCAATAATCTCCTCCCCTTTGGCCGCCCTATAAACAGGTGGATTCTCTTCGGACAGCAGCTCCTTGATCGGACCATAAACCTTCGAGCCGTTGCTCTCCTCTACATGCATACGAAACACAAGCGCAACTGAAACCCGCGGACCAATGCTCCTCGCCAGCGCCCTGTGGTACACACTTTTAAACGCACCGTTACTGATTAGCTGCAACACACAAGCACTAATCGTTAAGGGCATCCACAACAGAGTGCAGTGCATTGAAAAGCACTTACACTATTCACGTGCTTATCTACTTACGTAACGTACCTCCATGAGATCACCGACATTAACCAGAAGAGTTCCTGGAGAAGGCGGGACATCAACCCAGCAATGGTTGTGGAGAATCTGTAGTCCACCGATATCGTCCTGCAGTAGAAGAGTGAGGAAGCCACTGTCTGTGTGGCTGCTGAACCCGAGCGCCATGTCCGGCTCGGGACAGGCCGGGTAATAGTTGCACCCCACAAACTGCGCCTCTGCGCAATCCATGTCGATAAGGTGATTCCGGTCCAGCCCGAGAGCTTCGGACAGCAGCTCGAACAGAAGGATTCCGACGTTTTTTGCTTGCTTCGAGTATTCCAGCATTGCATCTCTGCCAAATCCAGATGAACACATATCAAACCAAGCTTTATACACTACAATTTGAAAAGTATATTAAAAAAATATATTAGAATTTTAAGTAGTCAAATTAGTCCATCTCATGAACAAAGATTGCACAAAATACACACATGACACATATGGTAGACACAGAGAAAATAAACACAACACCTACACTCAAACAGAAATTCAAAATATATACTACTAGTATAAAATTTAATTTAGAGTTACATGGTTCTCTTCTAATGCTTATAACACCATAATTCAAAACTAAGACTAAATCTACACTATTGGATTTTAAAATAAGTGGATGAGATTAAAGCTCACAAATTTCAATAAATAGTAGACAAAATATCAACAAAAGGATAATATCGTCATTATGTTATCATATGATCATTTTCGTGGGTTTTTTTTATATCAACATAATGTATTACAAATATCAATAATATGACATGAGAATATCAACACAATTACAAGAAAATATCAACACAGTTTTATTGATATTTTACCTACACTATATTGAGATTTTGCATACACTATATTGAATTTGTTGATAAAATCTGCTTATCAACATATATGAAAATTGAAATATAATTTATCAAATTGCATCACCCGAACATCGTCGGAACATATGCAATTGAGATCTCATTGGAATCTTTATAAAATTATCTTTAATTTGATATATTTTTTGCCAAAAAATAATTTAAATCGAGAGAGTTACATAAATTTAAAGTTTTGAGATGATTTTGATGAGAGAGAATTGACAATAATACCCTTTATATTTATTTATTTTTTTTAATTTAAAATATAATCCATGTGGCATTGTTTCAACCACTAGATCTCCTAATCTAATGGCTAAGATTTGATCTTAATTTGTGATTGTTAATTAGTTAGCACTTGATCACTCCCCAACATTATACTCCTACATAAATGAAAATTAAAAATATATTTAATTAAAAATCAATATTAAATTTTGGTTCATTTTTTGACTTATAAATTATTGTCTTTATACTAATAAAGAAATTGAAATTCAATTAGAATAATAAGTTCATATCCAATTCCATAAAATTACAATAAACGCAATTCGAACTCTACCAAAGGGATAATGTGAAACTTCGAGTTGTCAATTATATCATATTTGAGAATGGTAAACCAATTCGAGAAATTTCTAACACAATATTTATTAAATTTGAAAAAAGAGTTAGAAGAAGCGATTTAATCTTCTTGACATGATTTCTCAAATATACATCTTGCTCGGAAAAGAATCAAGAGAAAAAGAAAGAATCGGAATGAATTTATAGATTTGTACTGTAGTTAATAAATACCTGCAGAGTTGAGGCAATTCATGTGGATGGGGTGGATTAGGAGCCATGACCAAATATAGAGTATCCCTCCAGTTAGCATAAGGCACTCTAAACAAATCAAAATTGCTATTAAACCCCACTTTCCTCTTTATATCTCGTGTGTAATACTGCTTCTTCTCCTCACCATCCATCTCAAAAAACTCCTTCACAACCTCCATCACTTTGTTCATCAAATCTGCCGGAATCCCGTGATTCAGAATCTTGAAAAACCCCCATTCCCGGCACGCAGATCTGACTTGATCGATGACTCCTCTGCGGTCCTTCTCCAAGCAGCCCAAGTCGACTACCGGGACACTGGCGTCGGAAGTTGTCTTCTCTTCCTTCATGTATTGCTCGTGGACGAATATTCGAGGAATCTTTGTGGCCCCGGCTTCCACGAGCCCCTTCACGCCGGCTTTCGTGTCATCGAACGCTTGTAGTTCGCTGATTCTGTCGTAGTCAGACATCTTGGCAGCTAAGATGATCTCTTTCAGTTGATTGCAAAGTATGAGGTTGTGTAATGATAGTATTTCATCAACTTATCTTATATTCCATCACTCTTTTGTCCTTTTTCCAAAAATGGAGTAAGTATTTTATATTGATATGCCTCCCTCTTAAGGTAAGGTGATGCTCTCAAACATATCGGCCTACCACAGCTCAATTACATGCTGAATTTTAAAAAATAATTAAAATTACATGAAATTGATTAACTATAATAAACTTAATACAGTAAACCAGCATTATAATCCGAATGAAAGATATGATACCAGATTGATCAGGTATAAAAGTGGTCAAATTATTCGAAGAAAAGAAGAAAGTGTCCAAATTGATCAGATATAAAATTGTCCAAATTGATCAGATATTAGCACTAGAATGATTCCTTTAATAAAACAAAAAACTTGAATATGGTAGTACTAGTATTTTTTTTGCTTGAAAAGAAGAAGAAGCACTTTAGGTGTCTCAATTTAAGTTCAACACAAATTTTAAGAAATGTCAAGAAAAGTTAGTGAAAAAGGATAGTGGAACACGATTTCATTTTTATATACTATTAGTAGTTTTATACTATAAAATGTGAGCAGAATAAAGTTAATGAAATGTGGGACTTATTGCCATTTATGAAATATTCTAACTAGGACTTCTAAATGGGACGGATTAAAATGAAAAACCTATACTTATAAAGTGGAACGAAGGGAATATAATGGAGTATAAGATTTGAAGAACACATCAATAATAATTAATGCCCGCATCTACCGCTGTTTGAGTCTTAGAACTAGAGAACACAACAAAATCAATGTTTTAAAATCAGACTAATAAACGAACTACCAAAGCTATCAAATGGTAAAATCGGTTGGACATTGATCAGATTGAAATATTATAAATATATATAACTGAATAAAAATTTAGTGAATTGCTATGAAATCTTAATATAATAAGTAAATTCCAATAAAATTATGAAAAGAAGAAACACTAGTGCCAATCTTTCTTTATCATATAAATATACTACCTAATAAATATGCCCGGATCCACCACTGCATAGTTCTAGATAACTCGAGTTCACTGTTAGATTCTACACTAATTTAATTATAATATCAAAATATATGCCATATTAAAAAAACATATATTAAAATTTGTAACAACCAATTATTAAGTAAGATCAACGTTAAAAAGATAATTATAAACCCCAGCCAATGCCCCTAAAAAATCAATGATTACAAATTTATAATAAAACATGAAATTGGAATGAAAACACAACTAAATCAAGCAAGAGTGAATAATCAAACTTAATAGCCTCATCTGTGATTAATTCCTGGAAAAACTAACATACATATAAATTCATGAATTTCAAAAGAGATCATGGCATAGCCGAGACAACATCGTCCAAAAAAAAAAAGACAAAACGAAATCACAGACACTCTAGTGCTGCTGATGATGATACAATACAACCCTTACAAAAAACTGGTTCCAGTACTCCCTAACCAGATCATTAAAGCAATTTAATGAAGCAACTAAAACCAATCACTTTTGTCTGACCTCTAGTTAGTTTTTGCCTTAGGAGCCTTCTTCTTTGAAGATCTCCGAGGCATTGAGTTCTTCATGCCAACAAAGAAGAGCAAAGCCCCGAGCAGTGCCAAGTTCTGGTCAGAATGTTGGAGTGAGTTGTAATGTCAGTAATGAATAATGGAATGCAGCATGATGAGTAGTAACTAGTCGCATAAATGAATTCCCTTAACACTCATTTGTTTGGTGGTGCACATGGTTCTTAGATTGAATGCTTACCTGAGTGAACTTGATGAAGAGCTGAACAAATTCCTTTTTGTCAGCTTCGTAGTTGTAGAAGTCATACAAGATGGGTGTTGAAATAGCTTGATGGAGTAGCTGAGAATACAAAAGAACTTTAAGCAACAATGATTGAGTTCATATATTATATATATACGGAAGAAGGATTGGTAGTTGGTACCAGAATCACAGCTCCAAAAGAGCTGCTGAAGACGAACAAAAGGCTACCAAGAGACTTCATGATGATAGCTCCCAATATCAAATGTTTCATCTGAAATAAACAATTCCCTCAATCTATAAATTCATGCCAGTGAATATATATGTGTCTTTGTGAGTGTGTGCATAGTCGTGTATCATCTATGAATTGCGAATAAATGAAGACTCTCCTTACATCAACATGGGGAATTTGAAATCCAGTGTGAGTAGCAACATGTTTTGAGAAAACATTGAACTTTGGCCTTAATTGCCTTGCTGCCGGTCCACCATCATTACCGAATTCATTGAACCTACAAAAGTTTACAATGGGTTGCATAAGAAGGCGCTTCATACATTCATGTATGGCTTGATACATGAAACAAATGAATAGTAATTCTTGTACAAATTGCCATTTCAGACTAGATGAAGCTTCATTCAAAATCAACAGATAAGTAAAACATTGAGTAATTAACAGACACATGGCTTCATAAGTAACTACCGTATAGCATTTAGAATGTTTATAAGGAATAAAAATTAAAGAATCATCAGTATAAAAGCATCTCCATCATACAAAAGAAATCTGGTTCAACCAACAATTTCAGCAGCACACTAACCATTTTCCCATTACCACCACAAACATGCAAAACATAAAACAATTCTTAACAAGATCCAGATCAACAAAGGTAACAAAATCTCAGTTTCTACGTAAACAATGTGGCAATTGGACGCATTGGATCAAAATCTGGAAACACCTAAATTAGCTATACATAATCATATAGCAGCAAAATTCCAGTAGTAGCTTCGATCTATTGATCCTCACAAAAATGAGAGATCATTGACCTGCAACTGCAAGAGCAGGGTAGCATTGCTGAAGAATGCAGTTCCGAAAACAAAATAACTAATCCACCCTGATCTAATCAAAGTGTCAATTATACCAAAATTAACTTAGAATTTTACTTTACATTGTTATCTCGCTTCAGTTTGAACTTTCTTAATCAACACCAATGAAATCGATACTACCAATCTTCGAATTGAGGCAGAGAATATATCTAACTCGAAATCATCGCCTCATCACCAAATAGCTCAAAATTGTAAGATCACAGGCTGTGATTCACAGCACTCAAAATGTGAAGTCCTCAGTACACAATCTATCGACACATTCATCAGATCCAATTGCGTAGAATCACTCCAAATCACAAGTAGAAGATGAAACCAAGCTAAATCGATATAAAACGATTGAAAAGCACCAAACAAACAAAATCGCGTGCGGTGAAAGCAAGGAAGGTGAAAGGAACGCAGATCTATGTAAGAGGCAGAAGTCTTACTCTTGGTAGGCGGAGAGAACGAAGACAGAGACGAACAGGAGTCTACCGAGGAAAGAAATGAACGCCATTGTCTCCCTGTTTGAGCTCTCTCTCTCTCTTCTCTCAGTAGATGATGAATTGAAGTATCTTTAGATTTGGTGCACTTTAAAATGGCAAAGATTCAAAAGAGGCGACTTGAATGCGTGTTGTTTGAATTGGAAATTTTGTGAATATTGCTTTTCTTTTTTCTCTTATCTAAATTTTCCACAAAATTCGTCTTATTATTAGAATTCGAATGCCTATATTGTTTAATGATTTTATTAAATTTAAGCCAATATCTATAAGTTATCAGTTACTACTTCTCAATCTAATTTTAATAAAGGTATCAATTTTATTTCAATTTTCCCAACTTATCAATTTCATCCTCACCTTTTCTAATTTGTAGTATCAATATTTTCAGTCATTTTATACTTTAATAATTGTTCAAAACTTAAAATAACATTTCTAATATTTAGCTGATTTACAAAGCAATAGTACTACTATTATCCAACACATATGCCACGATCCAACTGTTAGAAATGAAATTATAGATATACGGAATAATTATTAAAATTTTGACTAAATTAATTAAAAAAACAGTAAATAGTACTCCCTCCATTCCATAGTAATGGAGACATTTTTTTTCGGCATGGAAATTAAGAAAAATAGTGTTAGCTAAGTTAAGTAAAAAGAGAATAAAGTAGAAAATGAAAAAGGTAGAGAGGGTAAAGTAGGCATAGAAAAATGTGTTGACTTTTACTAAAAAGGGAAATGACTCTATTACTATTAAACGTATCAAAATGGTAAAATGACTCTATTACTATGGAACGGAATGAGTAATATTAAACGTATCCCTATCCTTTACTAAGAATAATACTGATTGTGGAGTGGTATAAAACAAATGTTTTGCACTCTGTTTGAACACTATTAGTCGAAAATATAATAAGTCCGCAAATTTAGACAAAAAACAGCGGCCTCACTGAAATATTACCCAAAAAACAGAAGTCTATGGTTTATATATTGCCCACACGCGCGAGTACCAAAAGCTCAGATTTAGCACAGCTGTATCTGACTTGGAGTTAATGACAATGGGCCACGTTTGCGCAGCCAATAAGAATGATCTCGTGATGTATCTAAGTGAACACGTGGCCTTCTGTAGGCGCGAGTTCGTTTCACGGCTATGAAGGAGTATATAAATATTTATTAAACTTTGAGATATACTCGTCTTGATTTCTTAGTTAACAAAAATATAGTAGAACACTGAACCTTGAGGACTACCCAAAAAAAAGAAAGAAAAGACCCTGATGTCTACCGAAAAAAAAGACCTCGAGGTCTCTTGCCTATTCTATTTTTTTTAAATTAAGTACAACATCACAAAAGTTACTCCATATTCGTGCTCAATAAGCCACACAATACAATATTTTTGTAAGAATACAGCTTCAAGTTGTAAATCGATTGGAACTCAGCCTATTTTCTTTGGTGCTTTTGACTTTGTCATTAGAGAACAAAATAATTTTACCACTAAACCTTTTGTTTACCACGAAGACCTTTTTTTTATTCCATAGGTCATTCGGTAGCTTACTCTACGATAAATTTATTACATGCAGTTGTTTTGTCAGACCTAATTTTATTAACCTTCAAATTTTAGTTAAAGTTTGCTGTCAAGGTTAAGAGTTTATAATATTTAATGATATATACTAGTACTATATTGGTTTGATTAGTTTATCCATTACGATTTTATGCTAAAGTAGGACTAAGAGCATCCACAATAGCGGACTTCTAGCCGGACGTCCGACCGGCGTGCCGGATGTCTGCGCGGGACGTCCGCCATTGGGCATGGGAGGGGCGGATGCGGATGTCCGCTGCGGACACCTCACATCCGCGGCTTTCCGGCGATGTCCGTCGGGACGTCCGTCATTGCGGTGCCACGGGGACATCCCAATTTTTAATTTTTGTTTTATTTAATGAAATTATCATTGCACTTTCTCCGTCCGTATTCGTGTCGAAATTTTAATTCCGTAAATTTTTAATTTGATGAATTTGTGAATTTTTATTATTGTGGATATCTATCGGGATGTCCTTGGTGATGTCCGTCATTGTGCAGTGGGATGTCCTTATAACGTGGCAGGAAGTGTTTTTGGGAAGTCCGCCGGGACATCCGCACCATTGCGGATGCTCTAAAACGCATGTTTAATAGAAGTATTTCTCGCGCTCAAATCAAATTCGAATTTTCAAGAAACTAAAATTACGAAAAAGACCCCTTTTCTCTATACTCCCCAAAATCACTAACCCTACCCGAAAATTCAAACCAAACCCGGAAAATGCCTCCGAGAAGATCCGCTGCAGCCTCCGCCGCCGCCAGAGGAGGCGGCCAAGGCCCCACACTGAAGCTAATCGTGGACAAGGGACCGTTATCCGGCAACACAAGTGAGTTCAGGCTGGGAACCGCGGTCAAGATCGGACGCCTTGTCCGCGGCAACACGCTAGCTATCAAGGACTCAGGAATATCCTCCAAACACCTGCTCATCCAAGCCGAAGAAACGCCGGATCCTTCCGCCCGGTGCTGGACCGTCTCCGACCTCGATTCCTCGAATGGAAGCTTTCTCAACGGCGCGCAGCTCGAGCCATTCGAAGCGGCGGTTCTGTTCCATGGCGACGTTATCAAAATCGGCGAGGAAACGTCGATTAGGGTGGAGATCCTTACCGGGGAGGATAATGAAGTCGTTTCCGTGGTGAGGAGGAACACGCGTCGGCGCGTGAGGGAGCAGGTCGTCGATTTGGGGGTAATTGACGAGTTTGCCGAGCTAGGGTTACAGAATAATGTCGATGAGGAGAAAATCGAAGTTGAGGTGAATCAGGGGAGGAATGCGAACACTAGGACAAACAGAAATTCAGCGAGAAGTAAGAATTTGGGTCAGGATTTGAATGTGGAAGAGGGTAAAGTCGTAAGCACTAGGATGACTAGAAATTCAGCGAGAAATTTGAAGTTGGCCATGGATTTGAAGGTTGAAGAGGATAATGGTTTGGAGCCAAGTGAAATCAAAGGATCGAGAGGTGTAAGCACTAGGAGGAAGAGGAGGGAAGACAATGTCGAAGAAACTGTAGTCGATTCAAGCCTGATCGATGGCAAAAAGGCAACGAGAGGCAGAGGAAGGGGGAGGAAGAAGCTAAGTGTGGAAACTATTTGTGAAGAAACAGAGAATGAAGGAGCAAAACCGGAGAGCAAAGAAAAGGAAAACAGATCAGATATTGCAGCTGATGAAGTGAGAAGCTCTGGAGTGGAAGAATGTGTTGCTGCTGGAGCTACTACTAGTAAAGGGGAGATGGTGGCAGATTTGAGTAAGATGACGTTGGGCGAATGGCTTGATTTTGTGGCGGTATACGAGCCTCAACAGATCATTGCTGAAACAGAGGAGATGCTGGCAGAGATGAGGCAAAAAGCGGAGAGATGTCACGAGTTCATGTTGCAACAGAAGAAAGCGCAAGGGTTGAATACTTTGAGCAAGTGAAGCTTTTATGGTAATTTATGTGTTCAAGTCCAGATTAAGTTAGATTAGCTATTCTAGTAGGACGTGTTCAAGTTACAATATATGTGCAGATATGGGTGTAATTCTTTGAGTTATTTTTGTGATGCCCGCTGATAATATACGGGCTCGCACTGTTCAAGTGGAGAATGCGCCTAATTCAAAAAAGCAGAATGAGCTGCTTTTTATTTTATTTCTTGCCTTGGATTTCGGATCCAGATTTGTACTGAAGATTACCCTTTTGCCCCTGTTATTTTCAAATCACCCCCAAAATTGATACAACCGAATGGGCAATTTAGACACAATACAGAGTGGGGCGCATCAAATAAATGAAAATTCCATTTTGAACGCTAGAAACACTCCATAAAAAATTCATTTTGCATGAGGTGCTGAGTTCGAGCCATCTTGACATCAGTTGTAATTTCCTCCTATTTATAGTATAGGAATTTATTTATAATTTTCTCCCTTATATATGAGTTAATTTAAATAAAAAAAAACTAATTGGAAAAGTACCAAATCCTGACAAGATTATATTATGGACTTCACATATCAATAAATCTGAACAGACGCTCGTAATGTATATGTTCATCTATTGATGAATAGATCTGCTAGATAGATTATGGCGGACTATTTTAATTATTGAAGAGAAATATAATCAATATTTCTGTAAATAACTATACTAGTGGAGTACTATTAAACATGCCCAAATTAACATGGTTTAGAAAAAGGTTCTTGTGACTTGTAGATGAATCCTGTCCATTACATATCCACAAATATAACTTTGGTTAATCTGAAAGCATTTTGTTTGCAAGAAGTTGGTTTTATTTTACATTAGTATAACTCACAAGATTTTAGAGATTCAAACTACACATAAAAAAATGTTTGAACTTAGTAGGGGTTTAAGTCGTGAGTCAGCGAGTGTATTGAGATATCTTCTTGAATACAAAGAACATGATTCTTACGTCCTTATTTATGGATTTAATAGTAGTAAGATGGATGATATAATTCGCCCATCCACTTCAATTTGTAATTAAGTACTACTACTATGTTTGATGATTATATGATTAGTGGCAACTTCCGATATGGTCGACACTTGACATGAACAATTGTTCAGTTCCTGTAAAGATTGTTTCTAGCTAATACTCCCTCCGTCCCCGATTAAGAGTCACTCTTTTTCATTTCGGTCTATCCCCGATTAAGAGTCACTCTTCCTACTTATTACATTTGAACATAAAAAATACCCTAATTGGGGACGGAGGGAGTAAGTTACTCCACATTTGAAAAGTCAAAGAGGTCCCACGTTTCACTACCTAACTCCATTTATTATACCACGCATTCAAACACTTCCTTAAAACTCGTGCCCGGTCAAAGAGTGACTCCTAATTGGGGACGGAGGGAGTAAGTTACTCCATCCGTCCCACTCAAGATGTCCACTTTTCCTTTTTAGTTTATCCCACTCAAAATGTCCATTTTATGTATTTAGAAATAAATCTCTCTTTCGTCTCTTTTCATTAAAATATTCATCTACCTTTTTTTTCTCTACTTACTCCACCTAACAACTATTCCTAAAATCTCATATCGCTCAAGAATGTGGACATCTTGAGTGGGACGGAATGAGTACTATATTACAAATTTCACTTTTCAGATATAAATTCAATGTATCATACATGTGAATTTAAAATTGGAAGTTCATATTCATCTATGTAAGCCACAAACATATTGTTTATCATATCAAAGATTCAAAATGGATGTATTCTCAAGAGATCAAAACCTATACCGTACTTGGAGAGGCCAAGATCGAAGTCTTGATGAACTTTGTTGCACCTTGAGGACAAATTGTACCTTAACTCCGAGGAATTGAATGAATATATCCGGAGTGAGCTATGAATCTACATATTACTATTATTATTATTGCTTGGTTATGAATTTATAATTTATTTCCATAATTTTTATAATTTGATTTATTTTTCTTAGTTTAAGATATGTGTGTAATCTTTGATGAGAAGCAATGAATGAATAAAATTATTTTTATTATTCTGTTTTATAGTACTACTGTAGTAGAAACCCAAAAGTAACATAATACTATGTCTATTAGTAGTAGTAGTAGTTTGCACTTTGCAGATTGATAAATAGCAACCGGCCGGTGAATCAATCCAATAATCCATCGCCAATTATTGATAAATGCTAATTACACCTATTAATATCTAAAAAGTTTTAACATTAATATTTGTTAATTAATCATACACATCAACTGGCAGCTGGTTAATTCTAGAGCACTTTTCTTTCTTTCATCCCTTTAATGCAGATGACTATCCTGCTATCCACAATTATATAATCAGAAATCAACAATATATCTTTAATTCGAATTATTTAATTACAATGCCTCTTTAATTCCGTTTACATTAGAGCATGTTGTCACTGGATTAGAAACGGTGACGTCACGCGAATCAAATCAAGCTAATTTGATCATGGACCCACAAAAATTCCCTTCGATTGTCCTTCTAAAATCATTAATTGATTAATTAAGGTAATTAATTTTCTTTAATAATGGATATTATTAGTATATAGTACCTCAAATCCTAGCTATAATCGTAAAGTTTAAGGTAAAGATCTGTCACTGTCTACACTACGTCATACGGGACGTCACCTAAACTGACTTCATTGTCCATTTAGAACATTGTTTGAG
Organism: Salvia splendens; assembly: GCF_004379255.2. Classification (NCBI taxonomy): domain Eukaryota; kingdom Viridiplantae; phylum Streptophyta; class Magnoliopsida; order Lamiales; family Lamiaceae; genus Salvia; species Salvia splendens. The sequence continues at coordinate 3,935,459 of NC_056036.1, read as the reverse complement.
TATTAAAACTTGAGAAAATTCATAAACTAATTCTTTTTGACAAAGACAAATTCATTTGTACCAAATGTGCAGAATCGAACACTCTTATTTTCAAACACTACATAAAATTAAAGAGTAATAGGGTTATTACTCTAGAGAAAATTTCAGTGGTTAAAACTAGAGAAAATTCATAAACGAATTCTTTTTGACAAAGACAAATTCATTTTTACCAAATGTGCAGAATCGAACTCTTTTATTTTCAAACACTATATATAATTAAAGAGTATAATATGTAACATAACACTGTTTGAAATGTCAAACAAGACTACCGATTGACAATTGAATTGTTCCACAATTTTTTAAGATCTAATCTTCCTTTACATATGAATTAGTGCCTGATAACATTGTTTGAAATTTCGAACAAGACTACTGATTGACAATTCAATTTTTCTACAGTTAATTAAGATCTAATCGTCCTTTGCAATTATTAACAATAATAGTAAATAAAAACTCTTATTATAAATATAGTAATGTAAAGTGCCCATTAAACAATATATCCAGCTCTAGGAAGCGAATAGGAATCGTGTGATTAAATTTTTGTTAGGGCCTTTTCTATCGATTTATACCAACATTCGAATATAAAGAAATTCCAAAGCCATCACATTGACTAGGCCAGATTCAGAGCATGTCACATATTTGGTCAACATTAGACATTTCTCCCACGTGTCAAACACTTTTCCTTCGTATGATAATCCTACATGGCTAATCTTGAACCATTCTTTTGCCCAATACCAATAGTACCCACTCATCTAATCGCATAACAATTTTTATTACGATTCATCAAATTGTTTGAAAAAATGTCGTTACAAACTACTCTTCCAACTATATCGAGTCATAAAATAATAAAGTTTATACCCCTCTCATTCCTTGAATAGAAATAGAAGTCTCATTTGAGTTTAGTGCAGATTTTAAAAATGATATAAATAAAAGTATGTAGAAAAAGATAGTAGAATATGAATCCTACTTTTATATAGTAGTATTAGTTTTATAACATGACCGAAAAAAGTTAGTAGAATGAGATACCTACTTACCATTTATAGTAAAAATAAATCGAGGACTATGGAAAAACGGAACACCTAATCGCGGATGAAGAGAGTACTGTATAAATTATCAAACTTCGAATTTTCACATCAACAAAAGATTCTACCAATAAATAATCATACATTAATCAAGGCTAGCATGATCGACTAAAATTGTCTACGTACTTGCTCACTTTATAGCTAAAGCACACCTCTGCCCATGCTCTAAGCATAGATAAAATTATATAGTCGTTGGTATTGCTGCATAAATTAAACGACATATACATATCGAATGCCATGTTAGCATCAGCTAGTGGCTAAATCGGTCTCCATCGCAAAAACTAATCAAAACCAGTTAAAAATATACTCCTTCTAACCTACTTATTTTTGGTGTCCCGAGATGTGTACTCCTTCTATTTTACTTTATTCCTTTATCCTTAATTTACTAAACATTCGAGAGTATTAATTGACCTAGATACCTTTAATTATAAATTAATGGGACTAAGATTATGTAATAAAAAACTCCATGTCTCCATTAATAAGACTTTATTAGAAGGTTCCACGATAACTATATAAATGCCAACGTTATTCTCCCACAACACACCAACAAAAACACACACAAGCATGGACGAAGGTCCAAGCAACAGAGGCAAGAGAAGCAGCGGCGGCGAGAAGGAGGAGGAGGTGAAGTACCGGGGCGTGAGGAAGCGGCAGTGGGGTAAGTACGCGGCGGAGATACGCGACACCTCGAGGCAGGGCGCGAGGGTTTGGCTGGGCACGTTTAACACGGCTGAGGAGGCCGCGAGGGCCTATGACCGGGCGGCCTACGACATGAGGGGCCATTTGGCGATCCTCAACTTCCCCGAGGAGTACAACTTGCCCAGCAGCTCCTCCCACTTTGCTGCCCCGGGCGGTGGCTCGCAGCAGGGAAGGCAGGTGTTCGAGTTCGAGTACTACGACGATACACTCCTTGATGAGCTTCTCGATGATAAAAAACATAAGAAATGACTAGGTTTTGATTTTGCATTTCGTTCCCTAATTGCGAGTGGCCTTTGTAATAATATAACAAGCTAGGGTGAATAAAATGGAAATTTATGAGAGAGAGACAGAGAGAGATTGGTGTGTAGCATTTCTAATGGAGTGCATGCATATGCATTCTTGTGTGGTTGATTGATTTTATGCATGGAAATTTATTGTGCTACTTTTATTTTTTTATTAAAGGTAGGTTATGGTTATGATCTCTAAATGAAGTTGAAATAGCATGTATTAAGAGTTATAGATGTACATATATGCACAGAGTGGGGGAGGCAGAAAAAAAATCGTAGCTCTCGATGTTTCCCTAGCAATTCCCTAAGAGATAGAGGGGAACGGGAGAGACTATTGTCAAGGCGACAAAGACAACAAAGGTGTTGTCAATTCGAACCAATTTCTTATTTTCAAAGAAGAGGAAACACAATTCAAAGAACAATAGATACTAATTTTTTTTATTAATTTAATTTTTAAGTAGTAAAATTAAAATGCACTTTACTTTTTTCTTTCTTTCAAAGTTGTTGGGGCCCATAGGCCCCTCCTACGTTACCTGCTTCATCAATATATGTATGCATATATATTATCTTTGTCTTTGTCCTTGAAAAATAGAAACCTTTGAACTGACATATGTTGTAATGCATAATTGCTATTGTAAGATAAAAAATATTTGTAAAATAAGAGAAAAAGAAAGAAAAATTGGTAAAGTAAAAAAGATGAAAAGAGAAAAAATAGTGGATTGCTGAGTTCACGTCCTAAAATAAAAAGCTTAAAAAAATATTTTTAAGGGACGACATAAAATGTAAATAGTTTCTATTTTTAAGTGATGGAAGTAGTATTTCAAATGAATTCGGAGTTATCATATACTATCAGTATGAGCGGAGTGCATATAGGCGATGAAGAGGGAGAGAGAGAGGTCCACGAATCAAATCCCACCTTCTCTTTCACCTAAGTAAAAAAAATGTTTCACATTTGACCATATTAAGTTTGCATTAAACTTGAAATATTACCTACAGTTGAAGGTCAAATAAGCATGATTTTGAAAGAGGAAGATAAGAGCATCCACAATGGCGGCGAGCGGACCGGCTAGCCGATTCCCGGCGCTGGCCGGTCCGCTCGCCGAAACATTGCAACAGGCGAGCGCCAAATCGGCGAGAAAAACGGCGAGCGCAGGCCGATTCCTGGGCTCTGGCCGCCATTGCAGGCTTCCGATCGGCCAAACGATTTTTTATTATTTAATTTTCGAAACAATATATATATATATATATATATATATATATATATATAGGTATTTGATCAAAACAAAAATGGCCTTAAACCAAGAATTACAGACCGTTTTACATCCATTGGATGAGACAATCTAATCTTAAGATTAAAGTATTTAACCGCCAGATTTAATTAGAAAATATTATTATTTTAATTATTTATAATCTACAAAGGTTAATTAAGTAAATGCAGTATATTGTTAGTTATTGTAATTCCTATAATTGTGCTCCGTCTTCTCTCCACTAACTGCTCTTTAGTGTAGTGTATTAGCCCATAATATCTTCTTCTTCTTCAATATTTCGTCTAATTTGCATACCCTATTCCAATTAATGTAGTTCTGCATAGTCTTAACATTTGTAGATATGCAAAAATTCTCCGTCGATGTTATTATTGCGGTGTAGTATAATTCCTTGTCAACATTTGAGTTTCCATTCCAAAATCTCGATGCTAGCCATTTCCGTTTAAATTGCTATCTTCCATCCAGTGTTTGAATTTGTGGTTCTTGTATATCTGTCAAATATATACGGTGAGTAATTTTTATGTAGACGTATGAATTTATGTTTCTGAAATTTCATTGATATTGTTTAGTGTTTTAAGAAGAAGATTTGCTCTATTTTGTTATGATATAGACATCCGGGAATGGATTATGAAACGCCATCTACTTCGCATGTAGATAATCAGTCACCCGTAGATGACATTGTGCAGAATACAGGTTATCCTTTTAAACATCCTTTGGAGAATTATACTTATATTACTTTATTTTAATCTTGCGTATTTATCAATATTAGTAACTATGTAACTCTTACTTAGTTGGCGTGTGGCTATGACATTTTAGTGCAGGCTGTTAGTATAGAATTGGTAGCAACGTACCTAATGTATGCTTATAGGTGTGTTTAGTATTACCCATATTTGTAAAGGATAGTTGTATCACTTCTATGAAGCGATTACATCCTATTATGACGTATAATCATACTAATTTTCGGAGTTGGATCTTTGTATTTAATTTATTATTTTCTTGATAGTAGTATCAATTATGAAGCGATTTCAGTTTATTATTACCTATTAGCATACTAATTCCAGCTGACGGATTATTTTTGTTTGGTATTATTTTTTGGGTATTTTCTCATTTTGAATTATTTCAGATTTAAATATTCCAGAATGCCCAATAGAACTTAAACCATATGTTGGTCGTAGCTTCCCTACTTTGGACAACGCAATTGAGTTATACGAGAACTATGGGCGACGCGTCGGATTTGATACAAGGAAGAACGGTTCAAAGAAGGTTGATGATATCACCTTATGGTTTTACATGGTGTGTAATAGAGAGGGTGAACAGAAGTTTAACGATCAACAACCCAAAAGACGACGCAAATCAAAAAAATGTGGATGTAATGCTTCTGTTGCTTTCAAATTTGATTCAGATCGTGGTTACGTAATTCAACACTTTAAAGAAGAACACAACCATCCCATGGTTGATGTACAACACCACAAGTTCATGAGGCTAAATCGTCAACTTGAACCAGTTCATCAAAAATTTATTTCAGATTGTGCTGGAGCTAATATCGGGCCATCTCTAACTTTCAAGCTGCTTACTGAGTTGATGGGCGGTTATGAGTCTGTTGGTTGTACTGTGTTGGACATTCGCAACTATACACGGGATATCAGAAGATACGCTGAAGGATGTGACGCCCAAATGATCATAGATGAGTTGAAGAAGAAGAAGGAAAATTGTGATGCCTTCACGTACGAGTATGAAGTTGATTCCCGGAGTCGTTTGAATCATTTGTTTTGGTGCGATCCTATTGCCAAGATGAATTTCTTGCAATTTGGTGACATTGTTTCTTTCGATACTACGTACTCAACTAACAGGTAAAAAATTAATTAATTAAAATTGATGCATGTATCTGTTATGTTTTTACTTTGTTTTATTATGACATATTATTTGATATATCAGTATGCGCGAGTAAATCTTGTATATCTCATTTTTTCCATCGTAGGTACTCAATGATTTTTGCTCCGTTTACTGGTAAGGACAACCATGGCCGTGCAGTGTCATTTGGAGCTGGTTTGCTTTGTAGTGAGAGTGCGGATTCGTTCTCTTGGCTTTTTAATCAGTTTGTGAAATGCATGGGCATACATCCGAAGTTGATAATTACTGATCAAGATTTGGGCATGAAAGTAGCTGTTGAAAAAGTTCTTGTGAATACACGGCACAGTTGGTGTATGTGGCACATCATGGCAAAGGTAGCTGAAAAGGTTCCTAAGTCACTTCTTGGAAATAATGATTTTAAAAAGGATTTGAATTCATGTGTTTGGTCTGAGTTGATTGAACCTACTGAGTTTGAAGACAAGTGGAAGAATGTGATGGAGACTTATGATCTTGTTGGCTCTGAATGGTTTGTTTCTATGTTCGAATCAAGAAGGTATTGGGTTCCAGCCTACTTTAGGGACTTTCCTAATAGTTCGTTGATAAAGACGACATCTGTTTCGGAGTCGCAGAATAGTTTTTTCAAGAGGTACACTCAGTCTAGGGCGAACCTTGTTATTTTTTTAATGAATTTCAATAATGCAGTTGATGCCCAAAGAAACTACTCTGCAAAGCTGGATTATATGGATTATAATACAACTGCAAAGTTGAAGACAGAATGGTCGATTGAGAAGCATGCATCCTCGATATTTACTGATGGTGTGTTCAAGGAAATTCAAGAACAGATCATGGAGGCTTATAACCACTGTAGTCTGGTTTCGATATCTAATGATTCAAGTATAGAGGTTTATAAGGTTTTAGATCATTTTTCAAACACATGGTCGGTCACATTATCTGTGGAGGATTCTGTTTGTGTATGTGGTTGTAAGATGTTTTTGAGGACTGCTCTTGTATGTTGCCACATCTTCCTGGTGTTGAAGAACAAAAAATATCGATTGATTCCGGAGTATCTGATTGGAGGTCGATGGTTGAAATCTTCTTTGCTTAAGGCTGTGCATGGCGTCCAAAACTCAGATGTTGCAACTCATGTTTATGTTGATGAGAAGAAGAAGGCTCAAGCAATTTTGTTGGGAGAGATGTTGGGTCTTTACCAAGCGGTCTGTGTTGATATTGATCAAATCCATGAGTTGACATCGATAGTGCGTGAAGCTCGACAACAAATTTTTGCCGACGGGGTTGTAACGTCTACAGCACAGAAGAAGAAAATAATGGAGGAATTTTATGGGGCTGAGGCACCTCAGGAAGTGGATGTTCAACCACCTGAAGTTGTCAGCACCAAGGGATCTGGTAGTAGACTCCCTTCAAGAGTCGAGAAGGCTTTGAAGCTTAAGAACAAGGCTATGCGTCAATGCAAGAAATGTCAGGAGTGGGGTCACCACGATTCTAGGAATTGCGACAAATTTAAAGAGAAAGAAAAGATGCGGTCCAGGAGAAATTCTGATGTTTGATACAAGTTTTTTAGTTTTTTAAAGTGATGTTCGTTTAAATCATTTATGTTGAACACTTCGTTTGAAAAGTTAAGAATATAGAAATTAATGAAGTTCAGTCTTTTACTGTGTGTGGCTGTATTCTTGGTCATAGGTATATGGTATGGATCAATTTTTGGATTATTATGCTTAAGGTTACATTTATATGACCATGACTTATTTTTTGTTTATTATGACACAATAGAATAAATTCATCTTTTGAGTTATAAAATATAATCACTGTGTTATGACTTGAATGTAGTTATAGTTTGACCCTATATTAACTTTTTTTTGTTATGACACATAACATTAAAGAGTATGACCCAAATGGTTGTCTATTATTCTAAATGATATTTGTGGATTGCTTGAAATTTATATTAACATATTTTTTGTTATGACACATAACATTAATTCGTATGACCCAAATGATTGTATAATTCGACACATTGTATACTAACAATTATATGACCTACATATGCACTCTATTATGACACAATATACGGAGTACTGTTTATACCACCAGTTTCCGTTAAACATATCCACTAGGAACCCAATAAGATGGTATTGCTCGAAAAAAATTTCATAATTTATAATAGATCAAACAGTTTAATGTTGTGTTTGATATAATTAATGACCCAAATGGTTGTCTATTATTCTAAATGATATTTGTGGATTGCTTGAAATTTATATTAACATATTTTTTGTTATGACACATAACATTAATTAGTATGACCCAAATGATTGTATAATTTGACACATTGTATACTAACAATTATATGACCTACATATGCACTCTATTATGACACAATATACGGAGTACTGTTTATACCACCAGTTTCCGATAAACATATCCACTAGGAACCCAATAAGATGGTATTGCTCGAAAAAATTTCATAATTTATAATAGATCAAACAGTTTAATGTTGTGTTTGATATCCAGGAGCTGTGTAAAACGCAATTCCTAAACAAGGGTAACATTGTCAATAAAGAAACGAACAAAATGAAAAACTTATTTAACCTATGCAATATACATTTGCACCGATCCGTAGTTTGCTATCATGTGTTCTACGTTGATCTTGGTTTTCTTGTTTTCCTTCGCAAAATGTTTATATGCCGCATCTTTATTGAGTAACGCGCTGTGATTAATTCCTGCCAACATCAACACACGGTTGTATTTAGCTCTTAAAAACTGTAGCACACCTTTGTTTTTTGTCGTTAGTCCACAATTCCATTGTCCCTCCCTTTCACCCATGTAGACTTCAAGGTGTCTAAGCAAATAAACGCCACTGTCTTCTGCATTGTCTGTTGTTCTCCAACTCATCTTCATCCTCTGAATAGGCACGTTTATAACCGATTTGCATTGATTGTGACAACCAATTCTTGATAAATACTTACAAAAGAATGTCCTCTGTAATGCATGCAAAGTGTTAGTATCAACAATTATTGTGTAGTACTGTGAGTTGTAATGTTTTATTCATACCAATGCCTCTGGAATACATCCGTAGGTGAATCGCAAGTCATTGTTTTCTCCATCTTTACAAGCATCTATAATCACCACTGATCTTCGTTTGAAACAAAAGCACACAGTGTAGTACCTTTTTGAAACGCAGAATGCAAAGAATACCTATTTTGTGTAATAGGTTAGTCCTCAATGGTAGAATGAGTGTTGTCTTTTGTCTTAGTAACGTAATAGTATGTTATTGACTATGCAGCAACATACCATATCTATGTCACCCCATGCGAAGTGTGGTATTTCGCTGACCTCTTTGTCAATGTTTGAGGCAAATTCGTCTAGTTTGTCTGCATCATCATCCCGGCCATTACTCATAACAACCGTGTAAAGCTGCAAATATTTATATCAGTAGGGTTAGTTATCATGTTTAGGTTAACAAATAATCGAATAGTTAAACTCACAGCAGGGTAGGTTGTGAAAAATAGTCTTTTTGGAGAGGTGACAGATTTCAAATCTTCCATATGGTTAAGTACAGAGCAGAAGGAGCTAATTACTCCACTTGAAACCTCATGATGCGGCAGTAGCGAACAGAACTCCAAGAGCATGACCTCAACTACTCGGTCATTGTAGATAATTTGTTCTCTGTAATTATTACAATTAGTTATTTGATTGAATTCAGGGCAAAAAAACCAAAATCTATGATGATATCAAAACACTTACTCATTTCCGTGGTGAGTGTTCATCAACCAGTAATACATTACTCGTTCATCTGGAGTAAGCTTTCGTGACACAGTGACTGCTCTCTCAAGAAATGGTGAACGCAGTGCATTAGAACATCTCATGTCTGTCTTGGTGCGAATGTTCATCTTAAATGTTTGTTGCCTGTCATGTGGCTAGGAGTAGAAGGTATTGATCAGTGGTACATGATGTAGATATAATTTGTTTGGTTGGATTAAGAAGTACACGACCTACCACATACGTCTACATTTCTAATTACAACAAAGCTTACTTGTTTGTTTGCAGTGATGACCAAAGCTTCGCCCAATTTTGGTTCTGATTTTTTTGTGAAAGGTGTGACAAAATCCGCATCTGCCTCATCACATTCCATGTACGCTTCCACTGCAGATTTTACTATGGCCTCCACATCGATTTCCTCACCCTACATGTTGATTTTAACAAAATCGTTCATAAGATGTCATAATAAATATGAATAGATGTCATAATTAGTATGGAAATCCACATACATTAGTATCATCATTGATTCTAAGCTGATTATTCAAACTTGGTGTCGTTTTCGTTGCTGAAGCCTCCGAATAAAATTCATCAGCAGCGTCATCACCACCGCCATCCATGTAGTCAGCCATTGCTGATTTTACAATCTCTTCAACATTGATAGTTCCTTCCTGCTTATATATTAGTGCGTATTAGGCAGTGTAATAATATGTGGATGATGTTGTTATGCCTGATATATGGTTAATAATGGGTCCATACAAGAATATGTATCCATATAGTTTGTACCTGTTCTTTACCCTTCTGATTTGATGCAACGCTAATACCGTTAAATGATGTTCCAATCATGTTGTTGCGTTCCTGTTTATCACTCTGGATAAAAAAATGCCAATACGTATATAGGAACTCAACAAGCTTTGCAGTACACATAGTGTTCTAAATTCAGTTTAAATTTTGACATTTACCTTTGATGCACACAAACGTGCTTCTTCAGATCCAACACTTATAAATGATTTTTCTGTATTCGAGCTCTGAATCATTCCTACAGCCGTGAAGCTACTAATCTCCGCCACAGCCTACATTAAATATTAATATTACTGAATGTGTATGTATGTCAATGATGTACAGAAATCGCCATTGGTTTCATATTATATGGCAGAGTCAGTTTAGAAACATATTTATAGCAGTAACCAATAAAGCTATATTTTTAGTACAATAGAATTACCTTGTTTACTCCATTCTGTGGTGTAACATCACAATTTTGAATTACATGTACGTTTGTAATTTCAATTTGTTTAACACCGCGTCTTCTTGCGAGTTCACCCTGCAATTCACTATGGTTGTCGAATCGTATTGTTTATATAATGGAAAAAACCAGCTAAATAATAGATAACTTGTTTTACAGTTCTATTCAGGCATGATCATGGCTGCCAAGTATTAGCACGGTCGAAGATTTCTCGTACAATTACACCTAAGGTATTTTACCTGGTTTGGGCCATATTAATTGAATATGTAGGTCATGAGTACATATGCTTATAATATGCCTGCATATCATGCATTTGGGTCATACGTTTAAAGCGTAGGCTGATCATATTTACATATTTTAATGAACAATTCAGGGTCATAATATACACTAAACAACGTTATAATAACATATTGATTGCAGTATGATCATAATAAGCATTTAACAAGTCTTACAATATAAACAATTAACTGTACACTTCAGGTTAAAAAAAATGCACTAATCGAAGTCATAATAACATATAGATGAGTTTGGTAATAATAAGCATTTAATTCGTCTTACGTTTATAATAAGAATATTTGATTGATTCCTGTTGGGTCATAATAGTGCTACAACCAAACTCATAATAACATATAACTACGTTTGGTCAGAACAAACATTTACTTAGTAATAAGCTTTTAATATACATAATCTAACCATTAAATACATACCAACTATATGCTAATCGACGGTATAATAACATATAGTACATTTTGGTCATAGTAAGCTTTTAATATGTCATATGCTTTTAAGATTAATAGTTGAATGATCACGTCAGGGTCAAAATATGCGCTAATATAGGTCATAATAACATATATACAAGTTGAGCCGTGATAATCATTTATTTCGTCATACGATTATAATATAGTTTACTTATAATAAGCATTTAATTCGTCTTACGCGTATACTATAAATATTTAAATCGCCATTCTTGGATCATGACATGCGCCAACCGAAGTCATGATACGCGCCAACCGAAGTCATGCTACGCTGATACTATAAATATTTAAATCGCCATTGTTGGGTCATAGTATGCGCCAACCGAAGTCATAATAACATATATATCAAATAATTGGCTCATGGATAAAAAAGGTTACACATTGTAACAAATAAGATGGTCCTGGGGTTCACAGTGTCATTTCAGCAGTACAAATCAGGTTGGTCTTGTGCACTAAATTGTTCAAATATATAGTACAGACCAAAATGGTTCACCATCCAAAATAAGTTTCGGGTTTGAGTTAGCTTTTAACTTACATTCTTTTGTTCAAATGAAGGATGGATGTCGAAGGGTGGCCCATCCTCAGCAAGCTTGGTAAGCTGTGTTGTGACTTTGAACATGTTCTTCACAGCTTCTACAAGTTCGGGTGAATTGAGTTTGTCCTTCGCCAACGCTGCCTCAAGAGATGTCAACGTTTTTTTCTCATCCACCGCCGTCTCAGGAATGACCCCAATCATATTGCATGCAGTTGAACCTGCAATCTTCATAGATTCAAAATTCTGGATCATGTTTTTCAGATCAGTCATACTTAACATCAAATTATGAAGGCCCCTCGCAGCATCTTCACTTGCTGTTGCAAACCCCTCGATTGCAACTTCCCACTGGTCCTTTTCCGTTGTCTCTGTCTCTTCAAAAACAATTATGCTCGAAGGACGAGGCAGCTTGTCAGGGGCACCTCTTTCTACTAAGCTTCCCCTCCCGATAGTATGTGATGATTCAAGCTCCATCTTCTCTCTTAGCCTTAGCTTCTCGCTTGTCCACCCAAAAACTGTTGGGAAAACGCGCGAAACCAACATTTTTTGGTGGAAAACACGATCCACATAAAAGGCCTGATATAGATGTGTAACAGATTAATAGTAATTGACAATGATGAAACATATGAAATCTAATATGTAAGTCACGTATGTCTATTATATTGGTCATATTATCATAATGCTTCAATAAGGGTTGATACATCGCTTACCACCAAGAATGATATGGGTCCTGTGAAAGGTGTATTTTTTGTAGACCTCCAGCTCTTTACTGCAACAGCTAGTGTCTCCAGCACATATGCACACCAGTTGTACTCTTTCACCACCGAAATATCTCTGAACAAATGGTCTATATGTGTCCTACACTTACCATCACCACAAGGATTAATGAGTACTGTGTCAACTATTAGAAGGAAAACCTTCCAAAACCACTCGCCGCCAGTTTTATACTTTAATGCCTCCTTAATCAGGTCTTCTGGTAGAACACGCTCGACATGCTTCCCAACCCGTCGAGCCACCTCATCAAAGAATGGTTTCTTCTTTTGTCTGCTTACGCGGTTGATCAAGGTTCCCCCGATAGGCAGCCCTAAAGTAACATACACATCTTCTTGGTATATTGACAGACGTTGGTTTTCCAACTGTATAGTGCAGTCTACATAGTTGAATCCTTTCACCAGGTCATACGCCAATTTTCCAGGGACCTCTGCTATTCCAAAATGTTGTAACTCACCAAAAACCCATGTCAATCACTTCATGCAGCTGTTCTTTGTTTAGCGATTGAAACAACTCGATTATTTTCCTTGGACTGGTTTTCAGCTTCAAAGCTTCGTGCCTTACATTTTCCTCATCTGTCTCTCCCTTTTCTACCCCCTCCCCCACTTTATCCTTCCCTTTGTTCACCTTATCTTTAGCAACCTTCTTTGATCCAGGGACCTTGCTTGGTTCTTCAGCATGCTGTATTTCAGCTTGTTTGTCTGCTTCTGGATCGTTTATTTGCAAAACCGATTCTTTCATGCGCTTAGATCCTGTAACAATAATACCAAATCAAAATATATTATTCATATTTGTTTATATTAGCTGGGGTATAGTAGTGGCATACCTTTCGTCTTCTCAGGTGTATTCTTAACCGCATCATTGTCTTGGGCATGGGATGTATCTGCATTCACATTTCCAGTCGTTTCCAGATTCATTCTTTTTAGGTTTTCCTGGGCCCGGGCTCTTTTTCGTATAATCAGTTCATTAGCTTTGTTTAAGGACAGTCCAGTCCTTCCTACAGCTACACATTGTGTTATATTAACAGAAATATGATCAAATTAGTTCAATTGTATTCACTAATCATACCAAACTTAGAAAGCGATTTTTGATTTTGAAATTGAGACATAAGCATCATAACAAATCAAAAAATTATTACTCAAATCATTTCAAATACAGCAATGTGGTCTTAAGTTTTTTATTATACTCACCTTTTCCAGATTGAGAAACAGGTTCAGCTTTGTCTCCAGTAGGTTTTTTCACTACTGCAACGCTTTTGGGTGTAGGCCTTGTATCTGAAAGTATAATCATGATTAGTGCTACTTGTACAGAAATATTCTGCAAACACTAAATACAATGACATTCTTATAAACACATAGTATCCATCAATGTTTTGTTCAGAGATATGTTCAGCCGTGTACTTTTTTTATCCCGTCTCAGTGTTTTGTTTACTCTTTAGATATTATTTACAAACATTAAAGTCAATGATACTTTTATACACACACAGATGCCACCCATGTCACACCTTTTTTTCCTACAAACAATCACATGGTTCTAAATAGCAGAGATAGTTAATAATGAGTTGTTCCATCTTAAGCCGTAGGGGTTTAACACAACCAAATGCGTTTACATATATCATCCCAAACATCACAACTAAGTACCAGTTGGGAAGATCACAGACCGTTAACAGGAATTGGAGTTTTTGCATCAGCCTCCTTCCCTTTGTTGGATTGCGGTGTTGTTTTGTTTTGTGGTACAACCCCTGAAACATAATCACATTAGCTTTTAACTCAACATTTAAAAATTCACATAAATATGCCTGGTAGCCAAGCAATTATTTTTCTGTTCTGTATCTCTTTATTTTGCCTTTTTAAGAGTGCATCGGTACAAGAATGAAACAAATTAGGCATAATAATAGTTAATTATGTCATGCATAAACTCGCTTGCTTCTGTGGTTGGTGTGGATGCAGAATGTCCTTTTGTTTATTAAAAATATCACAATTACATACGCTGCTTCCGAAATTGATATGGTATTACATCATTAAATAAACTAGAAGGGGAAAGCAATTTACTGGTTTGAGCTTTGGGGATCCGCGGTGGCTTGGTTTTAGTGTTCCTCCTCTGATACACTGGTTGAACAATAAAAGCCGTTTTAGGTATGAAGTATTTGAAAGCGGTGTAGGCAATGGTATACTACAAACATCTAACCTTTTCCGTCAGTCGTTGCAGATCCAGATGCCCGAGTATTCACCATTGCCGTCGTTGATTGTTGGATTTTCCTGGTCGTTGCTTGGAGGAATCGGGATAGATTGTCTGGGCTCGAGCGCTGATTGTGGATGGTCGATTTAGGTGAACTATCTGACGCTTCTTCGATTGAACAAAGACTGGTTGAAGTTCCTAATTGTTGTGCCGCTTCAGAATTTACAGAGGTAATGTTTGATTTAGGTGATTACGGTTTTTGGGGGAGGTAGATATATGGTGGGGGGAGAGACGAAGTGAATAGGCGGGAACCGAACATTAAGGTTAATGGCGTGTGGAGTTATGATCCCTTGATTTACGCGAAGAAAAACCGGAACGTCTGTTCATATTTTTTTTGTTTCCATTTTACCCTTTTATGCCTCTGTTCAGTCTTATTATGACATAACAAAATGGTTGTCAAGAATAAATCGTGGCCGCCCATAGTCAGATCCTACGCTCCAGATTTGGTCTGTATTTTTTTACTTAAGGACGTATTTTGATAGATGAATACCCTATATATATATATATATATATGCGATTTGCACGTCATTTTCAGCGGCGGGCTTTATAAGGAGTTCACCTACTGGAACTGCTATGAGGTGCTGATGGACTCCGAGAAGTTTCGGGCAGGTGTCGATGTTGGCTGGCCGAAGAAGCAGCGACTGAACTATACCGCTGATTACAAAGGCGGCGGCAGCGGCGGTTCCCACGACCTCCCCGAGGATGTTCAGGAGTTCCCGTCCCCTCCCGCGTTTACTCGCCGCACTCGCCCGGTTGGTCAAAGGCGGGCGCAACGGGCTCGCCATGAGTCCAGGAGGTCCAATCGGCATCCCCCCTGTTGGCATATCGACAGCCGAGCTCGCCTTCTTCACGCGTCAACAAATGCGGGCTCAGATGTACAAGATCTTAGCTGACTGGAAGGCGGCAACTAACCCAGAGGAGAAGAGTTTTCTTCACTCAATTCTCGTGAGTATGCGAGCCGATTTGTGGAGGAGGAGTTTTTTTAAAAAATTAATGTAATTTTTTTAATTAATGTATTTTTTTAATTAATGTACTTTTAAAAATTTTAATATTATTATTGAATTTTCCCGTATCTGTGTCGTAAATTTAATTCCGTATTTTGTGTGATTGTTAATTATTTGTTTTTTATAATTTTGTTTATTGTGGCTAGGCTATGGTTGGCCTATTGCTTGTCCAGTTGCTTGTCCTGATGATGTGGCAGGAGGAGTTTTTAGTGCTAATGATGTTGGCGGTAAAGTTTGTGGCTAGGCTATGACTGACCTATCTCTATTGGAGATGCTCTAATAGTGAAACAGTTAATTGAAGTCAGCCCGATTCAGTATTGAAAACTATTGATCACTCACTATTGAGTTGAAAATTTCACTAGAGAGTTGAAAAATCAAATAAAGTTATAATAATGATTGAACTACCGCCTAGCTATTTGAAATGATGACATAATGTCAATAGGAGTTGGTACAATTTTTCAGAAATTTCCTTTTCATTAGAATTTACTTGAAATCAGTCAAATAAAAGTGGAAGGCATAGAGAAAATTAAATAAATAGTTGAACGTAAAAACTAGAGCCTTTTGTTTTGTAAGAATTGGGAATCCATAGTTTTTCAATAGGTGTCGGTTAATAGAGATTATTTATAGGGGAATAATTAGTGTTACTGTTTACAACACAGCTTTAGGGGGCAAAGTATTATTCACCACTAAGCTCACTTAAATAAATTAAACATCTTTACTAATCTGAAAATGATGAGCATCATTAGGCATCCCCCACTTTGTAAGCGCTATATATATAGATATGATTAAAGAATATTGGCCATTCAATATTAAAATGTTTATTTTGGTGAATTACTTATCCACATAGCAATATTTCTATTACTACATTTTGATTAGATTATTTGCACATAAATTTTTACAAACAATAAAATCAAAATACCTTATCTGCTTATATATACCTAACTTATTAATTACTACTAGTATTATTTTTCCATTTTGTATAAAGGAAATAAAATTACTACTAAATGTCGAGTGGTAGTTCAGCCCGTGATTGAATGACAACGGATAACGGGCCTTATAAAATATGGTCCGGGCCAGATATTTTGTCCAAAACTATTAGTGAATCCAACCCTTTCAGTCCACTAAGAAACAAATATGGAGTGCTGCAGATAATTATTTAATTGCACAAATAATACTACCTCCGCCCCCAAAGAATATGCACTTTGAGTTCATCACAAGTTTTAATTTAAAATTTATAAAGTGAAAGAGAGGTAGAGAAAAAAAATAATTAAAATATTGTTAGTGGAGAATGAGTCCACCTTATTAGAGAGAAAAAACTTTTCCAAAATTAGAAAGAGCATATTCTTGTGGGACGAACTAAAAAGGAAAGAGTGCATATTCTTGTGAGACGGAGGGAGTAATGATTTAGTTTTTGTTAATATGTTTACCCCTCCGTTCCACTATTGGAGTCATATTTTATGTGGGCACAAATTTTTAAAATGTGTACTTCATAATAGTGGGTTAGAAAAGTTAGTGAATGAAGTGAGTTAATGGAACGTGAGATCTACTTATTACTCGGATAAACTAAAATGGAAAGTGAGACATCAATTTTACGGACCAAAATGTCATTTGCAATAGTCCATAAATAATTTTTTTTTCTCGTCAATCGTTTGTTCAGCCGGTCCAATATACGTCCATTTCCGCCTTGTTTAGACGTATTTCTATAGGTTTTGGGTGACGATGTTGTCAGTTGCTTTCACCAAATGGAAACTAGTCGCAAAATAAATTCGAAAATTATGGAGTAATAATATTCTTTTGTATGTTACTCCATACGAATAAAAAATTGGAAGATGTTGCGGAATATACTGATTTTAATCCCAAGTCTTTAATCGTATAATAGTGTTAACTGTAAGAATCGCAATAAGTCATAAGTTACATAATTATCGGACACCTACGTCGAATAGACATATTCTTGTAAATACATTGTACTAGATTGATCTAATTATTAACTTTGGACTTCAAACAACAAATTATAACTTTAAAATTTACGAAAGTGTTAACTCGCATATAACTGGACGAAATCTTCTGTTTCCCAAAATTCATATCTATAACATCCGGTTTTAAACCAAGTGTGAACTAACTAGTAAGTGTTTGGAATGTCGCAATTAATACACATTTTCCAAGAAAGAGGAAAGGAGATAAATTAATGATTTATAACTAGGACCATGGAAAGAAATAAAGAAAGAAACGTAGAGATTTTTTTTAAAAAAAATCGACTAAGTACTCTGTATCTGTAGATACTTCGATGATGACCTAATTTATCACTTTGATTGATTTACCCATATTTGATAGTGACAGTTAAATCCTTAAATTTATATATTCACCTATCTATTTACATTTTGTAATTTTGTGGCTGCACTTAAATAAATTAAACAATTTTGTGTTGTTCGAGAAGCGTGCGTAATAGATCATAGGAGGTTTCCACGAAACATCATTTTTATTTTATTTATTTTTATTTGAGAGAGAGAGATAGAGAGTTGTGCCTAACTAGCTAGCTAGAGCTATCTAAGAAACTAGCTAGATTCATGAACTTGATTAAGGATGAGAGTTGATTAATTCTTAATTCATGCAATTATAGAAAAATAATCAGTTACTTATCGAGTTGAAGTCTAGGAATTAAAAAGGTTTACATGTTGATGAAAAGAAATTGAGAGCAAATGTGGTAATACGAGAAAATATAAACAACAATGTTGACGGATCATCATCTTCCTAATTATAGAAAGTGGTAGGTAGCAACGCACCAACTAACCCAAGTTATAATTATAACATATGTGATCCTTTTAATTATACATTTACATATTATACTCCATCTTTTATTACGTAATTAAGATTAGCGTGACATCTAACTTGTCGTTACTTAATTGACTCACAAGACCAACTACAGTTCCACCCTAAGGAATTCAAACTATACCTATACAATTATAAACCTCCTAAAATATTTAAGGATTGTATTAAAAATGGTTTATTTTAATTATTTACTTCAATTAAATGCAAAATTGATATGTGATATATTAATATTATGTTATATACTAATAATGTAACTAACTTGGGAAATTGTTTATTGATTAATTTGGACATGTTTAGTAAGTTTACTATGTATGTCGGTGACTGTATGTATATTGTTTATAACTATTATAATACAGAAATGTAGATATGTTGATAGGTATAAAGTAGTTGTATGGTGTACATGTTTTTTTTTATCAACGAAGTAGGGTGTACTTTTCTAATATTTCTGCTCTATAAGTCTAGGCATTCAAAATTCTAAAATCAGCTTGGAGAATGCGGCAGAATTTATTAGATATTAGGCCATCCACAACGCTGTTCCTATACCGTTCCTAAACCGTTCCTTAAACTACTATTTGCGGGCCCCACTGTACTTTTTTACTCCATTCCTTAACTAAGGAACGGAACCTGCAACCCTCCGTTCCTTAACCGTTCCTTAACCGTTCTTTAAATTACTATTCATTCAATTTCATTTTTTATTTTTATTTCCAACTCAATTCAATTAAAACAAACACACTTTAATCAAATTAAAATAACATTACAACTTAAAATTCAAAAAAATAGAAAAAGACATAATTAAAATCCTAAAAAAATAAAAATTGACATAATTTAAAATACAATTTTATAGAGACAACCAAGAATAAGTTTGTCCCACATCGAAAGTGGAACATAAAACATTCAAGGATGTCTCTATAAAATAGAGACAACCAAGAATGAGTTTGTCCCACATCGAAAGTGGAACATAAAACATTCAAGGTTGTCTCTATAAAATAGAGATAACCAAGAATGAGTTTGTCCCACATCGAAAGTGGAACATGAAACATTCAAGGATGTCTCTATAAAATAGAGACAACCAAGATGAGTTTGTCCCACATCGAAAGTGAAACAAAAAACATTCAAGGATGTCTCTATAAAATAGAGATAACCAAGAATGAGTTTGTCCCACATCGAAAGTGGAACATGAAACATTCAAGGATGTCTCTATAAAAGAGAGACAACCAAAAATGAGTTTTTTCCACATCGAAAGTGGAACATAAAACATTCAATGATGTCTCTATAAAATAGAGATAACCAAGAATGAGTTTGTCCCACATCGAAAGTGGAACATGAAACATTCAAGGATGTCTCTATAAAAGAGAGACAACCAAAAATGAGTTTTTTCCACATCGAAAGTGGAACATAAAACATTCAATGATGTCTCTATAAAATAGAGATAACCAAGAATGAGTTTGTCCCACATCGAAAGTGGAACATGAAACATTCAAGGATGTCTCTATAAAAGAGAGACAACCAAGAATGAGTTTTTTTCCCACATCGAAAGTGGAACATAAAACATTCAAGGATGTCTCTATAAAATAGAGATAATCAAGAATGAGTTTGTCCCACATCGAAAGTGGAACATGAAACATTCAAGGATGTCTCTATAAAAGAGAGACAACCAAGAATGAGTTTTTTTCCCACATCGAAAGTGGAACATAAAACATTCAAGGATGTCTCTATAAAATAGAGATAATCAAGAATGAGTTTGTCCCACATCGAAAGTGGAACATGAAACATTCAAGGATGTCTCTATAAAAGAGAGACAACCAAGAATGAGTTTTTTTCCCACATCGAAAGTGGAACATAAAACATTCAAGGATGTCTCTATAAAATAGAGATAATCAAGAATGAGTTTGTCCCACATCGAAAGTGGAACATAAAATATTCAAGGATGTCTCTATAAAATAGAGACAACCAAGATGAGTTTGTCCCACATTGAAAGTGGAACAAAAAACATTCAAGGATGTCTCTATAAAAGAGAGACAACCAAGAATGAGTTTCATAAATTCGCAAGCCCATCAAATATATATGGGCTAATACGAATTTCTAGTATTCATTTATTTGTAAAAAATTGTTTTTAAATATAAAAAACAATTTTTATAAATAAAAATATTTTTTTTATTAAATTCGATTTTTTTTAAAAAAATCGAATTATTGCGTCACCGTGACGACGCCCACTCGCGGGGCAGCGAGTGGGCGTCACGCGTCGAATGGGAGGCCGCCACGTCGCCTCGGCGCGTGGCGGAACGTGTCGTGCCGCGTCTCGCGGGAACGGCACCCGGCACGGCACCGGCACGGAATGGCGACGACACGGGCGGCTGCAACGCGTGCCGCCGCGGTTCCGTTCCTCCGGAACGAAATAAGGCACCGCAACGGCACGCGTTGCGGATGCTCTTAGTACTATTACGTATGGATAAATAAAAATGAAAAGAAAAAAAATGAACTTCGAGATACAAGATGTCTATCAATGTTGAGGAATGTTTCAATTAAAAGTCCCTAATTGAATTGCGGCTGAGTTAGTTCAGATATCACCAACTAAACTTACACTTTACTCCTTCCGTCATAATTCGTCTCACTTTTACCGGACACGGATTTTAAGAAATTCAATGAAAAGTGAGTTGAAAAAGTTAGTGGAATGAGGGTTCTACTTTTATATTAGTTTTATAATAAAATGTGAGTATGAATGAGTTAGTGGAATATGAGATCTACTACCAAAAATGGAAAAAAGTGAAATGAGACAAATTATGTGGGACGGACCGAAATGGGAAAATGAGACAAATTATCTGGGACGGGAGGGAGTATATATGTATGCATCGTTCATTCGTTTTTATGGAAAAATACTTTTTAAAAAAAAATACCTTTAAATTTTCTTTTTAAATGAATATTGAGATTTTTTTTATTTTTCTATTAATATGACCTCTTATTTTCCTCCAATTATGCAAATACATGAAAATCCAAGAAATTTGAGATTATTATAAATTAAAAAAATTTAAACAAGTGACTGTTCAAACCCAAAAACAGAGGCGAATGCATTTTCTGATCTGTAGCTAACAATTCTGGAACTGACGACATGTCTACTAGAAATAATATTTACTCGAACCCTTGACATATTGATTAGAAGCGTCTTACCAACTGTGACGCGCTTATCATACTACTATATAACACCTTTAAACTAAATTTTAGATGTCTTACACGAATAAATTATGTGTTTTAAAAGTCATTTTTGTATTTACCTCCTAATCAGAAACTTGATCGAGGAATTATGAAGGCTCATCGATGGTGCAGATTGACATCATCACTAAAGGGTGAAGGCTTAACATGACATGAGAAAAGTGACAGTATTGTCCCCTTTCAAGGGATCCATCTCTTGATTTGATAAAAGAAAGAGGTTTCTAGTTGTTGATTTATACAAACACTCAAGCTAGCTCGACGAAGGAGGAAGGAATTTTCGATTGTGATAACAAAAGGATTTATTCTCAAATATGTCAAAGACTTAAAATATGACGTCCACTTATTGTCTTCTATGGTGGAGTTTCAAAATAGCCATGATATATTTTTTTACCGATTTCGTTATCTCTATTAGAAAACATTTTATTAAGCATCTAATTAATCACTTAGCTATTAACTATTTATTACATGATCCGGAATATATATTGAGCATAAATTCTTTCAATACACTCTCTTTAAAACAAAGATAAAAACATTTTGACAATAAACCTGATAAGCTCATATAATTAATTTAATCGAACTGCGTCGATTTAGGATTGGACGCAGCACAATCATATTACTGTTATCAAATTTATGACGTGATTGATGATGATTTAACTCTTCTTTTTCACTAAATTTTTGGATTCGTTTGAATTAATTCTTCTTTTATTTTTTCTGTGTTATGTTCGAGTATGAATGAAAGTTGGATTTTTTTTGTACAACACAAACTATACGACTATCACATGCAGACTGCAGTATATAGTGCGTCACATTCTATGTCACGAATGCCAAGTTTTGATACAATTTACTCATTTTAGATCTATTTTTAGTGATAGCGATATGGATTTCACAGTATTTAGTCTTGTACAAAGTAGATATGTTTAATCTTATTTATATCATTGATTATTAGGATTTGAATTTTATTTTCTATAGCATAGGATATCTCTTTATAGTCTCCCCATATAATAAATATGTATAAACTTTTTAATAATTATTTATAGTCCCGCATATCATAAATATGCTAGTATTATAAACAAGTGTCAAATTTTTTATAATGAATTAATGAATAGAAAAATTAAGAAATATTATTTGGTTATAGTTATCTGTAATCTCTGCCCATATCTCACGCCACAAAGCTGGCTTTTCAACCTTTCTTCATCTAATAGAGACTAATACCCTTAACAGATAAGATGGATTGATAAAAATAAGTGAAGCCAATTCTATAATACTCCTTATTTACGTGTAAAAATAGTATATGTATCTTATTTAGGAAATGTGAATTAAATTCACATAATTAATAGTAGTATTGTTTGTGATCTGTTCATGCCCAGTCAAAATAGGTGATCATCTTTAACATTGTGTAATGCAAATAAGCTAATTCAGTGAATATTTACATAATCCAACAAACATATTGACATATTTTACTCTTCAAACTCTAGAACTAATATAAAGTGATCACATGGACCACAGGACCAAATGCACTACTAACACTTATATCCAATATTAAATACAGTAGTAGTAATATTTATAATTTGATATGGCATTATAATAAAAATCTGACAATGGCAAAGAAGGTTAGACGGAAAGAAGAATCAGAAAAATGATGACGACGTAAGCATTTGAAAAAACAATTAATTATAAAAAAAGAAGATATTACTAGGAGTACTAGGCTACTACTCCTTGTTTAACGGTATTTGATTTTCTTGATTGAAAAAAGATAAAACAAGGGACTAGTTGTGACAGGGAACGTACCCATACATACATTTCATGATTTCACGCATTAATAATTGTGGGTAAATATATTTCATTTGCTTGTCCAAATATGCCAATGTATAAATAATATCCCATAAATTAATTAACTTTGTTTGCAAATTTATGCTTACTTCTACAATTGTGTTGACGAAGACCAAATATAATTTGATCTTAGGAATAATGCAAAAATCATAAATTTAAAAATAAATGCACATTATTATCCCAATCATTTTTTACACCATTCATACTAATATACTACTATTTGTCTGATTTGGCTGCGTGGCAATTGCTTTGACTCACGTGTGATATATCCCTCTTGCTCCTCCTAAAATTATTTAAATGCCTACTACAGTTCCAATAAATCAAAAACATCCTCCCTTAACCGATGTCACACTCCTATATTTTTTAACAATAATAATATATTCCCATTTTCCGCAAAGTAAAATGTTTTACACTTCTGAACATTCCAATATCCACACATATATAAAGAACCCAAGACATTAGACACACAAACACAAATTTGAAGTACAAAAATAGAAAATGAAGGAGGAAGTATTTAATTCCCAACCATTGAGCATTGATTTGTCTTCGCCGGAGTCATCTCTCCCCTTCAATGAGAACGATTCCGCTGAGATGCTCCTATACGACGTCGTGGAGGAGGGGTGGCGGCGCTCGTCGAAGGCGGCCGCGGCGTATCGCGGCGTGAGGCGGCGGCCGTGGGGGAAGTTCGCGGCGGAGATAAGGGACTCGACGCGGAATGGGGCGAGGGTGTGGTTGGGGACGTTTGAGACGGCGGAGGCAGCGGCGATGGCGTATGATCAGGCGGCGTTCGCGATGCGGGGGCAGGCGGCGGTGCTCAACTTCCCGGTGGAGAGAGTGAGGGAGTCGCTGCGGGAGATGCGGTGGGGCGTGGAAGAAGAAAGCTCGCCGGTGATGGCGTTGAAGAGGAAGCACTCGATGCGGCGGCGGAAGAAGAGGGAGAATGTGGTGGTGTTTGAGGATTTGGGAGCTGATTATTTGGAAGAGCTTTTGATGATGAGTAGTAGTTCAAGTGTAGAAGCTACTTCTTAATTATTACTAGTTTTCTTGGTGAATTTCACTAGCCAACAAATGGATTACTTTTTTATAATTTTCCTAAATATTTTGTCCATATGTATAATGTAATAGGGATAAGGGGTCACCTTTTTTTTGATGTTACCAACAAATGCTTTTTTCTTGAGCTTTTGTTAGGAGGTTTATTTTCTTCCATTTTTTATGAATTTGGATGGAATTTTGATGTTATAAGTATATATAGTGCATTTTGTGGAAGACTCGAGTGTTTTTTTGCATGGGATGAAAATGTTGTTTAGTAAAGAAGAAACACTATTTCGATAGTTTTATAGGGGCTCATAATCGCATTTTAAATAAAGTTGTCACCATTTAACTCGACGCGAGTTTTAAGAAATGTAATAGAAAGTAAGTTGAAAAAGTTAGTGGCATGTGAGTCCTATTTTTATATAGTATTAATTTTATAATAAAATGTGAGTGAGAATGAGTTAGTGGAATATGAGGTTCAATACCAAAAATGGTAAAAGTGAAAGACGATAAATTTTTAGGGACGGACGAAAATGGAAATAAGTGACAAATTTTCAGGGAGTATTAATTAGAACTTTGTTATTCGGTAAATGATCAAAATGTGAGTTAAGCAACTAAAATTTCAGCCTAGCCGAACCAATAAAAGAACCAACCGGTTAGTTATATAACCGACCCGTCATAACCAGTTGACTATTCATGCCGACAGACAGTGACAGCCCTTTTGTTGACTCCTTCTTTCAATTCTCAAGCATGCGTTCCATCCTCTCTCCACCAAACCAATTGTGATTAAGTTGAAATGATGAAATTTTTTCTTCAAATCAAAATAGCACATGCACATGTGCACATTAATCATTCAAATTGAAACTTCCAAGTTTTCGACCATTTAATTTAGAGATGAGTTTTATCTTCTACTATATATTTTCTGAAAATCCATATTGGTTTTGATTTTTAAGGGGGAGATAATATGTATATATAGAAAAATGCAGAGGCATAAAGGATTCGAATACAAAAACAAAATGATACTCCGACAACTAGGCTAGGCTAGAAAATATGATTTCAAAATATAGTTCAATTGTTTAATCGCCTTATATTTTTTTTACATCATTGGTTTTTATTGGGGCGGGTTTTAATTTGTGATTCGGATAGAGATTGAAACTTAAAAGTCTAAAATTATTGTTTTTTTGTTTTATTTTAAGGTGATTTATATACAATGTAATCCTTTTATACATTTATATATATATTACACCTTTTATTACGTAATTAAGATTAGTGCGACATCTAACTTGTTACTAAATTGACTCAAACCACCAACTAGAGTTCCACTCTTAAGGAATTCAGACTTTCCCTATACAGTTACAAACCATTCAAAAAATTAAATTATAAAACTACCCAAAATATTTAACACTACAAAAAAAGAGCGGTTTAATGACGGAATTAGTGACAGAGAAATATCTGTCTTTTATTTTTGGTGGAATTAGTGAAAGTATGACTTTTTGAAAATATTACAATTTTATTTTAACGATAGTGACGCCATTTTTCGTCACAAAATTATTTTTATTTATTTTTAATTTTATAAATTAGTGGCAGACATATTCCGTGAATTAATCATGTACTCCCTCCGTCCGCCATTAGAGTCTCGATCCACTTTTACTATAAATGGTAGGTGCACCTCACTTTCCACTAACTCAATCGACTCACATTCTATTATAAAACTAATATATAAAAATGGGCCTCATATTCCACTATCTTTTCTCATCCACTTTTTCTTACATTTCTTAAAACTCGTGGCGAACTCAAATGAGACTCCTAATGACGGACGGAGGAAGTATAAATTTTTTATTTTCTGTGAGATTAATAATTTTTTCAGGTTTATAAGAGCACCCGCAACGCGTGCCGCCGGCGTTCCGCGTGCCGTTCCGCCGGAACGGTTTCGCCGCGGAACGCGTTGCGGCGCACCATTCCGCTCCAATTCCGTTCCCATTCCGTGCCGGGTGCCGACGGCACGTAACGCGGCACGGCTTGTGCCGCCACGTGCTGGGGCGACGTGGCGCTCCCCGCTTCGTGCGTGCTTCCCACTCGCCGGCCCGCGAGTGGGACACGTCAGAAGATGACGCAATAATTAATTTTTTTTTTAAAATGATTTTTTAATTTTTTTTAACGGTAATATTACCGTTTTTTAAACTTTTTTTTTAATTTTTTTTATTTTTATTTTTATTTTCTTATTCTATAAATACACCTAATTTATTACATTTCACACACAACTACACATCTACTCTTCCTAAATCAACATCAATTCCTCTCCAATTTTTTATTTCAATCTCCTTCACAAAATGTCCGGCGACGGGAATTACGGCGGTGGCGGCTCCGGTGGGTGGGATCTCAGCGCGTTCGGCGATTGGGAGACCATGTACAACACACTTGGTGGTTCCGGGTCGTCGACGTCGGGCACCCAGGGGTCGGCGACGTCGGGTGCGTACCAACCACCCACTTTCGATGTGGATGCCTACGCTCAACCACCCGGCTCGCGGCTTTCTCAGGGTTTGTCCCAGATTCGGGAGGATATCCCCGTTGAACCCACCGAGGGAGGAGGCCGAGGCGGTGGAAGCTCTAGGGCTGCGTCTGAGGCACCCGAGGAGGAGGAGGAACTGGAGGATCTGGGCCGGCATCCGAACAACAACGAAGAAACTAAGGCGGTGTACACCGCCTGGCTCACCGTCTCGTACGATCCCATCGTCGGGAACCAACAAGCCGCCAAGTGCTTCTGGGAAAAGGTCCGTGATGTCTACCACCAGACTAAGCCGAAAGGGGCCCGGAAGCGCAAATATACAATGCTCTGTGCTCACTTTGGCCGAGTCGACGTACAGGTCAAAAATTTTTGCGGCATATACTCGGCCGAAGCGGCGAACTACCAAAGCGGAGCTTCGGGCGCCGACATTCTGAGGGCGGCTTTGCGCGTCTTCTACCAGGACACCGGTCTACAGTTCAAATATGTTGATATTTGGCAGCTCGTCAAGGACGAGGAAAGGTGGGCCGGCGGTGTCCGCTCGAGCTCGGGCTCAACCTCAAAGCGCACGAAGCACACGGCGAGCGACAACTACTCGTCTGGTGACACCAGTGAGGCCAGCGAGGGTGAACCGCAGGTGTTTGGGGGTACAGGGGATCCAACGCCCGACGAATACGGGGGATCCAGCCGTCGGCCGCAATTGACGAAGGCGGCGAAGGCGGCTAGAGCGAGGAAGGGCCGAGGCGAATCAAGCCAGTCGGCCTCGGGATCGGGCTCGCGTGGAGGCTTGGACACACTTATGGTGGCGTACATAACCGCCACAATGGTGGACACTTCCCGCTTCTCGTATGCCCAATTCACGGCCTGGTGGAACGGAATTGTGCATATGGCAGGACTACTTGGTCTTCCTCCTCCCCCTAAACCTCGACCGCCTCCGGAGGATGATTCGCCGGCGGAGTAGTTTTTTTATTTTCCCACGTTTGATTGTGTGTTTTTTATTTTGTGTTTTTTATTTTTTTAGGATTTTAATTGTGTGATTTTTTAAATTTTTTTAAGTTTAAGTTGAATTTTTTTTAATGTTGTGTGTTTTTTAATAAAGTGTGTTTGTTTTTTATTAAAGTGTGTTTATTTAAATTGAATTGGGTTGGAAATAAAAAAAAAAGAAATTGAATGAATAGTAATTTAATGAACGGTTAAGAAACGGTTAAGGAACGGAAGATTGCAGGTTCCGTTCCTTAGTTAAGGAATGGAGTAAAAAAGTACAGTGGGGCCCTCAAATAGTGGTTCAAGGAACGGTATAGGAACGGTATAGGAACCGCGTTATGGATGGCCTAAGTACTGATAGAAATATTCGGTCAGCATATATATATGTTAGAATTTTTTTTTTCACTTTAGCGGCGGGCATACGACGTCACTACTGTTTACTGATTTTAGATTTTATTAATTAGAATTAGTTAAAACTTAAAATTGACTTCAAAATTTAACGTCATTGAGCCCTAGTATTCTGAATTGACTTCCAATCAGCACCGCCATTTCTTCCTCCTTCCATCGCGGCAGCGCCGCTGAGTAATGGTCGCCGACAAGCCTATCGTGGTGAAGGCGAAGCTTGTATCGAAGAACGTCGAGAAGAAGATCGAAAGCCGAACTCTCGATTACTCTCTCTCTCTCTCTTTATTATTTTCTCACTCACAGTTTTTTCTCATTGGTGATTCCATCTCAGGTTTCATTTTGCAATATAATGCTTACTAGTTTGTTTGTGTGAGCGGACTTTTATTGTGCTTGAATTAGGGCTTATATTGTTTGTTCATCTGTGAAATTCTGGAAAGGTTTGAATATTCAGGGATCAGTTTCATCTTACAACAATATGCGATATCCTGAATTCCTGATCTTATTTCTTGTAGTAATTGTTTGTGTGGTCAACTGTTAATAAATCGCATTAATAAGGGTGTCTTTCAACTTGCATTTTGATGGCCTTATTGACAGTGGCAAGTTTTGGTTGACGGAATTGTATCAAATTCTGCATTACAATGCCTAGCACTTCCGAAATAATGTGTCAGTTTCTACTATTATGAAGATAAATTTTAAAGTTTCATATGAATATAGCATGTGACAAATAAAAACTCTAAGACTTTGTGGACGATCGGCGGAGAAGATTTGGTAGATGTCCCAATCCCAAGCCTTTAATGTTTCGGAAACATAAACAAACGTTCGAATTTAAAATTATACTCCTACATCTTATGTATTTCTCGATTTACTAGGTTGATTACAATTCAACGAAGGGGATTTTTATAAGGGATAATTGCTACGAGTGGAAGTTTTATTCATCTTATCTTACAGTAATGTATTTAGAAGGGGGTTTATTTATAGTAAACAAAAACTGGTGGAGGAAATATATGGTGGTGGATTCTTCAAGGTGACCATATATCTTGAATCTCAGTCTGGATTTGTTCTTTCAACGGAAATAGTATTTCATTTATGTGCATGGTGATCATGTGCCTCTTTTTATATGTCTTCCACCACGGAAATGGGACTCTTATGTTGTGGTTGGATCGGATGTAGCTGAGCAAATGTCTTCTTCAGCACTTCAACCCCAGCAACTGAAACCGCAGTAAGACTAAGAGGCACATAGCTAATCCTGTTGGTGTTAAAAAAATGAATGCTTTAGCTCAGCAATGGGATAAAAATATGGTCTTTCAGTGAGACAAACAATGCAATCCTGTAACTCCAAATAATGTCCTCGATTGTGATGTTATTAAACAATTAGTGGAAAACCTCCCTATCCTCCTTACCAAACACCATACATAATTACTAATTTTTAATGGATTCATATAAATATTTTCTTCAAATCTTCTAAGAATAAGAGGTATCAGATGATTCTTCTTCTATTTGGTTACATATGCAATTTGTGAACTGACATGAATTTCAGGTCTTTCGTCGACAATGGATGTTCGTGTTAATTATGTAGACGAGAGCATGTGCAGAATCTTTTTTGCATCGTCTTATGGAAACTTGTTTCAGCAATGTGAAGAGCTGGATGCATGCATGACACTCGCATCTTTTCTAATGTTGAAAACAAGCTACAGAAGCTGTTAATGAAGTTAGAGATGTGGATATATGTAGAGTTCCTCGCTTGGGAATAGAAGCTGAATCCCGAGACGGACTGTTGTTGTACTCATCATGCTTATTCCTGGTTTGGCTAGTTGGTTGAACCCTATGGGAAATTAATACTAAAATCTCTTAAGAGTTATGATCACCAAACCACATCTTCCTATCAGAAATTTACAAAGCAGCTTTTATTTAGTAAGCCAGGACCAGGTGCATTTGAATAAAGAAAAATGATGTACTTATATTTCTCCTAGGTGTGGAACTCACATCCAATATCTGCTCTTCCTGCTTTATGCTTCGCATAGCTGCTGCTATGCAGGATCAAGGTGCTATTCCAAATTCACATATCAAAAATACAAAGAGGTTCCAAGCAGAGATGGTAAGTCTTTAAAAAAGGCAACCACCACAACTGCTAAACTTTTTACCACTTCCAGCTGATTGGCTTTGGGCATTCTGGACTCGGTGGATCAACATTCACGACAGATTTTCTATTGGAGAAATCATGCAGTTAGTCTGCTTAGAACTCAATAATCACTAGTACTAATAAACTTAACTAGTGCCACATGTTGGTTTCTGGGATTACAAGAGATACAACCGGGCGTAATACAACCCAAAAGAAAGAATACAAAAGAAATCTGAACTGAAATTACAATTGAAAATCGAAACAACTAAACCGTGAAATTTGTTAGCCGAGTCGAGGAGTCCTCTTTCCGCAAGACGAGATACGCCCCAGTAGTACTCTTCGGATTGGCGTTTCGTCTCCAAAGATAAAACGGCCACGTCTCTGGTGAAGCAGCACCGCAATCAATAGAGCTCCGGCGAACTGGATGGAGGAGAGGGCAGAGCTTTCGACAGAAAAACAATGCAGAGAGAGGGAGAGAGCTTATGATGCAAATGCTTGTGAATATTGTCTCTAATGCAGTGGAATGGCTAGCCTATTTATAGGCCAAGCCACCATGCAGGGTCAACCGAGCCATGAAGGCTCATCATGGCAGATTCGTAACCGTCAGCGGTTACAAGCGTGTGGCAGGAGTGTGCCTTTCGCGTGTGGATTTCTCACGTGGCAGCCTTGTAGGCTTTGACTGTGCCACGCTTGACGATGTGTCAAGCCACTTGGATTGCTGACTCAGCAGTGGTCTAAAAAGATTACTACGGGTCCAGACCCAAGCCCAAAGACCAATTGCCAAGATCGAGATCAGGATCGGGACCAGGCCCGGGCCCGCGAGCACGGGCTCGGGCGGGCGGGCGGCGGCGGCGGCGCGCGTGTGGGCTCTTTCACCCATCTTGGTCCACTATAATTATTAAGTAACATAAAGTCACTTAATTTAAACACATTAAAAGATGTGTTACTTCTCCAATGTGGGATAATTAACACTAGTTAATTATTCTCTAAGCTCCAACTCCAAGCTTTAATTAAAAGCTAATTATGCCCAACTTTAATCCACTATTTCTCACTCACTCAACCCTCGAGAGGTATATAAGCATAAGGATAGGTAGTTGTTGGCTTTGAAACCTCCATAGTCGACACCATCGGATACACATGCGGCTTAGTAGCGCGATGCTTTGAACTAATCCCCCACGGCGTGCACCGAGACAATGGTGTTAACGCTTAAACACATCAACCTCATCCATTCTCACATTTTGTGTCCATTGCGGTCTTGGACACCACTTTGGATTCATAAGTGCGTTTTATGAAGCGACCACACTTCGCACCTTACATAGGTGATTCTTAGTCAAGTACCTTGCCATACTTGGTCTCTATGGGAACTCCATCTCTTTGAGATCCTTAAGAACCATTAAAAGTCATAGACTTATCCTTTACCATTAGGCTAGTTCTCCAACACTCTATTGCTCTTTAGGGAATAGATATAGTTGAGTGTTTCTCATGAACTCTCATAGCTTAGTTTTCCCATTGAACCAAGTTCTTGGGATCTCCAGTCATCATGGTTGGGTTACCACTATGACAATTCTTTAATTTGTGGGTTTCAAACCCATTTTGATCACGGTTTAACCCTTTGGTTAGCGGATCCGCTAGATTATCTATTGACTTCACATAGTCAATTGTAATCACTCCTGTTGTGATCAAATGTCTCACAGTGTTATGTTGTCGACGTATATGTTGAGACTTACCATTATATAAACCATTGTTTGCCCTTCCAATAGCCGCTTGGCTATCGCAGTGGATCAGCACTGGTGGCACTAGCTTAGACCAATATGGAATATCTTCAAGGAAGTTCTTAAGCCACTCGGCTTCCTCACCAGCCTTATCTAAGGCAATGAACTCCGATTCCATTGTTTATCGGGCTATACATGTCTGTTTTGTGGATTTCCACGATACAGCACCACCCCCAATAGTAAAGACGTATCCACTTGTTGAAAATGAGTCTCTATTATCGGATATCCAGTTTGCATCACAGTACCTTTCAAGTACCCGGGGGTATCTCGAGAAGTGTAGCCCATGATTTTGAGTATGTTTTAAATATCTCAAAACCCTCACAAGAGCTCTCCAATGCTCCTTGCTTGGATTGCTCGTGTAACGACTCAACTTGTTCACGGCACAAGCAATGTCAGGTCGAGTGCAATCAGTCAAGTACTTTTGTAAAGGCGGTTGTTGGCGACGAAGTTGATGGCCAGCGCTTTACCACCTAAAACTTCGGTGAAGAGGTCGGATTGCGGGAGCACGTTTACGTCGTTGTTCGACCTGGGGACCTCGATGTAAGTGTGCCAGATCCATAGGCGGTAGTCGACAATGGCCTCGAGTATAACGGTGGGTGGGTGCCTTTGTGGCCGCTCGTGTAGGACCCCCTCCACGCCGTCGGGCAATTTTTCCATTTCCAGTGCGTGCAATCGACGCTGCTAAGCATCCTGGGGAACCCGTGCACTTGTTCGTGCAGGTCGAGCAGGAACTGGCAATCTGTCGTGCTTGGCTTCTGGAGAAATTCGTCGGTGAAGGCCTCCCGTACGCCTTTGCAGAATTGGAGCAAGCACATTCGCTCAGTGCTGTCTCCAATGAGGAGGTATTCGTCGAACACGTCGGCCGTCTGACCAGTCGCAAGCTGACGGATTGCTGCAGTACATTTCTACAGCGTCGTGTGGCTGGGACGGCGGATCTCGTCGAACCCTTCCAAGAAGAACTCTTCCCGAGCTGCCAAAGTGTTCGCGATGTGGAGAAATAGCGGTTTCCCCATGCGGAAACGGCGACGAAAGTATGTATCTCCCCAAACCGGGTTATCGCAGAAGTAGTCTCGTACTAACCTTGCGGCGGCTTCCTCCCGGTTACGATGGATGTACGTCCGGGAGCGTCGTTGGGGCAGCGTGGCTTCCTCCGCCTCCCGACGTTGATCTTCTTCAAGTGATTGTTCCATTATTTGACGCATTTGCTCAAAAGGATCCATTAGTTTGATTAAATTTGGGAGAAGAAAAACCGAGTTGGTTTGAGATGAAAATTGGAATGGAAATAAAGAGGATTTGAGAGGAATAGATGTGTGTTTGTGTGTGAAATGAGTATGAAATAAGAGTATTTATAGAGTAAAAAATTAAAAAATATAAAAAAATTGAAAAACGGTTATAAAACGGTAACATTACCGTTTGGATTTTAATTTTTTTATTTTAATTCAAAATTTAAAAAAATAAATTATTGCGTCAGCGTGACGAATCCCACTCGCGGGCCGGCGAGTGGGCATCACGCATCGCCTCGGAGCGCGCCACGTCACCTCGGCACGTGGTGTGACAGCTCGTCACGCGTCTCTCAGGGACGGCACTCGGGACGGGATGACGACGGGCTGGGGACGAGACGGGGCGCCGCAACGCGTCGCGCCACCGTCTCGTCACTCCGTGACGGAACGCGGGACACCCGCGTAACGCGTCGCGGGTGCCCTAATATTATTATTATGTTATAGTATTTTAATATTGTTAAGTATATTAAAAATATAGAGTGTATTTTAATATAGTTTCATAAATCGATATACTACTAATTATTGTTTTGAATATTATAGTAGCGTTTACATAATTATTTAAACACATTATAATAATTAGTTTCCAACTTAAATTTTATTATAAAAGTTATACAGTAAAATCTCAAAATAGAGTAATTTATTTGAAAAAAATATGAAATTTTTGATTCCTCGCCGCCATCTCCCACTCTCTTAGAAAATCAAGATCCTTCCCTTGTAGCATATAATATACTAATACATATAAAAATGACAATATCAAAATATAACATTATAGATAATATTTTACAAAGTAAAATATTTTTCAATTATAAGGTGTGATATTATCTTATAATAATAGCAACTAATATTAAGATTGTTAACATGGATTACAATATGTGCTAGTATATAATATTAAGAGTTTATTATTGCTTTATACTCCACATAACATAATAGTACTAGTTACTATTAATAATGGCATATACTAGTATAAGTTATAAGCTTAGTACTTGTAGTTTACTTTGATAAATAATACTTACTAATGACAATGATGATAGTATAAATTAGTCACCTATATTCAAAATGAGTTGCTAGCCGCCGCCGACGACGACGATGATGACGACGACGACGACGATGATTGAATTACTTATAAAATAATAATTATTAAATTATAGTACTTGCATATATCAAATTAATTAGTAACTTTAATTTATTTCAAAACAAATACTTAACTCTATATTTTATGGAGTGTAATTTAAGGTTTTATTCTATTTTAATTATTTTATTCTAAATAATTATAATCTCACAATAATTTAAATTAACATAATAAACTATATAATTACCACATCATTTTTTATTAAAAATAAAAAAACATAATATCATCATCAAATTTTGTTTGAAGGGACTTTTATAGTGTCTTGAATCACTACTTTGTTCTTGGGCATACATGGGTTGATGGGTAATTGTTACTGAAGTTAATTATTTTTCCTATATGCAAATTTCAAAATTTTTAATAGTGGCAAACGAATATTATACATGGGTAGTTGTTACTAAATAATTTCAATTGCAACCAACCATCTTAATGTTTAGATAGTGGCAAATGAATATTATACTTTGTAAATTAAATTGATGAATAGTTCAGTAAATATAATTACCAATGAAAAAAAATTGCTATAGTTTGTAATATTATATACGTACAGTGTTATAATTTCAAATTATTATTGAATAAAAATAGCTATAAAAATAATGTAATAATAATATTTTAATAAATATTCGAGTAATTTTACAAATGATTGAAGTATAGACGTATCAACTGAAATATGATTATCAATAAAACATTAGAAATTCGATTTATCTACAAATTGATCAATTAAATACTCAACTGGATTTAGCGATTAACTTAAATCTACAATTCCTAAATTGAATCAAATATGAATTAAAATCTTCAATCCTTCAACTGAATTTGAAATCAATTGAACCAGTTGTTGAATTGAGATATATTGAATTACTCAATCATCCAATCGAATTTAATACATAAATTAAAATTTTCAATTATTCAACTAAATCGAAGATATATTGAATCTAATAACAACCGAAATCCCAAATTATTTAATTAAATAAATACAATATCAAATTTAATTTTTCATTTATTAAACTCAAGTCGGAGATAAATTGAACCTTCATATAAACTAAAGATAAGTTTAAGTACACAATCAGTCGGAGTATAAAACATGGATTAAATGCATTAGTTTATATTAATAGATTTTATGTTGAATTAGCATTAATTACACTAATTTTTTTATTAATATTTTAAGTTTATGGCTGGCTATATTATGGGCATTTGGCACCACTCTTTCTATATATCCCTCTCTCTCTTAATTATCACTTATCAGTCATCTCCCAATCTCTGCTCTCGTCTCCTCTCGTCATATATGGCTTCTTTTTACTACTACTGCCTTCTTCTAGTTGTAGTGTTGCTGAGTGCCGCGGGCACATCGGGCCGCCCCAACGTGGATAACGTTCCAGAGTTTGCCCGGTGGCTTGTCCACAAGGGCAAGTGGGGGGTGATCTCGTTCAACAGCCCCGTGTTTGTACCCCAAGGGTACATTGCATCCTACGCGGATGCAGGCACGGGGAGCCCCTACTTCTACCTCTCCACCCTCGACCCGGTCGGGATGGTTGTCCCCACGGACGCCCGAGGCAGCCTCACGGTCAGTGAGATCTCATTCGACGGCTGCGGCGGTCAAGAGGCGCAGAATCCCTCCTGCGCCAAGATCTCTCTCTCCAGCGAGGTACGTACATTCCATCTCTCCTTTTTCTTTTTCTTTTGCTTTCTCTTTCTCTCTCACCTTCTCTCTTTTTTCAGCTTCTCATGCTGCCGGGGGACTCGGAGGAGGGTGCAAAGGCGGAGCGGGCTTTATTCAAAGCCCACCCCTCCTTCTCCGGCTTCCCCAAGATGAACCGCACATTTGCCGTCTACAAATTGATTGTTGACGAGATCTTCCTCGTCAACAAGATGGCGCCGTCCCGGTCCCTCTCGGTGGAGGAATACTTCGAGGATTGAAGTTGACGAGGAGTGTGTTGTTTAGCGTTAAATGTTAATTAAGTGTGTTGTTTAGTGTTAAGTTTGTTGTAATCCGGCCTTATGTAGTACTCCACTTATGGACGTAGTTTTATTTTAATTCGGGTCATGTAATTAATAAACTATATATTAAGTTGGTTGTATTTGTATACATTTATAAACAAATACGGATTATTGAATAAAAACTTAGGCAGTAATGAGTAATTGGTCATTTGAGGACGTCAACAACTATACTTAGTAATGTAAACAGAAGAGAGAGGGGAGCGCTGACTAAAATATGCATACTTTGACTTTTTAAATTCTGAGTGCAGAATAAGTGTTTCATTAGCTCATAAATAAAACCAATTAAAGATTAAGTACAAGAATAACCTCTGAATATAAATCCCCAGATAATCCACGAAACTCACCGAGAATTAAAGTATCATATCTTCCCTGATTTTGATACATTAAACGTTGCCATTAAATTCCATTTTTAATTATCTATGTAGATGGAATTTATAACACAAATTAAATTCATTTTCAAGGCCTATAGAGCATAGATTAGGATGGGGCAAATAATACTTATTTCGAAAGTGCCTTTGTGGCAACAGTTGGCATTTGTTATAAAGTTACAAATAATAGATAATTGGATTTTTTTTCTTTTCAAATGAGTCCATTTTTGCTGTATAGGTTTGCTATTGAGAACAATATTGAGAAAAAAATAGTACTCATAATAAAGTACTAATTTCTTAGCTATCTCTATTCAAATACGCCTTATTACACATATATGTGTGCCTTAAGACTGTTTCAGCCCAATCTTAATTGGTATATGTCTTTTTAGTACTATACTATTTGTTATTGATCTATGATCCATTTTATTTTTAGGTATCCAATAAATAGTGATAACAGTAATTTTACAATTCAAATTATTTTCCCATGTGATTAACGTGTACAATCAATTTTGTTGTAGAATTGAGAGAACAATACATCACATCCATAAAAGTGATTGTGTTGCGTTACTAGAGTTTCATACGATTCTAGAATTACATCCAATGATCATTATTAACTACTTAGTTGGCTATGGCTATGGCTATGGCTATGGTTAATACAATCGAGAATTGTACAATATAATTTTGACTCAAACCACAATTGGATAGTTACTATTTTTAGTGATCTATATGCTCTGACTTTTGGCAACTATTATCGAATCATTTCGTATTATTTCTCTCACTTCAAGTATTTAAGCATCGAAGAGAAGCAATTCATAGTGAAATCGTGTTTATAATGAACAACTACATTTCGGAGATTTTTTGTCTTGTACGGATATATTAATTTTTGTATGGAAGAAGAAAGACAAGACCGATTGAACCTATCAAATGTTCGAATGCGGTTATGGTTTATTCTTTTTCAGGAATTTTGGTTTGGTTTTTTTCAGGAATATATTTTGGTTATCTGGCCTAAATGGCCTAGCCTAGGTCTATCCAAATGGGTATCGGCCCGATCCGAAATTTTCGTATACCCAGACCTGAAAATTGAAAATATGCTCATCCTAAAAATGTCTTTCGTATGATTTTATTCTATATTTTTGCATTAAAATCTATAAAGAATTCGAACCTTGGGACTTTTAACCTCAAACATTAACTTCTATACTAGTTGCGGCCAACTTACACGCGTGTTAATGTTGCTATATGGTATTGGCAGATGGTGGACAATTTGTAAGACAGTAAAATGCTCCACCGTATACGAAAATTAGGATGATGAAGGACAATAGAGTGCGGAGATGCAAAACATCAATATAAATATATAATCGACACATCAATATAATCCCGCAAAACATCAAAATATATAGTCAACACATCAATATAATCCCGCAAAACATCAAAATATATAATCAACACATCAATATAATCCCGCAAAACATCAATATAATCAACACGTGTCTGTCGACTCTATATTGAATAAAGCAAATTTGAAATTACAAATGAGATTATCTTTCTCCCCGTATTTTGTTTTCTATTTCCATTATTCAATCCAATGCAGATTACTCTGAAGCCAAGGACAACACATACAATACTCTCTCAATGTAAATGTCCATTGCATTTTTGATAGACCCTTGATCTATCAGACTAGAGCACCAACGATTTGTAGTGAAACGAAGAATAAGATAATCCTAGTTGAAGTGCTAGGGGCGATTTCCGCCAGAACCGGGGAATGAGAATAAGTTTTAACTTTATTTCTCAATGAATGAAAATACTATAGAATTCTATTATTTATAGAATTCTACTCTAAAACATATCTTGCTAATCAACCAAGACAATTAAATAAAAGTTCACAAAAGATTTAGAAAATAAATAAAGATAACTAACTAAAATAAAAGATATGCTGGATCAAGAAATATATATTGGAGAGGATCTTGTGCGATATTTGCTAAATCGAGATCGAGGACCCTATCAACTCCCCTGCCGATGAAATTCGCCTTGTCCTCAAGGCAGAGGTAATGAAAATGCTGCAGCAATGCATCCTCTGCGTCTACAAGCTTCAAATGATTTCCGATCTCTGGATAGGTAGTTCTGACTACAATTGATGGTGAAATATTGGCAAGTCGCTGGATCTTGTCACATATTCCATTCTTTTAGTATATTTGGAATGCAATATAGGAGAATCATCATTAGTTGTGGAACCAAAGCTAATCAAATGAGAACTATTCACTTCCATCGGCCTATCATCTCTATTGATTGCACAACAGGTGTAGAGCTGCAGTTGCGGAACCGAAGCAAGAAGTTGAGAATGTGAAGCAGCCACATATGATTCCTCTAAAGCTGGCTCCCTAACACATACGCTTGCCATCTCGATTGATTGAATGTCAAGACATTCCTCTGCTCTCCCAAAAGTAAGTGACAGATTGGCCTCGACACCGGGATTCTCACTTTCATCATCTCTTATTATGCTCGTAGTCTCACATAAGTTTGCTACTACAACAATCCAGTTTCTCCAAATGCTCACGTCATTATCAAACTCATCCAAATCAAGAACAAGGACTTTATGCAACACAACTTGAAGGTCCCCACTGGCCGCTTTTTGTTTCGATACATCGGAGGGGTCAAGAAGAAATATGTCAAGAAGCTTCGTATACAGCTGATTCGGTGAACATGGCAGTGTGAGAGCCTTGTATATTAGCCTCTATGATCAAGAGTCTGCCAACAATTCTCCATAAAATAGAAAGCACTGCATAAATCATCCCAATTGAGTGACAACCTGCTCTATCAGCTAAGTCAATACCAAGTGTGGATATAGACGCCTCCCCAACTGATTCATAGACTTCACCATCAAGAAATTTAGGTAGTGCCATAGGATCTCCGATGCCATCATTATCACACATAAGGTCTGCCATACCATTTTTAACCCATAATCTCCTGACATCAACAAAGTTCTCCTCATAATTATCAAACTCAGACATGTTTTTCTCAATACTTGATGCATTTCCAGCAAAATCTCCACCATTTCCAGCATCATCACTGACTTCCCTTCTTACAGCCAACACATGAATCTCCTTTCTATAGCTCTGCATCAACCGAGATGAACAAGCTGTGAGCAAGGTTGTGATGCAGCGCGCACTAGGTATAGCACGGCAAGATAGCATCTGTCTGAACAAGAGAAAAGGCTCACCATCCTTTCCAAGCTGAGTGAGACAACTGACCCTAGAATTCCATGTCCCAGAGTCGGCTTTTAACCCTCCTCCAGATGTAACAACGATGTACGGAATTCGGATGACTCCGAACCCAACAAAAGCTCCAGGGTCAAATATGCGATCTTCCATGCCATCAACCTGTACGTAGCTTTTACCAAAAATTGCAATAGTTTCAAACTGTTGGATAATGAAAACCCATGCCCAAACATAAGATTGGAGGTCTCTGTTGTTGTAAATCGTCCTGGCTGGAGTGGTTTCTCCGAGATCACCCCTCCCATATATCTTCACTACTCGCTGCCTTTCTTCATCCATCAAGTTCGAGAACATAGTCTTCATCACTCTTGCCTTGGCCATAAAATGAGGCTCAACCTCATGAGGATATGTCTGTCGAACAGGACGTTGTTTCCCATCTTCATGCTTCAAAACAGATGAGTGTTCTTGTCCTAACTCCGGCTCCAATAAGTCATCTAGAGCACAACTCTGCTCGGATATCAAATCCACAGTCACTACAGGTTCGACGGGGACAATACCAACAAGGACATTATCTACAACCAACTCCGTCGCAACAACAAATTCTTTCAAAGGTAGAGCATCTAATGTATTTTCTTCACCTACATCTAAGATCTCCTCGTCTACTTCTAAGATCATCGTACCAACTTTGTCCGTGGGCGGGTTAACACGAGCAGTGGTGGTGGCCGAGGGAACAGCCGGAGATGGAGCTTCTGATAAAGTGAGCAGATCCGAAGTGGAAGAGTGAGGCTTCCGAACAGGAGCAGCATTCATATATATTCGTGCAGCCCCATGTGTTTCTTCACCCATTCCATAGGTAGGGACATGTCGGTCCGAGGTAAGAGATAGATCCACGCCAACGACATCTAAGGAGGACGTCTGTCGCAGGGTTGCAAGTCGCCCTTCATACGGATCGGGGTCAAAGCGCTGCTTGACCGCCAATAGAAAATCATCCCAACCCTTGCCGAAATTATTATCCATCCAGTATGCCAACCAATCTGACGCCGGATAATCGAACAAGTATTGTATAAGATAGAGCCGATCATCTAGCAATGTGTAGTGGTAGTTATAGTACTCTTGGATCTTACAGGTCCAAACTCGGGCGTTCTCTCCATCGAAACGTGGTGGTTCGAGACGGATCCATGGTAGGGATTCGGGCCTGACACCCAAGGGTGCTTTCGTGACCGACGGCGGCAACGACCAACCTTGCGCAGGCGTCGCGACTGGGTCGGGTGGCTCTTTCGCTAG
Organism: Salvia splendens; assembly: GCF_004379255.2. Taxonomy (NCBI): domain Eukaryota; kingdom Viridiplantae; phylum Streptophyta; class Magnoliopsida; order Lamiales; family Lamiaceae; genus Salvia; species Salvia splendens. The sequence continues at coordinate 3,893,991 of NC_056036.1, read as the reverse complement.
CGCCCCGGTGACCGTGGCTATGAGCTTGGCGAGGCTTTCCTCAATTCTTTTGTGAACAGAATCTTGTCGTCGTGCGAAAGATTCGTGCTCGAATTCCGACGCCATCGGACTGTGGGTGATTATGATTTGAGAGAAAGTGGCGTGAAACCTTTGCGAAAATTTGAGAGGACTTTGGAGGTAATGGTTTGTGGTGGGAGATGAGTAAATCAATGGAAGCACCAGTTGATAGACCCTTGATCTATCGGACTAGAGCACCAACGATTTGTAGTGAAACGAAGAACAAGATAACCCTAGTTGAAGTGCTAGGGGCGATTTCCGCCAGAACCGGGGAATGAGAATAAGTTTTAACTTTATTTCTCAATGAATGAAAATACTGTAGAATTCTATTATTTATATAATTCTAGTCTAAAACATATCTTGCTAATCAAGCAAGACAATTAAATAAAAGTTCACAAAAGATTTAGAAAATAAATAAAGATAACTAACTAAAATAAAAGATATGCTGGATCAAGAAATATATATTGGAGAGGATCTTGTGCGATATTTGCTAAATCGAGATCGAGGACCCTATCAATTTTTAAAATTTAGTTAATTAAAAAATAGACATTGTACGTAAAACATCACTCTTGAGTCTTAATAATACTCCTAGTAATGAGCTAGTGTACAGATTTATGAACAAATACGGATTATTGAATAAATAATTTTTAATTTTATCCTAACAATTAATTAAAAAGAAGATAAAAGTATAATTTAGAAGTATTCATAAAAATTAAAATTTATGTTTTAATAAAAGGAATATAGCCTGAAAAAAAAGAAATTTGATTAAATTCTCCTCATAATTTTAAAAAATGACGTATTTAATCATAATTCTAAATCGTTCCATAGTTAAGCATGGCGTGGACCAAGAGAACATATAACGTGGATGACATGGATTAAACATCCGGATTTATTAGCAGGATTTAAGATTGTGAGAAAGAGTTCTCAAATTCTTGTCTATCAAACACGATTATTCACTAATTTAGAAATGATCTCTTATAAAAAAATAATAAGTTAAATTTCCATGCCACGTCTATATTTTTAATACACATCACCGCCACATCATTAAATAATGACATAAAATTATCAGAGTTTTTATTTAATCGTCAAACTTATTATTATTGATAGGCTATTTTGCTATTTTGAAAGTTATTGGATATACTAGTAGAATTTGATCCAAATTTATAATATTTTTTTTGCTATTGATCCTATAATAAAATAACAGTACAAGTAAACAAATACTTCTCCGTTCCATAATAGTGGAGATATTTCTTTCCAGCATGGAATGAAGATTAAGAAAAATTGTGTTAAATGAGTTAAATAAAGGAAAAAATAAAAAAATGAAAAAAGGTAGAGAGATGAAGAGGGATTGAAGTAAGACTGCAAGACAAAATAAAATAATAGAGAAGAAATGTGTTGACTTTTACTAAAAAGAGAAATGATTTTACTATTATGGAACATGCAAAAATGATAAAATGAATTAACTACTATAGAACGGAAGGAGGAGGAGAACATAAAAATTTTAAATAAAAACCTATAAATCTGAAATAGTTATTTGTGGGAAACAAAATAAAAGTTACAAACAGGAATAGTAAAATATTAAAAACTTATGCAGTAATTGCTCAAAAAGTAGAAACGCAAAGAGTGGAGTAATGTAAACCGAACTACCGAGAGAGAGGGGATCGCTGACTAAAATATGCATACTTTGACTTTTTTTAATTCTTAGTGCGGAATAAGTATTGCATTATCTCATAAATAATGCCAAAAAACTAATTAAAGATTACAAGAATAACCTCTTAAAGTAAATCCTCAGATCATCTCCGAAACTCACCACCGATAATAAAATAGCATATCTTCTTCCTTGATTTTGATTCATTTTACATTTCACACAATTCGTTGCCATTAAATTACATTCTTAATTATATCTATTTAGATGGAATTTATAACACAAATTCACTTTAGATTAGGATGAGAGAGTATTGTGTAATTTTGACCCAACCATAATTGGATATCTTTCTAGTGTTCTATGCTCGACTATTGGCATGTATTCTTATAATTATAGCTGGAAAAATAATGTAATCAAAGTCATAAGAAATACACATCTTCTTCCATTGGGTGGTAAAACTTGCCATTTATATATGACTGAGACTGAATTTATCAGTATTTATTGCAACTCATTTATAGTGTAGCTAGTTAAACCAGATAAGGATTTCATATCCTTCTACCCAACTTCTTCGATCATACATAATATATGTAAATTGATCATTATCTGCTGCCCGTTTGTAAGTAGTAGTATCTTTCAATTGTTTTTTGAGTAAATCAACTTGCGCTAATACAATTTCCTGCGTAATCTCACCATCAATCCTCCTAACCGCGGCATATTTATATTTAGGCAGTTTCACTTGTTCCACGTCTTGTATTAAAGGTTTAGGAAGACCACCATTCTGATACTTGTTAGGCACATACAAATAAACTTTATAAGTTGAATTCACGACATCCATCATCAACAGTGGGCCTGCATTGATAATATTCTCGTTTCGCTCATTCTTGCGATAGAAGTAATCCCACAAACTGTAGACAAAACATAAATTATTAGAAAATGGAACAAAAAGAGTTTTAAATTTTAACATAATTTAATTTGTTACCAATTAAATACTATAAATATAAATATAAATTGAATTTGGTTGTTTAATTTTCAAATAGAACCTACAATTGGTTGACATAAAAATAAAAAAACTAAACTTACATTTTTTCACCTATTCCAATACCACCCATGATTGAGTATTGTACGACGCTCGGAGCTGTTACCCATAAAGCTTGACTGTAATTTCTTATTTCAAATTCCTTTTCACTGTGAATAATAGTAAATGCCGGACATTCAATTTTATTACATTGCACCGGAGGACCATCTCCTCCATATCCTCTTGTTTCATGACTTTTGCATTTTTGTACAATAATGCAAGAAAAAATCACCAATAAACCAAATGTCATTCTTGAAAGAGACATTGGAATAACTTGATTTGATAATGTTTTCCTCTCCTCGATTTAAGAAGTGTATATATAGTCACAGAAAAATCAGATAAACGTAATTATAATTAATTAGTCATTACTCTTGTAATACTAAAACAGTGTGTTGTGTTATAAGAGCTGGAGTTAGAAAATAACTGAATAATTAATTAGTCATTACTCTAGTAATTTATTGTTCAATTAATGCATTGATCACGGCCGTTACATAATTTATTTAGAAAATAAGAAAAGAATGACAATGCCCTAACTCTATTTATTTAATTGACATTTTGACTTAGGGTACAAATCAGATAATCGGAGATTATCCGCGTGATACCCAAAATCATAGGTAAGTCGTATGTTAGTTAGAGAGGTTGGCGAACTACTACGATCTATAGATTGTTAAGGGTAAATCCCTTAACACGAATGTAGAACAAAGTAAGGAAGTCGCAAAAGTAAAGTCCGTCTATCAACAGAGATTGAAATTGTAATTTGATATTTCTTGAATGATTCAAATGAATAACAATGTCCCTATTTATAAAGCTAAATACCCTAATTTAAGAAACAAGAAAATAATTATAAATCAAGAAAATAATTCTGAGCATGTATGACAAGATATGATAAATTATTAATTAACTAAATAATAAGCAATGAGGGATAATCACCTAGATTTGACTGTATCAAAGTTTCCCATCTATACTGTTATCCAATATTTTGGGTATCAATCATAGGTAAGTCAATATCCGATTCCATACCTCCTATCCGATTTTTTCAATATCTAGTACTCCATAATTTTTGGATAGGGTCGGGTATACCCTATATCCAAATTGACAACCATACTAGATGCAATGGGTCCCATTAATGAATTTTCCTTCTAACCGACAATGAATTTATTCCATTATTTCAATCATCGAACAAGAAAATTCGCAATGGGAGTCTTCTAACTTCATTAGGTAACACATCTCACTAAATAGGAGTTGGGTAATTGGAGTGGATTTTGAAAATTTATTATTGAATATTTAATTGATTAGGCCAACCATGTTAGGGGTATTAATAAGGGTGGAATTCAGCGCATTGTTTCTAGAAATGTTTCTAATGGTACAGAAAAACCAAAATATATACGAAAATTTGTGCGATGAACGACATTTGAGAGTGGAGATGTAACTCATAAATATTTTCAACACGTAGTGTTTGTCCATATCAAAAAAAGATACAGTTGAAATTACATTAGTTATATAATCAACGTGTCTGTCAATAGTCAATGACATAGTAGCTACATTGTGGCATGTGGCCATGGTCCCCAACACTTTATATATGTACAAATTAGTATTCCTTCGGTCTTCAATCTATAATTAAATATCTCATATTTGAACTTTACGAATTTTAATAAAATTATTTAATTTTATAAATTAAAGTGGGTGAAAGAAAATTATTGGAACGCGAGATCTGTTTGTACATATTAATTTTATATTAAATTAGACAATATCAATTATGCTATCTCATCATGCAGCAACAGCCAGCCATGCAACTCCATACAACTCCCATACGTCTCACTCACACAAGCTCAGCCATGGATGCGAAGAGGTTGAGTTAGTTAGATAAGAGTTAGTTAATGACAGTTGGATGTTAGTTAGTTAGTTAAATGAGTTAGTTAGATATGCACCGGTTATATAAGGTGTTTTGTACTCATTTTCATTCATTGAATAAGATTTGAATATTCTCTCCAAAATATCTCTTCTCTCGTCTTCTCCAACTCCTTCATGTTTATGGAGTTAATCTTCATAGATTTATTATGGTATCAGTGACAAAAGCTTCCACATTCTCTTTCTAATCTCCTCCAAATCTCAACCTTCTTCGATTTATCATCTCTCTTGTGTGATGGCTAATCGCAATCGTGCTGCTCAGCTACCTACCGATGACACATCCAATCCATACTTCCTTCATCCTAGTGATAATCCGGGGATCATCCTTGTTCCACAACAACTTACTGGATCTAATTACGTCGCATGGAGCAGATCCTTCAGCACTGCTCTGCTCGCCAAAAACAAACTTGTATTTGTTGATGGATCCATCCTTCGTCCAGCTCGTGATGATCTACTCTATCAGCCATGGATTCGTTGCAATAGCATGGTCATTTCATGGTTACGCAACTCTGTATCTCCACAAATATGCTCGAGCATTATGTACCTCGATGATGCATATGCAATCCGGTACGATCTGAAGGAACGTTTCTCCACATGTGATCCAACTCGAATCTATCAACTCATGCAGCAACTCATGTCTCTCTCTCAAGGATCATCTGATGTCAACACTTATTTCACCAATCTCCGCATAGTATAATCTCCGCATAGTATGGGATGAATACAAAAATTCTCAACCTATTTCCTGGACGATCAATTCTTGCTCATACTCAGTCATTCTCAATCCCGAAGTCGGCCAAATCCAGTCTCAGTCCCACTACAATTCATAAATTCGCATTAATTTTAAAATATGCGGCTATCAGCACCGCGCGATGCCACTGATGACGATAAGGTCGAACGGTAGTTCAGGAGTAGTGCATAAGTATACGACGCCTTTTGAATAGTTAAGCGCTAATTTTTCCATTTTATTTTACAAATAATTATACTCTCTGAGATCATCTGAATTTATGAATATATTTTTAGAAAGAAAACAATTGGTTAACCTCGTTTTAGTAGCCGGACTAAATTCATATTTCTAAAATCGTATACGATCTCTTTTTATCATAATAAATTTTAATATCGATTTACAAAAGTGCATATCTATACTACAGTACATAATTATCTCGTTTTAAAGTATTGGAAAAATATACATGTGCATAACTCATGTGCTGAAGCAATATTAACTACAAAATGGCCCCCATATAATGCCCAAATTTGCTAGACGAGTTCAATTCTTTGGCTATGATAAGCTGTCTGTTAGTGTTTGAGCTCATCAAGATCAGATTGAGCTGGTGGAAGAATCAAGTCAGGAAATAGCCGTTGGGAACCAAAACAGGAACTAGCCGTTGGAAACGGTTATAACCGTGTTCGGCAAAGGAAGCTGTTCGGCGGTTTTCTTGATCGATACTTCTTAAGGGAGTTGCGATTCATTCCGGAACCAACAACAACAACAGAAATCAAAAGTGATAGAGAGAGAATTCAAGAGAGGAAGTGTTATCTTTCAGCTGTGCGTTTTTAGCTCTCGAAGCAAGAAGTTTTCGGGCGAGTTGAGGGTTTTCCATCTTGTAAATTCTTGAGAGTTTTGAGTGCTCTTATGTTTGTAATTTCTCGAGTGATCAATAAAGAAACACACCAGATTCTGCCCGTGGATGTAGGCTTACGCCGAACCACGTAATTCGCTTGTGTTCTTCCTTGCATGTTGTCATTTCATTAATTTTGCATTTCGATCATCACAACCGTAGGTTCGTTCTTCACAACGTGGCGCCGTCTGTGGGAAATTCGTCCACTGAATTGATCGAGAAGGCATAAAGTTTTGGGAGTTCTTTCTTTGCTTCCTCAAGAAGGCGCTCAACCTGTTTGAATAATGGCTGCAGCAAGGTTTGATGTTGAAAAGTTCACAGGCCGAAATGATTTTGGCCTATGGAGGCTGAAGATGAAAGCAATCTTGATGCAACAGGGTTTATGGGAAACCCTAAATGGTGGAGGCAGTAATGAGGAGAAGAAGCCCGAGCCTGATGAAAAGGAGAAGGCAAAGGCTCAAGACAGAGAGTACAAGGCATATAGTACCTTGATACTCAACCTCAATGACAGAGTCCTCAGAGAAGTTTCAAAGGAGGAGACAGCGGCTGGAGTTTGGTCCAAGTTGGAGTCATTATACATGGCCAAATCCTTGGCAAATCGGCTGCACCTGAAGCAGAAACTTCTCACTTTCAAGATTGCTGATGGAAAAGGTGTGTTGGAACAGCTCGAAGAATTTGGGAAATGCATCGATGATCTTGAGAACATTGATGAAGAGATTAAAGATGAGGACAAGGCTCTGATGTTGTTGAATTCCTTGCCACCAAGTTATGAGCATTTCAAGGATGCTATACTTCTTGGTAGAGAGTCCAAGATTGGATATGAAGAGGTGTACTCTGCTCTAAAGCTCAAGGAAATCCAGAAATCTAATCCAAAGTCCACTGAAATGGTGTCTGAGAGTCTGAGTGTTGCTGATCACAAGAAGAATGTGAAAAGAAAGTCACAGAAGAAGCCATGGAAAAACAAGACAGCTGACTGGAAAGAGACCAGATCATGCCATCACTGCAAGAAACCAGGCCACATAAAGAAGAATTGTTGGGTTTGGAAGAAGAAGCAGGCCGAGGAAGAGAATGGCAAGAACAATGCTGATATTGCAGAAGAGTTGGTGGTCCCGGAGGCTCTGTGTGTGACTGAGGACATGGAAGAACTTCCATGGATCATGGATTCTGGATGTAGCTTCCACGTGTGTCCAACTAGAAGTCATTTTGAGGAAATCAAGAATGCAGCTGGATCAGTTTTGTTAGGAAATGACCAGATATGCAGAATCAGAGGAATTGGGTCCATCAGGCTTAGACTTCATAATGGCTCCATCAGGTTACTCACTGGTGTGAGGTTTATTCCAGAGATTAAGAGGAATTTGATCTCTATTGGAGTGTTGGATGCAGCAGGATATAATTGCATATTATCTGATGGGATTATGAACATCGTCAAGAATGGTGATGTTGTTATGATGGCTGAGAGAAAGAGAAGTCTATACTATCTAAAGGCAAGTGTGGTTACTGGATCTGTGAATCTGGTGCAGGTATTAGACTTAAGAATGTGGCATCTCAGACTCGGACACTTGGGAGAAACTGGAATTAAAGAATTGGCCAAGAAGGAGCTGATTAAGCTGGAAAATCCCAATGAGCAGTTGGGTTTGTGTGAGCAATGTGTGCTCGGAAAGAGTAAGAAACTGCCCTATGGAAGAGGAATTCACAGCTCAAAGTCACCACTAGACTATGCCCACAGTGACTTGTGGGGCCCAGCTACACCAGCTTCATTGGGTGGAGGTAGATACTTTCTATCCATTATTGATGATTTTTCTAGAAAATTATGGGTGTTTATCTTGAAGGAAAAGTCAGAGACATTCATGAAATTCAAGGAGTGGTGTAGGGAAGTGGAGGTGGAGAAAGGGTGTTCTTTGAAGTGTTTAAGAACTGATAATGGGCTGGAATTTCTGAGTGGGGAGTTTGATTCTTTCTGCAAGCAGAAAGGTATGAAGAGGCATAGGACATCTCCATCTAATCCCCAACAGAATGGAGTTGCTGAGCGCATGAATAGAACCATCCTAGAGCGAGTTAGATGTATGCTCTTTGGCTCTGGAATGGCTAAGAGATTCTGGGGTGAGGCTGTGAGTATGGCAGCAGTTCTCATCAATAGAAGTCCTTCTTCAGCTATAGCTTTTGACACTCCTGATCAGAGATGGTATGGAAAGGCCATGGATTATTCGAATATGAAGATTTTTGGTTGTATGGCTTATGCACACATCAAGCAAGGTAAGTTGGAGCCAAGGGCCTTGAGATGTGTGATGATTGGATACCAAAAGGGAGTGAAGGGCTACAGACTGTGGTGCATAGAGCCAGGAAATCAGAAAGTTATTATCTCTAGAGATGTGCAATTTGAAGAAAGTAGGATGCCATTTCTAGAAAAGGCTCAAGAGAGCCAGAGGCCATCTCATTCTGAGAAAGAACCAGAGCCTGAGAGGATGGTGGAGATGGGTGTTCCAGAACCTGAGGAGGCTGAGGAATCAGTTCAGGTGGAGGTTTCTGGAGCAGATAGAATTGCTGAGCCTGAACAGCAGATGGGAAATCATAGTGAACAAGAAGAAGCAGATGCTGATGTCTTGAACCCTGAAGAAGTGCAGCAGGATTTGGGTGACTATGTTCTAGCCAGAGATAGGGTCAGAAGAATCCCTAAACCATCTACAAGATACAGTGAAGAAGAATACTTGCTATATGCACTATGTGTTGCAGAAAACATAGAGTATGCAGAGCCTTCAAGCTTCAAGGAAGCTATGAGTTCTAAGGAGAGCAAGCAGTGGATGGGGGCTATGATAGATGAGATACAGTCCCTGATCAAGAACAAGACATGGGTGCTTGTGAAGAGACCTTCCACACAAAAACCAGTGAGTTGTAAGTGGATATACAAGAAAAAGTTGGAGGTTGGGAACAAGATTAGGTTCAAGGCTAGGCTTGTAGCTCGGGGGTTCACACAAGAGGAGGGAATAGACTATAATGAAGTATTTTCTCCAGTGGTAAAGCATGCCTCAATCAGAATTTTGCTAGCTATAGTTGCTCAAAGAAGTTGGTTTTTGGACCAACTTGATGTGAAGACAGCCTTTCTTCATGGAGAGCTTGAGGAAACTATATACATGAATCAGCCAGAGGGATTTGTGATACATGGGAGTGAAGATAAGGTTTGTCTACTAAAGAAAAGTCTATACGGTTTGAAGCAAGCAAGTAGACAATGGCATATCAAGTTTGATGAACATATGCAGAGTATGGGATTTATAAATTCCAGATATGATAGTTGTGTCTACTTCAAATCAAAGTCTGAGGGACCTGCTGTGTATTTGCTATTATATGTAGACGACATCTTGCTTGCTGGACCAGATAGACAGGAGCTAGATAGGGTGAAAGCCTTATTGAAAAAGGGATTTGAAATCAAGGATCTGGGGAGTGCTAGCAAGATTTTGGGAATGGATATATTCAGAAATGCAGATAAGAGGGTGTTGTGGTTGTCCCAAGAAGGCTACATTCAGAAAGTACTGCGCAAATATCAGATTGACAAGAGTAGAACAACCTCAGTTCCACTATCACAACAGACTAAGCTGTCCAAATCACAATGTCCCAGAAATCAGCAAGAAGAAAGAGAGATGAGCCAGATACCTTATTCCAACATAGTTGGGAGTGTGATGTATATGATGATATGCACAAGGCCTGATATTTCTCATGCGGTAAGCGTGGTGAGCAGATACATGTCCTGTCCGGGAAGAGAGCACTGGTTGGCTTTGAAAGGGATTCTCAAGTATCTCAAAGGAAGTAGTGATCTGGGAATAATGTTCAAATCAGAGAATGAAGGAGATAAGGATAGCATTATTGGGTTTTGCGATTCAGATTATGCAGCTAACCTTGATAATAGGCGCTCACAATCTGGGTACATATTTACCTTGTTCGGCTCCGCGGTGAGCTGGAAGTCTAATCTCCAATCTGTGGTGGCTCTATCGACGACGGAGGCAGAGTATATAGCTCTTGCTGAGGCAGTAAAGGAAAGCTTCTGGCTTAGGGGTATAGTTGGTGATTTTGGGGTGAAGCAAGAGAATGTTGTGATCAAGTGCGACAGCAATAGCGCGATTTGTCTCTCGAAACATCAGACATATCATGAACGCAGCAAACATATAGACGTGAGGCTGCATTTCATTCGAGATGAGGTTGAGAAGGGTGCGGTGAAGATTGAGAAGGTCAGCACCGAGCACAATGCGGCCGATGCACTTACTAAAGCCCTACCAAGATCCAAGTTCCGACATTGCTTGGATTTGGTTGGGGTGGTCCGAAATTTGTAAGTATGGGAAGGAAGGTGGAACTGGTGGTGATGGATCTTAGATTGCTCAAAGGTGGAGGATTTGTTAGTGTTTGAGCTCATCAAGATCGGATTGAGCTGGTGGAAGAATCAAGTCAGGAAATAGCCGTTGGGAACCAAAACAGGAACTAGCCGTTGGAAACGGTTATAACCGTGTTCGGCAAAAGAAGCTGTTCGGCAATTGGAAGCTGTTCGGCAAAAGGAAGCTGTTCAGCAATTGGAAGCTGTTCGGCAATTGGAAGCTGTTCGGCAAAGGAAGCTGTTCGGCGGTTTTCTTGATCGATACTTCTTAAGGGAGTTGCGATTCATTCCGGAACCAACAACAACAACAGAAATCAAAAGTGATAGAGAGAGAATTCAAGAGAGGAAGTGTTATCTTTCAGCTGTGCGTTTTTAGCTCTCGAAGCAAGAAGTTTTCGGGCGAGTTGAGGGTTTTCCATCTTGTAAATTCTTGAGAGTTTTGAGTGCTCTTATGTTTGTAATTTCTCGAGTGATCAATAAAGAAACACACCAGATTCTGCCCGTGGATGTAGGCTTACGCCGAACCACGTAATTCGCTTGTGTTCTTCCTTGCATGTTGTCATTTCATTAATTTTGCATTTCGATCATCACAACCGTAGGTTCGTTCTTCACACTGTCAATAAACCATACACATAACAATTCATTTAGTTACTAGTAGTAGAGTATTGTATTTATGCTTTTGTTCTGGAACGAAAAATTAGGTACGACTTATATATCAATACAACAAGCAAGCACAACTCTATCTACCAATTTTCATTTATGACAATCATAGTGTCCGGCTCAAAATTGCATATAATATTTTTATTTTTACTTTAATATAAATCTTTAAAATTTAAAATAAAACGATATACTCATATTCTAATTTTTTTGGTTTATTATTTGGTCATCAAACTTAAAATAATCAGCTTGAAAGTTTAAACATATTATAGGTTGGTCTATAAGAAGACCTTTAAGCTGAAAAGCAAAATTGGTCCGACCTTCAAAAAAGCTTTAGAAAAACTTAGAAATTTTGAAAAAGTTGCAAACACAACCCAAACCTAAGGTCAACTAGAACTTAAAGTCACTTTACTTTTATCAATAAAGTCTATGCAATGAAATGTATGTCATTTGTCCAAATGATCATTGAACATGGAAGTAGCCTGCGATTTATCAGTGAAAAATGCACCAGATATATAGCATGACCAAGATTCCTTACGAAGCCAAATACGAACAGCCATCATCGCTGCTTACTTTTACCATGGCAAGTATGTATTAGCATACAAAGGTGTGATGACCATTATATACGCAACTCAATGTGAAGCACATATTTTAATAACTCGACCATTCATCCTCATCGGCATAAAGTACTACATCCTTGGAAAGAGCTACCCTGTCAATGAATGGACCAATCCCACTGGGAGAAGCAATGGCAAAGATTAACAAATTTTATTGCAGCAAGCAGGATACAAGGTCTCCACACAGCACTATTTACTTCATACAAATTCATGTCTGCATTCTGAGGTTCTACATGTAACAACAGTGTTAACGAGGCATGGTTTCTATTAAGCACTAGACAGAAAAAGATCAAGATTTAGTCACTACTACACAACTAGAAAAGATTTCCAACAATTTGTCAGCTGAATAAGGTGAGACATTGGGTGGCAGCGCTCAATCCATGTAGGAAGAGAAAAGAAAAACAGTAAGATGGTAAACAATGTTCAAGTCATTCTACCTTAGCAAAGTCACGAAAAAACCATGTATTCACTTATAAACTGATTAACTCAATACTACATTAAATACACAGAACATAAAAAAATTGTCATAAATTTAGAGCTGGTTTTATTCTATGCTCTATTCAGGGTCATTTTAACAAGCAGGTAGCGAAGACCAGTCCAAAACACTACAAACATTGAAACAATCTGCAGCCAAGCTATGCATTATCTCCTACAAATGATAAGTTATTTAACAATTAAATTTCCACGGCGTATCAACAGACCAATGGATCACAATATCAAACTTCCAAACTAATAATTTAAGCAATAGATAAACAGTTTCAAGAAAAACTAGCGCGATTGAATAAATCAACAAGATCATACAATTGAAACTGATAATTCAGTCCAGACGAGCTATCCAAATGCAGAATAAGCAAATTGACCGTCAATACACCAAACCTTAATAGAAATGCAAATATTCGTTTGGGGCATGAAAATTGGAGGGTATAACTGTTAAAATGATTAATTGGTTATTTTTAAAAGCATAGCTTTATCCTTTCCTTAGTCTCTTTTCAACATAAAAGATTTGTGGGGTGTAGACTGGAATAAATAGTCTGGAGGAGGTCATTTTGTGATAACTTTTAAGATTTGGGGTTCTGACGAAATAAATAAATTAGGTTATGGGGTAAAGAATATGATATCTTAGAGATTGAGGGGGTTATTACTTAAAATGTTTTAATACTTCATGTTTCTTATTTAAAAGACTGATTCAGCTCAACCTAAATTGCATGCCTTTTTTAGTATTTATTGATCATCTATGGTCATTTCTAGTATCCAATAGTTATATAAAACTACAATTGGACAAAATTGACATCACTAAAATCCATTTTATTACTAACAAATTACAATTAACGTTTATAAAAATTTAATTAGTTTTTACATTCTCGTGCGAATTTCAAGTCTTTCTGATAAAATCAATATTTTCAACACTGTCGACTCATCTTCTAGAATAATCCAATTTATTTGTTATTTTAAATCTAGTTTACTTCATTACAAAAAAATGATTTTAATTAATCACCTTGTTTACTGCACCGTGCAATTTCAAGTCTTTCATAACATTCTCGTTTGAAATATTATTTTCGCTTTCTTTGAGTTTTCATTGCCTCTGTCTCGTGTGTGTTCGCCTTTCGTCAATATGATAACTAATTAAATCGCTGTAAATTAATTAGTCATTCCGATAACTAATTATTTGGCCAAACAATTAAATTAGTCCATCTAACCCAATGTATTAATAATATAAGGATTTGCAGCCTACTCCAACTCCCTATTCCTGCTGGCCCAAAGTGTAATAAAAATAAATAAAGGATGAAAATTATTATTCCTCCTCCTCTCTTTAACTCCGACGTCCACCCCCTTCACTTATCCGGTCTCCTACACCGACGCCAAAACAGGCTCCCCGCTCTTCTACCTCTCCATATTGGACCCGTGGGGAGGGAGGTGACGATGGACGTCCGCGCTAGCTTCACGGTGTCGGAGACAAGCGTCAACGGTTGCGAAGGCGCCCACATTCAGTCACCCAGCTGCTCCAAAATTACCCTATCCGGCAAGGTAATTCATTCGTACTCCGACTCCCCTTTTTAGGTTATATCTCACCTTCTAATTCTAATTACTTTCAGCTCCGCAACCTCTCTGCCGGCTCCGATGAGGAATCCCGGGCGAGGAAGGCTGTTCAAGGCCCACCCGGCCTTCAAAGGTTTTAATTCTTCTTTTACTCTCTCTCTCTCTCCTCTTTTTTGAATATTACTTACGTCGAATTGGTTTCTTATTTGCTGGCTTCCCCAGTTTGAACGGAACTTTTTCCGTTTACAAGCTCGAGATCAAGGATATCTTCCTCGTGAACAAGCCGGCACCTCCCCGCGACCTGACCGTGGAGGCGTACTTTTATGCGGAGTAGTGTTAATTACGCTTTTATTATTATTATTATTATTATTATTATTATTATTATTATTATTATTATTCCATCTTTAAGGAAATAATTCGAGTTTATTTCTACAACTACCTTCTTTTCCAGATTATAAACAGCCTGGAATCCGCGCATTTCAAATGGAACGATCAATCTCTACATGAATGAATCGACATTCTTTTCTTGAGAAATGAGACTAAGAAACACACTCAAAATAACCGAAAATACAAAACAATCGCCAAAAGTATAGGGCGTAATGGAAGAGCTGAGGTAAAAAAGTAAGGGAGTAATGAAATTTATAGGGAGTACTAGTATTACTTATAAGTGAGCTTGGTAAATGGTAATAGATCTCAGGATTTATTTTAAGAGGTTGGGCCGGAGATGATGGAGTTATTATGGGCTGTGTATTTTACGTTAAAGAATACGATTTAAAGTTGTAAACCATGTAATATACGTATTCCACTCCATGAATCCATCAACCAACAATAATTGATAGTTAGTTATGTAAATAAAAGGTAATGTTATAACCGTGCGAATTTCAAGTCTTTCCAATATAATCAATGCGTGCAAATTTCAAGTCATTGCAATACAATCAACATTTTCGATGTTGTCGACTCTTCTTCTGGAATAACACATTTTTATTTTTATTTTATATTTTAAATCCATTTTACTTCATGGTGAAGAAATGATTTTAACTCATTGGCTTGTCCGCAAAATACCCTATATGGGCTCGCATTTGCTCTTGATTTTTTTGTCATTAACCAACTACATTTATTTGTGCATGTTTTACTGTGTTTCCTTCTTGTGTTGCAAACAAAAAATATGCTGCTTAATTTTCACTTCACCGTGCACAAATATCTTAATTTTAACTATGAGATATACGGATTCGGGTGGGTGAATCATGGCAAAATCGGGTGTGGGCACCCGTTTCGTCAGGCCTAGCTCCATCGTCCCCATCTCACAAGCTCGCCGTGTCATGCATCTCCTCGACTGGCCCATCATCCGCAAAGGAGCCGTCCCGGTGCTAATTCATCCGGCGTGGCCTTCGTATGCTCCCACCACACCGTCCTTGACGCCGTAAGAATTTTATTGCACAATTGATAATGGTTGAAGTGATATTAGTACTACTAATTTTCAAGAACGGACAAATATGGGAAAAAAAAACATGACTAAATTCCATATGTACGGAGAGAGCGTCTATAAAAACACACACCTAGGGTAGCACATCGTTTATTAAAACAACTACGCCACTAATCATAAGCCAATTTTACTAGAGGAGCTATCGGGTGTATCACCACCAGCTCGTTGAACCGGCAACCACTCCTTAGATTTATCCCCTGTTCTCGTAGAGATTGGTTTCCCATTACCTTCAATACTGCCTGTCTTAGGAGCTCTGGGGATATTGTTCTTGGAGAATTGGGTTGCAGCTGCTCTAGCGCCAGCAATTGCTGCAACGAGGCTAGGAGGTTTCTCCTCTGCTGAGGTGCTTGTGCAACTCGGAAAAGAAGCAAGTGAACCAGGTTTCAGAGAGAACCGGTCTCGTGGCTCTGGAAGGGGGAAAGTAACTGGCTGTGGTGCTTTGACGGAAGAGAGACCTCTGACAGCGGCTTCATATATCTACGTGCACAACGAGATTAAATATGAGGGAGGGCTCTATAAATATGGAAGAACATAAAGGAAATAATTCAAGTTGATTTCTACAACTACCTTCTTTTCCAGATTATAAACACCCTGGAATCCGCGCATTTCAAATGGAACGATCAATCTCTACATGAATGAATCGGCATTCTTTTCTTGAGAAATGATACTAAGAAACACACTCAAAATAACTGAAAATACAAAACAATCGACAAAAGTATAGGGTGTAATGGAAGACCTGAGGTTTCTCGCAGAGCCAACAAAAAGCTGTCTGTCCTTCTACTCTCACCTGCAGCAGCAAAATCCCAAGTTTATAAACATAATAAATAAAATACATTGATGCATGAGGAGGGACTTATACCAATGATCCCGTTATTGCAGGTAATCGTAAGTAAAAGAACAAGAAGTTTTGGTGTTCACCGATGCAGGTATAGCTTCCCAATTTACTAGCTCTTCACAAGTAAGGCAACCTACCACGTCAACACAGCCTATGGAAAAATGAAATTTATGGTTACACGATTTCTAGTGGTTTTCAGCATCTAGAAAGGAAGAGGTTTTGCTTCTTATTTGACATCATATAAACATAAATTAGGATTAGAAAAATTTAGACGTAAAGTAATTTACACTAATGCATCTAATATGCTACCGAGAAGTCTGGAAACCGGGTAATGCTCAGGGAATTTAATATCTGTTACTCCATTCAGTTTGTAGATCTCCCTGTAAAACTCTTCCATAGCTTTGACTGTCTCTGGTTCGGGAACCTTACCTGCTGCATGAATCCACAGCCGTCCTTTGGAAAGAAACAGAAGACAAAGATATTCATGACTCCAATGTAACAATTGTACAAACAATCACATTTGAATATAGACACTTATAAAGTAAAAACAACAACCATTGGACTTGAATACACATGATTCCATGACACATAGGTGTACAAAAAATGGCTTTGGAAATCAAAACAGAGTAGAAACTTAACAGAAACTTAACAGAAACATGACTATATACCTTAATGATCAAAGTAATGACCGATTGCACGAATGATCACAAAGGAACTTAAACCAATGCTGCACCCGAAAAGCCACTAGTTTTTCTAACTTCTCTGTCTCTAAACACATAGGTTGATGTAATTAATCTAAGGCCAAATCAGCTGAAAAGTACTCATTGAAGCTTCCATATGCATCATGATTCCAGATAAATTCATAAACTGAACACTAAATCTCTTCATTCAAGTCGATCAGAGGCATATTGAAAATCGAACTACATAGTCTTTCAACCAAGCAATGTCCTAAAGCCCAAATCGAGCAATATCCATAATTCATTACAATTTCCACCTTGATTGCTATGCACCCTAACTAGTCTCACTACACAAAAATCATAAAGACTGGAATTATTTTGTCCAACTATAACTTGTTCAAAAATAAAAAAAAGTTAACTCTTAAAGTCTCAATTGGCATAAAAACTAACATCAAAAGGCTAGAAATCAACTGAAAATGTCTCCTTTTGTTCGATCATGCAAAGCAATACAACCAAAATTATCAAAATTCAAATCTCAACAATAAAATTTTTGGCATGAAGCATATACAGAACTAACAGCTAGTACCCACAAATTCAAACTTCATAAAAAGAAGAATTAATTGAAAGCGTTACCTCGAATTGGGGAGGGCCAAGATCTGCCTTCAATCCGTTTGATGCCATACACAAGCAGAGACGCCCACGGTTGGTGCATTGTTATACATGGGTTTCTGTAATTCGACGACTCTATTCTTCTGCTCGCCATATCTTCGAGTTTTCAGCGAATCTTGACACTAATTTCTTCAATGATTTGAGAGAAGCTGTTGTTTGGAAGTTGGAAGATGAGTGACTGTTTTTTTCCCTTTTCCAGTCGATGATATCGATTGGCAAAAAGGAATCGTTCTTTCTTTGTTTTTACTTTTTAGGGCGAGCATAAACTACTTGAAATTATTGAATTGATTACAATTTATTATAATTATTTTATTAGTATTATTGTTGTCAAACTTCGATAATCAGAATTATTTTATTATATGATGTTTTGTCTTTGGAAACTTAGAAGAGGATTTCGATCGGAACGGATGTGAATCTATCCGGTCAAATATACCATGGAATTTATTTCTATAAACTTTGAAAATTGAAGATGATGAAGTTTAAATTAAATTGTCCGAAGTAATACTCCTACATTATACAATTATCTTTAGCAAAAGGGGTGATTTGGTTGTGACATGTGAATCGTGTGCCCTCCGTTCCCGATTAAGAATTACACTTTGACCAGACACGAGTTTTAAGAAATGTAAATAAAAGTTAGTTGAAAAAGTTAGTGAAACGTGAGACCCACTTTTTTATATTAGTTTTATAATAAAATATGAGTGAAGTGAGTTAGTGAAATGTGAGACCTACTTACCATTTATGATAAAAATGAAGTGTAACTCTTAATTGGGGACAGACAGAAATGGAAAAGTGTGACTCTTAATCGGGGACGGAGGGAGTATAATTTTCAAATTTCGAAAATCGAAATATATTAGTACTAGTTTTCAATAAAATATTATCATTTTTATTTATTTAAATATGTTTTGCATCATAAGGAATTTTAAATAAACAAAATAAAATATAAGAGCTGGTATACATCTTTACTGAATTCAAAATCATTAATTCTTTAAAACTTTTATACACGTCATAATTTTTTATTGAACTCGATTGATCAATTTAAAATAATTCAGTTTAAATAATTCCTTCGTAGGAATCTACCGACTGCCATCTTCCTGGGAGTGGCGACGCCATTTTCAAAACTATAAAGAATTGCTAACAAAAAATCCAATCCAATCCAATCCACACACGACCTGGGTTTTGGTTAAACGAAGAAGAAGGGATGAATCAGATGGATTCAGCGGCTTTGGATGATATAATCAATCGATTGCTTGAGGTCAAAGGGAGACCTGGGAAGCAAGTGCAGCTGTCGGAGTCGGAGATGAGAAAGCTCTGTTTCCATTCCAAAGAGATTTTCCTCCACCAGCCTAATCTTCTTGAGCTTGAAGCCCCCATTAAAATCTGTGGTCAGATTTTCTCCCAAGTTTCGATTTTTTAATAGTATATTTATTTTGGTTAAACCGAAATGTTGTTAAATCGAATTAACTGTCCTATCGATTTAGTAGGGTTTTGTTTCATTTTGGGTTTTTTTTATCTTCCTGGTTTTTTGTGGTGGGTTGACTTGAAGTGGAATTCGTGATCAGCGTTGACTTTTGAGCTGTAGTTTGGGAATGATTGAGTTTATTGGTGTAGGAATGGAATATGTGAAGAGTTTTACTACTAAAGAAAGAAAAGCATTGCTGTTTTAAGCTTTAGCAGTGAACTTAGTTTATGGTGATTACTGTTTGTGAGTGTGGTGTTGTTTGTGTTGGGAGCTTAGACAGCCAAATACTCCTATCTTACTTGAGTCTGCTTTTATTGTTATGGAATTACTGTGTACTTCTTAAATAGTGGTGTTTGAGTATACAGAGTTGCATATTCGGTTTTTGGTCTTGATTAGGGTGTTTATAGTTTCAGAACAATTGGTCTGCGGTTATGAATAATGATACGAACCTTGGTTTGCAAGCCAATTTTGGAAGGGGCTATGAGAATTGGAGAGTTTGAATGTGCTGTTATTCTCACTCATCAGATTTTTCTTCCCCGTTTTTTAAAATTTATGACATTGCTGTTTGCTTCATTCCATTCTTCTTCAGTTTTCTCCACAGCTTTTTCTGTTTTAACCCAAAAAACTTGTGGATGGCCTTCTACAAGTGCTGTATGTATTCAATATTCATGATCAGTGGTCTCCATAATTATGGAACCAGTCTCAACAATCTATGGGATGTTAAAGAAGTCGAATTTTCTTATTTGTTATGTGCTTGTGTGGCAACTCGGAAACATTTGCATTTCTAGTATGGACAACAAGTGAGGTCTAGAACGCACATGAGATTAAGTATCTTGTCTGCATTAGTAGGAGAGACATGCTTCTTCAATTTTCTTTAAAATCACTACATTAGATGCTTAATGAGTCTCTGTTCCAGTCTTTTAGCTGTATACGTGCGAGCTGCCTATTACCCCGGTCTTTTTTAAGTATCCACCGTGCATCCTCTTACTACTTCCCAAATTATGTGGTCTTATTTAGTTAAAGATCCTGTGCTGAAAAGACACACAGTGATCTTCAAGAAAAAGCTCTTTTGGTTTTGTTAATTCCTCAGTTCCAAGTTTGAGTTTGTAGTGGAACACTTGAAAATTAACGGTCTCACACATCACTCTTTCATACCCAATTTCTGTGGATTACGTATAGTACTGCCAAAATCCAGTCTTAGCTCTTCATTTTCTCATTCATAACTTTGACAGGTGATATTCATGGCCAATATTCTGATCTTCTTAGACTTTTCGAGTATGGTGGGTCACCCCCTGAATCAAACTACTTGTTCCTGGGTGATTATGTGGATCGGGGGAAGCAAAGCCTGGAAACAATCTGCCTCATGTTTGCTTACAAAATAAAGTACCCTGAGAAGTTTTTCTTACTGAGGGGCAACCATGAATGTGCTTCAGTCAACCGCATATATGGATTTTACGATGAATGCAAGAGACGGTTTAATGTAAAACTATGGAAAGTGTTCACAGATTGCTTCAACTGTCTACCTGTTGCGGCTTTAATTGATGGGAAGATACTGTGTATGCACGGAGGACTCTCTCCGGATCTCAATACTTTGGATCAAATCAGAAATTTACAGCGTCCTGCTGATGTCCCTGAAACTGGTTTACTATGTGATTTGCTGTGGTCTGATCCTAGCAGAGATATCAGAGGGTGGGGGATTAATGATAGGGGAGTGTCGTATACTTTTGGTCACGAGACGGTCAAGGAATTTCTTGAAAAGCATGATCTTGACCTTATCTGCCGTGCCCACCAGGTTTGAACTGTCTGTTGTTCTGTCAATTACCTTGTCCACTTTGTCAAATCTTAGTTTAAATGGCTCTGGCAATTTTTAGGTGGTCGAAGATGGATATGAGTTCTTTGCTGACAGACAACTTGTGACAATATTCTCGGCCCCAAATTACTGTGGAGATTTTGACAATGCTGGTGTGATAATGAGCGTGGATGAGTCTTTGATGTGCTCGTTTCAGATTTTAAGGCCTGCAGAAAAGAAGGCCAAATTTGGATTTGGGAGCACTACTACAGCTAAGCTGGGAACTCCTCTAATGAAAACAAAGGTAGTCTCCTAATCACAACTTTGACTCTATAGAATCCGACATCTTAAGGGACTTCCCGTAGGCACAATAACGTTCTCTTTTTAGGCATTCACTCTACCTTGTCATAGGCACAATCTTCGTACTTCATGTAGTTTATCTTATTTCGTACAATTTAAAGAACCTAAATCTCTACTTATATTTTGCATCATTGCAGTCATTTCTTGGTGCTAGAATAGGATGACCTTAACCAACTTTGGGGGATCGAGAATACTCTGATCGACGGCAATAATGATCACAGACGTCACTGAACTGTAGAGGGAAACAAGTCAATGTTGCATATAAAAGATCTCTTCTGTGGAGAAACTGTGAAAAATTGTAATAGCTTCGACTAATGTGTGATTTTTCGGCCATTCAGACGACGAATGATTAATCCACCAGAGATTTTCTGAACTTGTGCTTTCAGTCAGTAAGGCAAAGGTAGACCATTTTGTTTGGTCCTTTACATTGAAGATTTCCTTGTCTGTATATTATGTATAGTGATCGACTTGTTAGGTTTTAGCTACGTGTTTGTTGTTAGTTTCATCACTTTCTTGCAATTGGTGTACAGTGGAAAGAGTGAGTGAGATTTGTTGTTTATGCTCTTCTCTTTCTCATATTCAAGATGCAAGCCTATGGGATTTTAACTTCATATGAAAAACGATTTCTTCATCGATTAGAATTAGCTATAACTTGGCTTTCTAAATGCCAAAATATATACATACATACAATGGATTAATATTAGGCCATCCACAACGCTGTTCATATACCGTTCCTTAAACCACTATTTGAGGGCCCCACTGTACTTTTTTACTCCATTCCTTAACTAAGGAACGGAACCTGCAACTCTCCGTTCCTTAAATTACTATTCATTCAATTTCATTTTTTTTATTTCCAACTCAATTCAATTTAAATAAACACACTTTAATAAAAAAACAAACACACTTTATTAAAAAACACACAACATTAAAAACAAATTCAACTTAAACTTAAAAAAAATTAAAAAAGCACACATTAAAAGTCCTAAAAAAATAAAAAACACAAAATAAAAAACACACAATTAAACGTGGGAAAATAAAAAAACTACTCCGCTGGCGAATCATCCTCCGGAGGCGGTCGAGGTTTAGGGGGAGGAGGAAGACCAAGTAGTCCTGTCATATGCACAATTCCGTTCCACCAGGCCGTGAATTGGGCGTACGAGAAGCGGGAAGTGTCCGCCATTGTGGCGGTTATGTACGCCACCATAAGTGTGTCCGAGCCTCCCCGCGAGCCCGATCCCGAGGCCGACTGGCTTGATTCGCCTCGGCCCTTTCTCACTCTAGCCGCCTTCGCCGCCTTCGTCCCTTGCGGCCGACGGCGCCCACGGCTGGATCCCCCGTATTCGTCGGTCGTTGGATCCCCCGACCCCCAAACACCTGCGGTTCACCCTCGCTGGCCTCACCGGTGTCACCAGACGAGTAGTTGCCGCTCGCCGTGTGCTTCGTGCGCTTTGAGGTTGAGCTCGAGCTCGAGCGGACACCGCCGGCCCACCTTTCCTCGTCCTTGACGAGCTGCCAAATATCAACATATTTGAACTGTAGACCGGTGTCCTGGTAGAAGACGCGCAAAGCCGCCCTCAGAATGTCGGCGCCCGAAGCTCCGCTTTGGTAGTTCGCCGCTTCGGCCGAGTAGATGCCGCAAAATTTTTTGACCTGTGCGTCGACTCGGCCAAAGTGAGCACGGAGCATTGTATATTTGCGCTTCCGGGCCCCTTTCGGCTTAGTCTGGTGGTAGACATCACGGACCTTTTCCCAGAAGCACTTGGCGGCTTGTTGGTTCCCGACGATGGGATCGTACGAGACGGTGAGCCAGGCGGTGTACACCGCCTTAGTTTCTTCGTTGTTGTACGGATGCCGGCCCAGATCCTCCAGTTACACCTCCTCCTCCTCCTCGGGTGCCTCAGACGCAGCCCTAGAGCTTCCACCGCCTCGGCCTCCTCCCTGGGTGGGTTCAACGGGGATATCCTCCCGAATCTGGGACAAACCCTGAGAAAGCCGCGAGCCGGGTGGTCGAGCGTAGGCATCCACATCGAAAGTGGGTGGTTGGTACCCACCCGGCGTCGCCGACCCCTGGGTGCCCGACGTCGACGACCCGGAACCACCAAGTGTGTTGTACATGGTCTCCCAATCGCCGAACGCGTTGAGATCCCACCCACCGGAGCCGCCATCGCTGTAATTCCCGTCGCCGGACATTTTGTGAAGGAGATTGAAATAGAAAATTGGAGAGGAATTGATGTTGGTTAAGGAAGAGTAGATGTGTAGTTGTGTGTGAAATGTAATAAATTAGGTGTATTTATAGAATAAGAAAATAAAAATAAAAATTAAAAAATTAAAAAAAGTTAAAAAAACGATAATATTACCGTTTAAAAAAAATTAAATATTGCGTCATCGCTGACGTGTCCCACTCGCGGGCCGGCGAGTGGGAAGCACGCACGAACCGGGGAGCGCCACGTCGCCCCAGCGCGTGGCGGCACAAGCCGTGCCGCGTTACGTGCCGTCGGCACCCGGCACGGAATGGGAACGGAATGGGAGCGGAATGGTGCGCCGCAACGCGTTCCGCGGCGAAACCGTTCCGGCGAAACGGCACGCGGAACGCCGGCGGCACGCGTTGCGGGTGCCCTTAAGAGACGATATGAACGAGGATTTTTTACTAATTCATATCTTTATTTAGTTTTTGAATCTTGTAAAATCTAAGATTAAATAAGATTCACAAGGTGTTCTTTGTAGAAATGATTGATCCAAAAATACGGGGAAGGCCCTTTGCATTAACGCAAAATTCAAGTGAAGCTTAACATTTGTTTCTGAAACAAGGCGAATACTCGAAGATTCTCCACGTTAGTACAAGAAAATCGAGGAAGCATATTTTTCTAATAAAACTTTAAGACTAAATCTCAAAAGACACTTCCAAAATTGTTTTGGAGCCAATCTGACAAGAAAAATCAATGAATACATATAAGAGATTATCTTTTGGTCAATTGACATTGATATCCGTAATTGACATTTTTTTCCCTATGAGTTAGCAATATAAGAAGCCTTAAACCTAATATAATAATACACGAACAAAGACGAATAAACAAACAATCCATAAAAAATGATATAATGATACACCAACGAAAGACAAATAAACAAACAATCCATCAAAAATGTAGTGTATCAAACGAACAAAGACGAATAAACAAACAATCCATCAAAAATGATATAATAATACACGAACAAAGACGAATAAACAAACAATCCATCAAAAATGTAGTGTATCAAACGAACAAAGACGAATAAACAAACAATCCATAAAAAATGATATAATGATACACCAACGAAAGACAAATAAACAAACAATCCATCAAAAATGTAGTGTATCAAATAGAAGTATATAATACAAACTTGACACGGTATTCAGTAGAAGTTGAAATGTAGACTTCAAGAATCATAACACGTAACGGGTATAAATATAATCAACAAAAAGTAAAATACATATTCACATATCATAGTATTAATATACTTAATCATCGTATACTATGAATATTGTACAATTTAGTCAACGGTTGATTGATACATTTGTAAACGCATCAAACCAACTCAACAAATTCAATATACATGAAATAGTAAGTGAAAAAATAATACTAAATCCAATGAAATAAATTCTAGTACTTTGATCCTATAATAGATGTCACACTTTCTATTTTAGTTTGTCCCATAAAAATATCACATTTCCTTTTTAAAAAAAGCTCCCTCTCACGTAATCACATTAATATAAATATACTATTTTCTCTTTTCACCTAACACACAAAAACAACATCACCTAAAATTCCATGTCAATCCATAAATATGCCATCTATTATAGGACGAAGGGGGTATTATCTATCAAATTCGGTCATCTTTATATAAAGGTGAAGAATAAATGAAAATTCTTTTCTTATTTTGTACTCCCTCCGTCCCATGCTACTCGCACTTTTCATTTTAGGCCGTAAATTTGGGATTGATTTTTTTGTGTAATTAAAAAAGAATTTTAGGTGTAATGAGACATCACTTAATAAAAGAGCTATTAACTTAAACTAACATATTAATTAAATGCATTAATTCTAACTTAAATTATAAATAGTGTAAGGACTTTGTGACGAGTCGAAAAGCAAACGTGCGAGTAGCACGGGACGGAGGGAGTACTACTTCAGGCAAAAAACATTAACTATATATACAACGAAATTCTTTAATTGCTGTGATGAACAAAGTGAAAATTCTCGACTCTTCTAAAAAAGTCTCTCAAAGAAAACGCAAACGGAAAAGGGGGATTTCAAAATCGAAAAGAGGATAATGATAACAACAAGCCACACCCAGTAGAGAAAAGGTTTAAAGCTAAATTCTTCCATTTAAAACGCTCCTGCAACACGCACGCCCACTTTATTCTTCTCCCTCTCGCCCAATTCACTGGGCTCTTCATTTGTATGAGAGAATTTTGCTGAACAAGAAGGGAATTAGATGGATTCAGCTTCACTCGATGATATAATAAACCGGCTGCTTGAGGTAAAAGGGAGGCCGGGAAAGCAGGTGCAGCTCTCGGAGTCGGAGATCAGACGCCTCTGCTTGCAGTCCAAAGAAATTTTTATGCACCAGCCTAATCTTCTCGACCTTGAAGCGCCAATTAAGATTTGTGGTATGATTTTCTTCAAAGTTGCATTTTTTTTAGTTGGGGAATGTTTGTTTTGGTGATGATCTATTTTATTAGGGTTTTCTTTGATTTCGATTTTGTTGGAGAGCTTTTTGTTGTTTTCATGTGTGGGTTGACTCCAATAGGCTTTGTATACTACTCCCTCCGTTCCATAGTAGTGGAGTCATTTTGCCATTTTGGTACGTTCCATAGTAGTGGAGTCATTTCCCTTTTTAGTAAAAGTTAACACATTTCTTCTCACTTACTTTACTCTCTCTTACTTTATTCTTTCTTCATCTCTCTACTTTCTTAATCTCCGTGCCGAAAAGAAATGCCCCCACTACTATGGAACGGAGGGAGTACTTGTATTATCACGCGCACAGAATTCATTTTAGGCTGAGAGTGTTCAGAATTCGGATTAAATTGGTCTATTTACATGCTAATTGGAGTGAGGAATGCATTTGCATTTAAACCCTACAAATGATTTTGAACAAATTGTTTGCATAAGGAGTTTTATGACTTAGATAAGGAAGTGTGCTGCTAAACTTTGATGTGAAACAAGAAAATGGCAGTATGAAAAGTTCAAATGAGTTAAACCGTAGCTCCAAATTGTGGGGTGTAGTATGCTTAATTTGATTTGGACTTAGCTTGAAGAACCAAGTAAAGTTGGAGCATACTATTATGGAGGTGGACAGCTTGTTGTCCTTGTACTAGTTCCCTTTTTAAGTATTCCTTATCAGTCAACTTCATATCTTTTCTGTGCTAGGCATTGGGCAAATAATCTAAAAATTATAGTGTAGTGATTTGCATAGACGATTGTAGCTATACTATCTTTGCTATTGGGAACTGGAAACATATTCAAACCATCATCAGAGATTTCTTCTACAATTACGTACGAGAAGATATTTTCAGATTTTTCTTATGACGGATGGCATGACCCATTTAATCTTTATCAAGGATAATTGATCCTATTACCTCATGTGGCTTTTGAGATTCTGTTGCTGTTATGGGAAAGTCTTTGGAAAAGTGATTAATTGAATGATATATTATACATAACGTTTAGTTGATCAAAATTGTATGGTCCTCTTGGTTGAAGAAATTTAGAAAACCACATGTAGTATTTTATTTCTTAGACTGAATTCAAATGGAATGTTTGAATTTCGAAAGTTCTGCATATACATATTTGAATTTTGAAATTTCTGCAGTTATTGTGCATGTTACATGTCTCTGGGACTGGCATAAGTCACTATTAGTTCATTCTTCCTTGTGATTATTTCATCAAATTCCATTCTTAACCTTTCCCCATGTGAATCAATTATTCGGCAGGGGATATTCATGGCCAATATTCAGATCTTCTTAGACTTTTCGAATATGGTGGATTGCCCCCAAAATCAAATTACTTATTCTTGGGGGATTATGTGGATCGTGGGAAGCAAAGCCTGGAAACAATCTGCCTTTTACTCGCCTACAAGATAAAATATCCTGAAAACTTCTTCTTACTGCGGGGAAACCACGAATGCGCATCAGTCAATCGTATATACGGATTCTATGATGAATGCAAAAGACGGTTTAACGTAAGACTATGGAAAGTTTTCACAGACTGTTTCAACTGTCTACCTGTTGCAGCTTTAATTGATGAGAAGATATTGTGCATGCACGGAGGACTCTCTCCAGATCTGCACGATTTAAATCAAATTAGAAATCTACAGCGCCCGACTGATGTTCCTGAAACCGGCTTACTGTGCGATTTACTATGGTCTGACCCCAGCAAAGACGTCAAAGGATGGGGAATGAATGATAGGGGAGTCTCATATACTTTTGGTCCAGATAAGGTGACAGAATTTCTTCAAAAACACGATCTTGACCTTATTTGCCGTGCCCACCAGGTTTGATCTGTAGTTGTTCTTGTTGAGTGCATGGTAAAGTTATGGAATTTAAAACTAAGTTATCCCTAATATTCTTGCAGGTGGTTGAAGATGGATATGAGTTTTTTGCTGATAGACAACTCGTGACAATATTCTCAGCCCCAAACTACTGCGGAGAATTCGACAATGCTGGCGCGATGATGAGCGTGGATGAGACCTTGATGTGCTCCTTTCAAATCTTGAAGCCTGCAGAAAAGAAGCCCAAGTTTGGATTCGGAAGTAGCACTACTACCACTAAGCCAGGAACACCTCAAATAAAAACGAAGGTAATCCCCACCCCAATTCTACTTTTCCGATACTGCCCTGTATGCATATTTGTGTGGTCATTTACTTTACTTTGTAGCAAGAATAAGGTGATTACGGATTTAAGAATAGCAGCTGTTTTATGTAACCAAAAATGTTCAGAGCTATATATCAATGGCGAGCCAAGGGTCCAACCATAAAAATACTTATATTTTGGTGTTTCTTGATTCTCTTTAGTGATAAGTGGAGTTTTGCAACAAAATTAGTGTGTAAATGATGTATTCACCTCGGATGTTACTATGATTGTAGTCGTTTCTTGGTGGCAAGATGGGATGAGAAGACGAAGAAAATTGGGTTCATGAAGATGAGCATTGATCTTTGTTTTGAGGGAAGTCGGAGGAGGAGGAGAAGTAAGCTCGGGACTTTTTCATCCTAGGAGACTACAACATCGTAATATCTTGTACGTAATATGTAATATGTAATATGTAATATGACGTCATTTATATTGGGAGTTTGGATCACAAATTATACTTTTGTGACGCTTAGGAATGAGAGAACCCCAAAATAGACACATGAATGAATTGAAACCAAACAAGGGTCCTTAATTTTTTGTGACGCTCGGGATTTGAAGTCAGAAAACCTCAACAAAGTAGTACTATCGCATCTCAGATCTCTCATTCTTCCAGAAACGAATTCACGACTGCCGTCAGCCGTCCCATCTCTGTTCTCCGGCAAAATACAGCACCACAGCAGCTGCTAGCCCACTGTTGCGGCTCGAGGTTGCCTTGGTTCAGCCACCATGCGCCACCGCTGTTCGCTGCTGCCCAACCGCATCGCCTCAAATTGCAATCTCTCCCCCTCTTCTCAAAATATGGAACTCTAAATTCCTTCTCTCAATCCCTCTATCTTCCCCAAAATCAGCACGGCGCCTCTGTCGCTGCTCCGATCCGCCGAAGTCTAAGCACCACCGAATCCATCTCACCCCTCTCGGTCTCGCATCTGTCTCCGTCGCTTCTTCCTTCCTAGTATTTCCCAATATCTCTCTCGTTCTCCATCACCGGCGCTCCTCTCTTCACCCTCTCAACTCTCTCTCGTTTCACCGCACCAAAACAAGCCCCAAATTCCTTTCTGTCTCTCTCTTCCTGGCTGCTGATCGGAGGAGTTGTCACCGTCTAGACCAGCTTCGCTCTATCGTCGCCTGCAACCTCTCGACTTCCTTCCTCATTCTTCATCTAATGGCGTATCCCTCCGCCTTTCCTCGCGTGCTGCTTCAACTCTCCCTCTCCGTCGTTCACTACTTCTGCCATTCTTTGAATTTGGGAACTTTTGTGTGTGAAAGAAGAGATTGAGGGAACTTTTGGCGGAACGTGCCGGATTTTTTGGAACAGAAACTATCTGCGTTTGATTGCGTTGAAGGTTTTAAGTGGGATCAAGAAGAAAAATAATATGACTTGGGCTCATAACAAATGGGTTTTGAAAAGAAAATAAAGGAATTGGGCTCGCATGATATACCATGCTAATTTGGGTTTCTCAAAGAAAGTTGGGCTTAACCCAAAAAGAATTAATTTGATGAAAAAGGTTTCTCAAATAAATTGGCTCAAACAAACAATTACTAGAATACTTCTTGATTGACCGCCAAAGTCCTAAACTCTTTCAATCCTAAAAAAGAAGCAAATATTAAACAAACCAAAAAAAACACTTCGGCTTGAAAATCGACATCCTTTCGAGCTCAATTAAAATGTAAAATGTCGAGGTGTTACAGTAAAGTTTATTTTTAAAAATACTACATACTCATATCTTGGTATTCAAACATGAATCTCTAATAAATAATTATGGAGTATGATTTTTTAAAATTTATTAGTTATTTTATAACATATATGTCCTCTACTTAGATATATTTTTGTCAATCATTATTTCAATTTAGATTTCGTTAATTAGACATTTTTGCATATAATATTTTTAGAATCTCTTTAATCTACATAAAAAATAATCAAATAAAGCCCAAGCCGGCCCGGCCCAACCCACTTCGCACATGGGCCTGGGCTGGACCGGGTTGAACAAAATTAATAAAAGCCCGGCCCAACCCAATCCGACTCAGACATGAGCCTGGGCCGGGCTGAGGCAAAATATAGGTGGGCCAGGGCAAGGGCCAGCCCACTTGACAGCTCCATTTTGAGAGCTGGTTTTATCAATGGAGTTGTATCAGAGTTAGGTCAAAAGAATAGAACAAATGGAGGTTCGATTTGGGGGCTATAAATGAAGACATTAACGAGTCCCCAATTTAAGGACATTTTATAAGTGTATCCTCAATTCAAGAATATAAGAACGCTATTCATTATTGCGTGTCCACTTTAAGGACATTTTATATTTGCATCCCAAATTTTTTAGGGATTTTAAAAATCTTGCGACACAAAAAATTGCGTGTGGAATTTTGCGATGGATTTGTTGTAGTATGTTACTGAGGACGTATTTCTTTCAATAGTCAATTCAACTAGTTATAACATATAGTATAATGTAAATGGGCTACTAATAAAGAGTCATGTACTCGTAGAGTCGGTGAACAACAATTATTCTTTTATTATTTGAATATTTTATGACTTTTAGCATTATTAAAGCATTATACTACTCCTAGCGTATACTTTGTTCCCATACAAATGTATCGTTGTTTAACTAGTCTGGGTTTTTAGGTAATTTCCTATTTATTTAAACATTATTAATACAGTAATACCAGTTATTTTAGTACTCCACATAATTTTAATTATTACTATTACTATTACTTTATAATAAAGGAACTACGAGTAGTAAACATGGTTCTCATTTCTCAATTTCAACCAGTGGCGGATCCGGGGGCCAGGTGGGGCGGTCGCCCCTACCCGACCGTCCGGAGAGCCTAAATTTTTCATTGAATCAATCCGAAAATAGGATATCCGCCCCCTCCATAGAGTGTAGAAATAATTTTGTTTTCAATAAATGGCATATAAAATATAGTAGTCCAATGGTTTGGTTGTTGGATTTTTAACTTAGATGTCTAGGGTTCAATCCTCAACAAAAACATATTTATTTTCATTTTTCATTTTTTATTTTATCAATTCATATTTCTTCTTATTATCAAAATAATACCTTTAAATACTACTAAGTTGCATATATTATGTTGTTATATTTATTCTTTAGTTAAAATCTTTTTTAATTTTGTGTTAAAGTCTTTTTTATCCTAAAGTACTTATAATTTAATCCATGCATCTTAATTATTCTCTATGTAACAAAGTAAACATTTTAAATATTTTTGAAATATGAATATTTAGTGCTCTACTTATATCACTTTTGTATATAATATTTACAGTGATTTTAAATGTACATATATTTACACTAATTTTATATTTTAAAATGAATAATACATATTTGCAAGCTAAAGCATGTTTATATTTATATAATTTTTTATTTTAAAATGAATAATACATATTTGCAAGCTGAAGCATGTTTATATTTTATTAATGAAGCTAGTGCAGTAATGCTACTTAAATATTAATATAATATTTATTTATTTTATTATTAAAAATAATATTAAATTAAATATTTAATATTTAAATATAAGTTCCGCCCCCGCCATTTTCGGGTCCTGGATCCGCCACTGATTTCAACCAACTTTATTCATACAATCATACCCAAACGTGATTGTCCTCATCAACAAATATTCAATTACTAGTACTACTTTGTTTAGTTGTAACTTGTAAGTATATGTTAATTAAGTTAGAAGACTCCTACTGCTAATTTTCGTGTTCGATGACATCATTGGTTACGAGGAATTAAAATCCACTAGATATATGGAACCCGTTGCATTTATGCTTGGATAACCAAAAATTCTTAAAAAGATATGGTTATGGTTATGGTTATGGTTATGGTTATGGTTAGAAAAGAGTTTGTTTAAAATTTTAAAGCATTACATAATTTGCATTGACGCTAGTGAAAACTCATGAACATTACTGGTCTAACACTATTCATACAAATAAAATAGAAATACTATTTTCTCTAATAATTTATGATTCTTAGGTGTATATACTAAACTATAATAGATATCAATCTTTCCTAATTCAAACCTCAACCGTTAGCAACGGATCAGTTAGAGATAAATAAGGGTGACTATTAGAGTCAAGTAAATAAATAAATACACCAAGTTCTTATTTGTTTGGTAAAATAGTGTTTGTAATTAAGATTAACTTATGGTTTGACAAAATTGACCCCAACCAATAAACCTAGCTATTTACACTAATAACAAATGTGAATTATGCCTCAGCTACATGACCTCGATGGATTGATGAGAGACTACAAACGGTAAACTCATTTCGGCAACTCGCCTTCTTCCAATATTATTTGAGCTGCCGTGGCCCGGTGAACTGAGCCATAATTATCATGATGTAATAAGTAATGAATAATCTACAAAATGAAAATTGTGTTAGTTTTGACTTTTGATTGAACAATACTCCTACCAAATTATGTACATTAATTAATTCATTGAATTTGAGCCATATTAGGATTTAATACTCTTAGCTTCTAATGAATTAGATCCTGAAATAGTCCAATGATATTAATTAAAAAACATTTATATCCAACCAATTTGGAATCGTGACAAATGCCTAATTTAATCATAGTGGCCTTGTATTATGTCAAAATGCTATAAAAAATGTAAAGTTTGCACGATCATTAAAACAACTCGTGCTCTACATTTAGAATGCTTTGGGAATTTTAGTAAACCAGAGGTCATGCCAAATTCTTATATTTCCAATTTACACGTTAAAAGAATAGATTGTAGTCTACAAGTTTAAGCATATTCCTAATTTTGTTTTGCTGTGATGTTAGTTTGGGTTTAGTATTTTGCTTTGGTAAAAAATCATATTGGAGCGAATTTGGGAGCATTTAGATGCTAGTATGTTTTTTTTTAATTGTGAATATTTCTGTCATATCGCCAATCACCGTAATACAATTTCAAGTCAATCCAATTTTTTCAGCTTCGCATTGATCCAAACAAAAAATAGATACATATGAATATTGAAGATTGGTTTTAGAATTATCCTTATTAGAAATGCAGTTGACGCTACCCTTTCAAGTTTCAAATATCAATTGATGCCATTGAGACCCTTTCAAGTTTCAAATATATGTGCAGACTCTTTCTACTAGTCCGACATTAAAAAAATATCAAAAAATAATTAAATCACATTATATAAGAGTTCAAAATTGCAAGAAATATGGGTTTTTAAATTTGATTAAGAAAAGTAGCTAGTACTAGTATAATTTAAATTAATGAAAAAAATTATATCAAAACCAACTTTAAATTTCAAATGATAACATTTTATTATTTCGAATCTATATTTAACAATCTTAGGTAAAATTAAAATTATTTTCATGATTTTTAACTTCATATATGTAGATTTATTGCTGAATGATGTCGATATTCAAAATATTGTTGTGACGCTCCTCCTTTATTGCACCATTATATTTTTAATTGTTATCGAAAGAGTGTTGAATGTTTAGCCGAAGGTTGTGTTTGTTATATTTTGACAATTAATGAAATACTATTAACAAAGACGACATTCAGTGATAGGGTTTATCTTCCCTATCAGTTGGTAGAGCACAATTAGAGATGATTGGCGTGAATTGAGAGAGACTGAGAGAGCAATCAGTTTTAATTCATTATGATTAATAATAATAAAATACTTTGCACATATTTTAATATGTAGGATAAAAAAGATCTCTATAAATTAGGAAAACAAATAAAATCCTAACTATTAGAGAAAGTAAATCAAAACATAATAACTAAATAATAAAATATAAAATAAGCTAACTAATTATACAGAGATCATCAGGAATAAAATAAAATAGCAAATCCGTATCATTCAGCTATATAACAAAGACGATATTGGGCTATAAGAGTATTTGAAATAGCAAATGATTTGGATTGATTACTCGATCGAATATAAGAGTAGCTTTTTCTGATTTTTGGATTGACCGATGAAAGTCATGGGGAGAAGATGAAGTCTGACTTCTTCCTCTTCTTCTTTTAATTAGATTGGGCCGGGCCGGGCCGGGCCGGATAAATAAAAAAGAAACACCGTTTAAACTTTATTGTTTAGAGGATTCATATAGTAAACAAAATCTATCGGTCTATATCAATAATACTAGCTAGTATAATATTTGGGCATGGTCAACGATAGGGATGTCAATTTAGCCCGCAACCCGTGGGCTGGCCCGAATAGCCCGCCAAATTTATAGCGTTAGGGCTGAAAATTTCTAGCCCGATAAGCCCGCACCGATTAACCCGCAACCCGTTAGGGCCAGACCCGAAAACCCGATGGGCTGGCCCGGAAACCCGATAAAATTTATATTGTTCTATTTGTTTTACTCTAATTCGACACTTCATTGATTATTTTATAATATAGATTACTGAAAAAATAACTTTCCATTTTATATATTAAACATATAAATTATATATTAAGTTTTTATTAAAATAATAATAGATAAATGAATTAGAAACTTCAATTTCACTAAAAATATATTTAGTTTCACTAAAAATATATTTAAATTTCTAAACATGCTTTAAAATATCTTGTTTATGTTTTATTTTGCATAAATCTCAAATATTAGTATTTGATCATGTTTATGTTTGAGTTTAAGCATATATCTCAAATTTATAATAATTAAATATTTTACATTTGATAAATATAACTAATTTTCACCATTATTTATTGGATTGATCACATGTTAATTTTATCGATAGCAACCCGATTAACCCGATGGGCTAGCCCGAAACCCGAGCTTTTAGGGTTAGGGTTGAACTTTTATAACCCGGAAAAATAACAGCCCAATTAGCCCGCACCCGATTGACCCGCAACCCGAATAGGGTTAGCCCGAAACCCGGTGGGCTGGCCCGATTGACATCCCTAGTCAACGAGATCACCTATTTACAAATTTTGTCACTTGTATTTGGACAATAATGCATCTCAATAATAATATTTGGGCAGAGTCAATCAATAAGAAGAGTTTTAAGACTGTAGTATAAAATTCTAGTAGTATTAATTATCAATCAGTTTAATCGCATCTCAATAGATATCAGTAATCAAAGGGCATTAGTTGAATCGTGCAATAAGAATTTATCAATCAGTTATAAAATTTTGGCACATCAATTATTCTAAATAATTAGGCGACCATTATATTTGCTCTTAACTTTTTATATATATATATATAATTTCAACTTTAATTTTTATAAGTCCATGTTGACATTTCTCTTTACATTTTACTTGATCGAAGAACAATTTTCGGATTCGGGTAGTGCGATTTCCCAATTTAATAGCCCTAAATGACGACAACCTTTGTCCACATTTAAAACTCAAAGTGAGATTGGATTAAGAGGAACAATAATAGAAAGTTGGAAACTCTCGTAGAAAACACACAATACCCAAGTGTCCGACGTCGATGATGTACATAAAATTTGTATGGTATAAGTTGTAGTAACTCGTTACCATTAAACGAGAAAATAGGAATATGTATTCGTGATGTGTTGGCGGCACAATCTACGTCTCAATCCATCCTATTTAAATATATACCCACGTAATCGCCCGTTTTTGATCAAAATATGGATAATTGATATGACACATGAATTAAGATAAAATTGATAAAGTCAGAGAGATTAGCAGAATGATAGTAATTAAAATAGCATTAGTGGATAGTATGACCCATATTATGAGTAGTGTTTAATGGTGGTATCAATTGTAAATAAGTTGATGCATAATGATAATAAATTGGGATAACTTTCCAAAAATAAAATGCACATATTTTTGTGGGACATATGAAAATAGAAAGTGCATATAGTTTTATAGGACGAATGGATTGTATCATATATCAACCACCACCGCATAACAGAATACTATCAGTTAAAACATGTTTAACACCCCATAATTTAGATGTTTTTCAGTTGTTATGACTCATTACTAATAGCATATAACTATCATAGAATTTTCCGTCTAGTATTAAGCTGTGAAACCAAACATAATACACATTCAATCTTGCAAACCAAATGTGCCCTTCGTAAGGTGCATTTCCTTTATTATACCGTTTCAGTGCATGTGTTTTGGTGATTAGAAAGAAGCTCTCTAATGCATTTCATGTTTGATGATCAAACATACAGCCAGAGAAGGCATTTAAATATTTTTCTTAATAATAGTATGTTAAGGGTAGTCTTCCTTAACGTTCGAATTCCACATAATCAAGAAACATAAATCGAAGTTGTCGGGCGCCCAAGAGATTTGGGTCGGCGATTCCTCCGGCAGAAAGGGTGCTGGGCGCGAGAGAGGTTCTCGTCGGCAGCGATAGAGAATTAGAGTTTTGCAATTCAAGCCAAGTTAGGCGAAATACTGATTTCATTAATTGGTTGAATTAGGGGTGGCAAATCGTGCGTGTCGGGTCGTTATCGTGTCGACACGATAACGACACGACACGATAACAACAAACACGAACACGACCCGTTAAGAAAACCCCAAACACGAACATGAACACGACCCGCTACCCTCAGACACGAACACGATACGAACACGACACGAACCACTTTGGGTCAACACGACACGATAACAACACGTACATGAGATGACACGATAACGACTCGATAACAACACGACCTGATAACGGTGAAACCTATTAAAAACATCCAATTGCTAATTAAAAAATCTGATCTAAACATAAAAACATCAATAATTTCTTAGTAACAAAATCCAACAAATATCCAACAAATATCCAACAAAATTCAACAAAAATGAAAATAATAAGAATTAATAATATTATAATATTATTTCTTAACGGATAACACGAACCCGACACGAACACGACACGAAATTTTCGTGTCCTTAGCGGGTCGACCCGATAAGGACACGAACCCAATAAGCTCTGACCCAAACCCATTAATTTTGTACCGGTTCGTGTCGTGTTATCGTGTCGTGTCAAAAATTGTCAGCCCTAGGTTGAATTAATAAAAAGATAACAATCTATCCTATTTATAATACTAGAATACTATACCCTAACTTATAGAACAAGATAACAATATATGGAAAGATTTGGTGAATCAAAGATAACTAATTAATTGGGATATGATTGTATCAACTCCCCCACGGTTAAAATCCACCTTGTCCTCAAGGTGGAAACCACGAAGCAACGAAGAGTTGAAAGAAAAAGCTTTGGCGATTTATCTCCTCCGGGATCAAATGTAAACGTGCACGGTCGTTGTTTCAATCTCCAATAACCTACTATTGCATATTCAATGTAAACATCCTCAACGAACATCCTCATGATCGTAACATGAAATGGCTTGTTATCAAGTTCCCCCATCCTCTTCACACCCACACGAGAGTATATGGACTTGTCTTTCAACCCATTAATCGTATCTTCGCGAGCATCCTGTAGCTCATCTTTATACCGATTATGGAGCTTCTCTGGTATTGAAGGAGACACGAGGGACCATGTATCTGCATTCACTCCCTTCACAGATGTCTTTGCGAGACAACCATCGAAATCAAATGTTGCGATTTTACTTAAATCATGAAGACCATTATCGCTGTTGGATATTTTAGTGTAATTGGATTAACTTGATTGATCAACGTGATCATAATGAGACATCAAATAAGTTGGAAGTGCGGAGTGTACACTTATTTGAATTCGTTATGATTAGACGGGGGTTCGGGGGCAGCGCCCCCGAGTAGCGGGGTCCAAGGGGTGGCAGCCCCTGGCTGGGTCCAAGGGGCAGAGCCCCTGGCTGGGGTCGAGCTGTACAGAAAATTCATCCGGAAACGTAATTTCCGAAAGTTGAAAGACTATTTTGCAATTTCCTATTCCTATCGCTGCGGTGGGTTACCATCGAGAAGCGTCGCGATGTATCGCCGCGAAACTCCTGAGCGTTGCCTCCGGTAAGGAGGCTGGCAGGCGGAGCCACGTCATCTGCGCCGTCCACGGAGAGCTCTGGATGAAAGCACCAGTTGTTAAGGGTAGCCTTCCTTAACGTTCGAATTCCACACAATCAAGAAACATAAACTGAAGTTGTCGGAGCCCAAGAGGTTTGGGTCGGCGATTCCTCCGGCAGAAGGAGTGCTGGACGTGAGAGAGGTTCTCTTCGGCAGCGATAGAGAATTAGAGTTTTGTGATTCAAGCCAAATTGGGCGAAATACTGATTTCATTAATTGGTTGAATTAATAAAAAGATAACAATCTATCCTATTTATAATACTAGAATACTATACCCTAACTTATATAACAAGATAACAATATATGGAAAGATTTGGTGAATCAAAGATAAAGATTACTAATTAATTGGGATATGATCGTATAATAGTAGTATTACTTTCTTTTGTGGGCATTAATGTATCATTGTGTTTGTTTCTGTTGGTGCAGGCTATGGTGTTCACTGGGAGTGTTTTCTTTGTTTGGTTTCACCAAATACTTCAAGTCATGATTCTGGATTTGAGCATAATGAATCAAGTGATAAATTTGATTTCCAAATTGCCATTTATCATTAATTTGGGCTTAATCGGAAATAAATCCAGTTGGGCCTAAAGCCTTTTCAGAGAGGTCTGGCCCGATTTTATTATGATAGGTGGCCTGATTTATATCTCTCAGCTTATCAATAAGTAGTGAGAGTTGGATTTAATTCATCATTTATTAGGATAAAGCCATAAGATTTTTAATTGCTGATATTTTTTTGTGATTTTAAAGCCTCCCACCAAACATTTTTTATTTTTTTGAATTTCGTAAAATCGTCAATTTTTTATATTTTCCATGCCAAAGCGTACATCACAATTCAGAAGCGAGTCAGAAAATAAGTGGCTTATTAAAAAATTTAGATCCAGAAGGTATAACTAACATTCAATCTAAATATTTGGCTAATTTTCTTGTTCTTCGTCGGTTACAAAGAAAAGCCTCCAACCAAATTCCTGAAAAAATAAACCTGAATTCTTGATCGATTAAATATTAAGTACTAATTTTCATTCCATCAAACTAAATAAAATGTTTTACTTCCATTAATGACTATAAATGAGTTTATCTTAAATTATAAAGCATTCCATTGCAGCATTTACGCGGGCGAAAACTCATGTACGTCACAGGTCTCAGACAATATATTTGAGATTTGAGAACAAAATATATTTGACGTTATTCATACAAATAAATAGAAGAATAAATATAGAAATAGAGAAGGGATCGAAGGAGAAAGAACTGCTACTCTTAGAGCATCCATAACTGTGCTCTTGCCAGCGGTACGATTGTGGGTCCGACCCCACTTTTTCTGCATGCTCTCTGGCAAGAGCACAACACCCACAGCTGTGCTCTTCCGCAAGGACGAGCACAATTAATTTAAAATTCAATTACACAAAAACATTTCCATAATACTAAATTCATTAAAAACCACAATAAATATTACAAATTACAAATAAAATAAAAAAGACATAATAAAAATCCTAAAAATTAAAAATTACATAATTAAAATCATAAAAATTAAAAATTACATAGTTAAAAAACTAAAAATTAAAAATTACATAATTAAACTCCTAAAAATTAAAAATTATATGATTATTGGCTAATATTACCCGAGGAAGACTACGCATCCGGCGGCACCAACCCCAATTGTTTTTTGAGACCCAATATCATGTCCTCGTGCGTTTGAAGTTGTGTGGGGGTCATAGTTGACCTATCGGCCATATTGAGTTGGGCCAAAAGGGCCCACAACGAGTTGTTCGGGGGTGGAGGTGGAACATAGGGTGCGGGTTCGGGGGAGGGGTAGATGGAGTCGCGGCGCGACGGCGTTCGGCCGCGTCCTTCTTCCTTCCTTGCGGTCGGCATCGGGAACCGCTTGGTCCGGCGTCGGGGCTACCCAAGTTAGCTTCGGCGAGTTGGCTAGCCACTTCTTCGCCGGCGTCGGATAGGGATGCCGACCGTGACCGTTTGGAGGAGCCGCTAGAGGAGGATGTTACGCCTCCCAGATACTTCGGGTGCGTCCTCGTTTCGTGCCAAACATTTTGGTACTTGAACGACTTACCATTCATGGATTGGTAGGTGCTCAGCGCCGCAGTGATGATGTCGATCTCGCTCCGGCCGCTCCCGACATTCCGCGACTCCTGGAGGAAATAGCCATTGAACTTG
Organism: Salvia splendens; assembly: GCF_004379255.2. Lineage (NCBI taxonomy): Eukaryota > Viridiplantae > Streptophyta > Magnoliopsida > Lamiales > Lamiaceae > Salvia > Salvia splendens. The sequence goes on along the minus strand of NC_056036.1, from coordinate 3,853,779 downwards.
CCAATTTCGTCGTTGGCTCGGCCGATGCAGTTGCGCACCATACTCTCGTTGCGCTCGATCGTTCCCGGCGGCCGGTTTGCATTGTACCGCCGAGAGACGCGCCACCAAAAGTGATCGCCGGATTGGTTCGTGCCAACCACCGCATCTTCGGAGATTTCCAAGTACGCCTTGAACAATCTATCCATCTCCGCCGGTGAGTACGGTGTGCGGACACCGGCGCGAGATGGAGGAGTCGGAGTTTGGGAAGGGACGGGAGGCCTAGGCTCCGATGTCCACCCGTATCGCCCATCGGAGGCACCTTGCTCGTCGACCGGGTATGGCCGGTAGCCACCCGGAACGCCCGAATCTTGGGTGAGAGGAGGGGCCGAATAGTTCGTTTCCGGACTAGGAAACGGTTGTGAACCGAACCATTCGGGGTTCCAACCGTGGGAACTCGTAGGGTTATCGTCTTGGCCGGACATAGTGATGTTGTAGGGTATGAGAGAATGAAGATGAAAATGGATATGAGAGATTGAAGATGAAAATGGATATGAGAGAATGAAGATGAGAATTGTGTAGTTTGATGTGAATTTTTGGGAGTGAAATTGGGGGTATTTATAGATGAAAGTGTGTATTTTTGGGGTAAAAAAATGAAAAAAAAATTAAAAAGTGGAAAAAAATGGTTATAAACGGATATATTTTTTTTGGGAAGTGAAAATTTTTTTTATCGGTTTTTTTAATTAAAATTTTTTTTTAACACAACGACTATGCCGTTGACGAATCCCAGCGCGCCGTGCCAGCGGCGCGGACGGCCGTGGCGACGGACGCCACCGTTGTGGATGCTCTTAATTGAATACTACTTGTTTGATCAATTATGCACATAATATTACTTTTCAGTGTAGTGAAAAATTGTAACTAGCAAGAATATTAATGAGTAATAATAGAGATATATTAACGAGTTGGATGCATAAGAAATAGACTCATGGGAATAATAATAATAAGTGTAATAATTTAATCAATTATTCTGATATTTTTTCAAAAAATCAAAATTGCAAATGAAACTAGAATATTGAGTTTTGTATACCTTTTAAACTTTTAAAAAAATATATTTTATTTGAAAATAAATCAAAATGCAGCAGATGAGAAGTCGAGGTTGGAGATTCGAGCAATCGGCTAATGTCTCAAGTCGAAACTAACTGTGCTAGACAAAAAAATATTGCTCATTTGTATTGTTGGCCCCATGCCACAATGTAGCTACGCTTGACGATAGACAGATACATTAATGTAATTTCAAATTGCCTTTTTTGATATGGACAAACACAACACTACATGTTGATAATATTTGTGGGTTTTCTTCTCCACTCTCAAATTTACTCCATCCTACATAAATTCGTATATATTTTATTTTTCTGTACTATTAAAAACACCTCCAGAAACAATACAGTAATTGGCCTAATCAATTAAATATTCAATAATATATTTCAAAATCCACTCCAATTACCCATATGTTTAGTAATTTATTACTCCCCTTAATTAAGTTAGAAGACTCCCACTGCTAATTTTCTTGTTCGATGATGGGCATAATGTAATAAATTCAACGTCAATTAGTAGGAAAATTCACTAAATGGGCTGCATCTAGTAGGTTTTCAATATGGATATTGAGTATACTCGATCCGATATAAAACTTATCGGGTACCTGATGTCCAAAAAATGGGAAACAGTTACGCAGGGGTGGACGCAGAAAAAATTATAAAGTCATAAATTTTGTTTCAAAATATATTTTCGAGTGTTTTAAATTATTTGTAAGGGCTTTCATGCACACAATAATTTACATAAAATTTAGATAAATTTCAAATATTTATAAAAGAATATAATTTTTAAAATAAATCATTGAGGGCTTTAGCCCCTCCTCTCTACCACGTGGATCCACCCCTCCAAGTATGGGATCGGATATTGACTTATCTATGATCGATATACAAAACATTGGATAACGATATATATAGGGAATCTATACATCATAGTAGTATGCCAACCTCTCTTACTAACATCTGATATTAACTTATCTATGATCGACTTACCTATAATTTTGGATATAGTGCAAATAATACCCGATTATCTAATTTTTATCCTAAATCAAAATGTCAATTAATTAAATGGAGTTAGGATACTGTCATTCTTTTGTGATTGCAGAACTGCCTCTTCCTCTCTTTCTCGCCTTTCTTGGCGACATTGCACTTTTATTATTTTCTCTGATTGCACACTGCCACTTTCAAAATCTACCATATTTTCTATTTTATTCCAAAACTAAAAAAATCACAATAAAAATGGAAATCAGTAAAAATTATTCAACGGTCGTAATCAATGCATTAATTAAACAATAAATTACATACGAAAAACTCGATTGCATTTATAACTCAGTGATTTTCTAACTCCAGCTATTGTAACACAACACATTGTTTTAGTATTACAAGAGTAATGACTCATTAATGATAATTACGTTTATAGTATGATTTTTCTGTGACTATATATACACTGTCTCAAATCGAGCAAAGGAAAACATTATCAAATCAAGTTATTTTAATGTCTCCTTCAAGAAAGACACTTTGTTTATTGGTGATTTTTTCTTTCATTGTTGTCCAAGAATGCAAAGGTCATGAAACAAGAGGATATGGAGGAGATGGTCCTCCAGTGCAATGTAAAAAAATTGAATGTCCGAAATTTACTATTATTCATAGTGAAAAGGAATTTGAGATAAGAAATTATAGCCAATCTTTATGGGTGACAGCTCCGAGCGTCTTACAATATTCAATCATGGGTGGTATTGCAACAGCGGGAGACATGTAAATTCAATTTATATTTATGTTTATATTTAATTGGAAACGTACTGAATTATGTTAATTTCTTGAGATTTTTAAACTCCCACATTTTTTGTTTGATTTTCTAATTTATTTGTGTTTTATATGCAGTTTGTACAGTTACTTCTATCACAAGAATGACCGGAAAGAAAATATTATCAATGAAGGCCCACTACTATTCTTAGATGTCGTAAATTCTACTTACAAATCCTACTATTATGTACCTAGCAAATATCAAAATGGCGGTCTCCCAAATCCTCTAACACAAGATGTGAAGCAAGTGAAACTACCTAAATATAAATATGCAGCTGTTAGAAGGATTGATGGTGAAATTATAGAGGAAAGCATATTAGCACAAGTTGATATACTTAAGAACAACTTGAAAAATACTACCTACAAACGAGCAGCGGACAGTGATCAATTTACATATGTTATGTATGATCAAACCATTTGGGTACAAGGCTATGAAATTCTTATTTGGTTCAACTAAACAAATGTAGAATTGAGAATTCCGACAAATAAATTACAATTTCTACTTTATTGCAGATGCATTTCTTTATCATATTCTTTTGTTTTGATTACATTATTTTTCCAGATAAAAGTGGAGGTCCAATTGTGGTTGGGTCAAAATTCTGGATTATATTAACCATAGTCTACTATTATCTTTAATTATGTTCATTGGGTGCAATTCTTAAAACTCTTGTACCGCTACACAATCACTGATATGCTTTCGTATTACAAGGGCAATCACACATAAATTTTTCCTTAACTATATATAATATGTAGTTGATTACAACCTCATCACATCAACTTACCATTGTCTCCTACAATAAATACATTTTGGTTATTGTTGTACAACAAATGGAAGTATCGTGAAACAAAAGGAGGAGATCTCTCAATTCTATAACAACATTGATTGTCCACGTTAATCACATGGAAGAATTTGAATTAAAAAATTAATGTTGTCTACCATTTATTGGATACTAAGAATGGACCAAAGATTGCTGCAATTTAGGTTGGGCGGAACAGTCTTGAAACAGGGCACCTGGATATTCAATTAGGCGTATATGGATAAAGATAGCTTAAAAACTAGTACTACTACTTACTAACTTTTTTCATTATAGTTCTCAATAATATAATTCTGAGGCAAAACTATACAGAAAAAATGGGCTCATTTTTTAATATACTATCCAATTCTATCAAGTATTAAGTTTGTAAGAAATGCAAACGGTTGCCACGAAGGCACTTTCTAAATACAGTAAGTGTTAATTGCCATAAAAATGAACTTACTTCAATCTAAACAAATACTCCCTCCGTTCCATAGTAGTGGAGGCATTTCTTTCCGTCACGGAGATTAAGAAAAATGTGTGTAATGTATTAAATTAAAAGATAATAAAGTAGGAGAGAGGAAAAAGTAGAGAGAAAAAGTAAGAGAGAGGGAAAAGTAAGTAAGAAGAAATGTGTTGACTTTTACTAAAAAAAGTAAATGACTCCACTACTATGGAACGTACCAAAATGAAAAAATGACCCAACTACTAGGGAACAGAGGGAGTAGTAATTAGTTATGTGAGTATTCAAGTCCATAAATAATACAAATATGAATATTAAGAATGGAATTTAATGGCAACGAATTGTGTGAAATGTAAAACGAATCAAAAAAATCAGGAAGATATTAGTACTCCTATTTTATTAAGGGTGAGTTGATCAGATTTATTTTAAGAGGTTATTAGTTTTTCTGGAATTATTAGTGAGTTCCGTTAAATGCAATACTTATTCTGCATTATGAATAAAAAAAGTTCAACTTCAAGCATGCATAACTTTTTTACGTAGTACTTGTTGACATCCTCAAATTAGCGGTTTTTATTTTATTTTTTAAGCTTTTTCACCAAAACTTTGTAAGACCTATGGTACACATATGATAATATGAAGCTCTCAACCACTGCACGACCTTCTCTTTTTTCTATATGGAGTATCATAACTTGAACTTTAATTCCGATTATTTACAAAACCATAAATATTAAATATAACTAACATATCTCAATAATTATTCCAAGCGCACCACCATATGTCATTATGGAATGATGTGGCGATGATGTGTATTAAATACAAGTGGAAATCTAAGTAGTACTACTTTTAGTAACAAGTAAAATGACTTTATTTCGAGACAACAATTTGGGGATTTTTTCTCACAATCTGAAATCCTGCTAATAAATCTGGATGTTTATTCCACGTCATACGTTCCCGGTGTCCCTGTTATGCTTAATTTTCTACATATTCTAATATATGGGACAATTCAGTACATCATCAAATTAATACTGTGATTTAATCGGTCATTTATGAAAATTATGATGTAGACCAAATTTCATGATATTTTTCTATTTACCTTTATTAAAACATAAACTTTAATTATTATCTACTGTCTCTCTATTTTTTTCCCTACATATAAACATCAAAATCAGAGGCTATGCTTTTCCAGGATATGTTCGTTCTATTAAAATAGTAGTCATTCCCAAATCTCCACCATGACGATTAGAGTTGACTTCCTCAAATTAAAACGAAAAGTCTTATTTAAAAAGTAGTAGGAGTAAAACTTTTGGGACTAATAAGAAAGCTAAATAAAAGCTAAAAAAACTAGCAGGAGTATTTAAAAAAATACCAATGATGTGGCGGTCGGTCTTTACTACAGCGATAAACATGGTCTAAGTATTTATATTATGAATAACCAAACAATAAGCAAAATAAAGATAATTAATGATTCTATTTTATAGAGTCATTTTTTTTTGATAATTTTTAAATTTAGTTTTGATTGGTACGCAGTTTCCCTAGCCTTTTCGATAATAACATGCCAAAATGAAAGATAGAGTAACTTTAAAGCTTATTTGTACATGTGAGTATAGTTAATTTGGCATCAAGTATTTTGAGCATGATCTCTACATTTGGTAACTGCAACAAGAGCACGAGAATTCTGAAATTTGATACTCCATATAGGCCTAATTAATTAATGATATCAATCCCTTGATTTCAAAGTAGTGTAATTAATAATTATACTAGTACAGTCGTCAGTCAAGTAATGTGGAGCTTGTTTTCAGTTTAAGGTTTACTTTTTTTAGTCAGTTTTCATGAAATTAATTAAAATAATACTAGTATTTAAATTATTAGTGATATTATTGGTTTGGAGTAAAAAAAAACTTGAAGATCATGTGTTGCAGCTAACACGCATTAAGATTAATATAATACAAAACACACGAGGAAGAATTAATTACTTACTAATTAACTAGGAGTACGGACAAGTACATAATTGATTAGAAACTAAAAAAAACTACTAAGATCCTGCAAGCTGCAAACACTCCTCAAGCTTCAAAGTATTCCTCCACCGAGAGGGACCGGGGCGGCGCCATCTTGTTGACGAGGAAGATCTCGTCAACAATCAATTTGTAGACGGCAAATGTGCCGTTCATCTTGGGGAAGCCGGAGAAGGAGGGGTGAGCTTTGAATAAAGCCCGCTCCGCCTTGAGGCCCTCCTCCGAGTCCCCCGGCAGCATGAGAAGCTGAAAAAAGAGAGAAGGTGAGAGAGAAAGAGAAAGCAAAAGAAAAAAGAAAAGGAGAGATGGAATGTACGTACCTCGCCGGAGAGAGAGATCTTGGCGCAGGAGGGATTCTGCGCCTCTTGACCGCCGCAGCCGTCAAATGAGATCTCACTGACCGTGAGGCTGGCTCGGGCGTCCGTGGGGACAACCATCCCGACCGGGTCGAGGGTGGAGAGGTAGAAGTAGGGGCTCCCCGTGCCTGCATCCGCGTAGGATGCAATGTACCCTTGGGGTACAAACACGAGGCTGTTGAACGAGATCACCCCCCACTTGCCCTTGTGGACAAGCCACCGGGCAAACTCCGGAACGTTATCCACGTTCGGACGGCTCGATGTGCCGGCGGCACTGAGCAACACTACCACTAGAAGGCAGTAGAAAGAAGGCATGAGAGCAGAGAGTGGGAGATGAAATGAGATGAGAGATGAGAGTAGAGAGTTGATATACAGAGGAGGATCGGAGATACCCTTTTTATAGGAGTATCTAATACTCCAGTCCATATGGCACGGCACGGGTTGGCAAGGAAATTATTGACTTACTTGAAACCTTTACAATGTACTATGTGCCTAAAAGTTAGGTCAATTATATTTTATATCATTTCCATCGAGTTGGCACAAGTCCCATCCATTCACTTAATCAATGACGTCACAGATATTAATTTGTGCGTACATGCTTGGTTAGTAGTACTATATTTATTTAGCGCTCAATCAATCTTACAGTATAGCTAAGTACTAAACGGCTTAGAATTATTTTTGAAAACCATATTTTATTGAAATTTAAATAATCAGAAATAATTTATTTAGAAAAATGTAGATTTTTTTTTAAAAAAAATACTGATAGACGCACAAAGTTGTATCTGAAGGGGAAACTACGTCGATCACGGATTGATCATCATATCCGTCGATAATCACCACAAAACAAGGGACTGGAGAGGCTGTTTATAAGGTAAAATGAAGTAAGAAACGGACGCTTATTTTAAACACAATTTAATATTGCTGATAATATAAGTAATAGACTAATATGAGTACATAACAATAGTCAATATCCTTATGAATATAGACAGACACGTGTTTATTATATTGATGTTTTGCATCCCTGCTCACAATTGTCCTTCATTGGCGTGTATATATATATATAGGCTAGTGATCAAGATATAACTAATCTTAAGTGTATAACTAGAGAACAAATCTCGGCCACACATCTTAATGGAACAAATATTATTTATTTTAATAATACAAAATAGGTCAAGGGTATTTTTGGAAATTACATTATGAAAAAGAAGAGCCCAGCATATCCCGCCTGAAGAGAAAGGGTTTTCCAGTATATTCGTGCTAATACTGCTGGTAAGGATTGAAAGTGCAGAGGCAAACCTCGCGAGGTCAGAGGTAAGCGTGAAAGGAGTGGTGGAGCCCACAGCTCTTGCCGATTACGTGTACAAGAAAACCGGAAAGCTCGCGGCGATCGTAAAGGTCGAAGCGGGGAAGAAAGAGGAGGAGAAAGCGAGGAAGAGAAGAAAGCCGAGGAAGCAGAATCTAAGAAAGCGGAGGGGGACGGTAAGGAAAACAGCTGCAAGGAGGCGGCAAAGAAAGAGGAAGAGGAGGATCTGAAAATGGAGGTGAGGAAGAACGAGATGTACTATTACTACCCGCAGCAAAACTACGAGCAGCAGAGATTTGATGTGCAAGAGATGAATGCGTTTAGCGACGAGAATCCAAATGCATGTGCGGTGATGTAAATCCTCAGAAAAGAAGATTGAGGGGTAGAATGGGGAGAGAATGATCGTGGGTAAATCCGACCTTCTGCTCTGGGCAACATCTATGCTCTCTCTCTACATGGTGGTGGAGTGGATACACATAAATCTACAGGAAAGTTCTAGAATTTTGAACCTTCTGTTTTATTTTAATAGTGGAGTATCAAACTTTTGAAATATTGCTTTCGATAATAGTATTATAATGTGTGTGTCATATCATAGCATGTTGTAATTGCTGCTAGCAAAATTTCACTGTTTTGAAAACCTAGCTATTTTGGATTTTACCTAGCAAAATAAAATTACCTCATCACTTTTAGCATGATTTTACTTCACTCTTGTTTACAAAACACATCACTCTTAGCACGATTTTTATAACAAAAAAATTGTGTTATAAATTCCATCTAAATAGATAATTAAGAATGGAATTTAATTGCAACAAATTGTGTGAAATGTAAAATGAATCAAAATCAAAGGAAGATATGTATGAGTATTTAATATCTGTGAGTTTCGTAGTTGATCCGGGGATTTATTTTAAAAGGTTATTATTTGAATCTTTAGTTTTGTTGGAATTATTTGTGAGTTACGTAATTGATAGTATAACTTCAAATCTGCATAAATAGTCAACGGCCCCTCTATTCAACGTTAGAGCACCCACAACCGTGCTCTTGCCAGCGAGCACGGTTGTGGGTCCGGCCCCACTTTTTCTGCCTCCTCTTCGGCAAGAGCACAACACCCACAGCTGTGCTCTTCCGCAAGGACGAGCACAATTCAATTTAAAATTCAATTAAACAAAAACATTTCCATAATATTAAAATTCATTAAAAAACCGAAATAAGATTACAAATGGCAAATAAAATAAAAAAGACCTAATTAAAATCCTAAAAATTAAAAAGTACATAATTAAAATACTAAAAATTAAAAATTACATAATTAAACTCCTAATAATTAAAAATTACATAATTAATATCCTAAAAATTAAAAATTACATAATTAAATTCATAATTGACCGAATTTCCTCCAAATGGATGATGAATGTGTACATTTATAGATGGTTTTGGGATTAAATTTTTTTTAAAAAATTTCAGAAATATTTTCAGAAGAACGGTAATAAAACGACTATATTTTTGGGAATCCGAAAATATATTTTTAAAATTTTTGGTATTATTTTGGATTTTTAAAAAATAAAGAAAAAAAAAAGAAAATGTCAACGGCCAATAGAAACGCGCTACGTCTCCCTGCTCGCTGGCACGGACGTGCTCTTAGCTAAGAGCACGTCCGTGCCAGCGGCAAGAGCGCAGCGGCGGACAAGCCCCTCCTTGCCAGCGGCAAGGACGGACGGTGAGCATGTGCTCACCGTTGCAGATGCTCTTACTCCACCTTACTTGTTGACATTCTCAAATGAGTATTAAATATCATTATTTGAATATTATTCTAATATTTTCCAAGTCCTATTATAAAAATCATATACTAAGAAAACCCAAAAAAATGATTTTTGGTTCAATTTAGAAAAAGATTTCATAAAAAGGGAACTTTTGTTTGTGCTTTATGAATAAGGGGTAGAGAGTAGCATTTTTGATGTTTGAAAAACGCAATTGATTTTAGGATGGATTATTTAGACAGCGACAGCGGTCCCCTCTCTCTTCTGTCCGACGTCGTTTTAGATGATACACATGCCTTCTCAATTTGTTTTAGAAGTTTACGATAACCGCATGACCAAATGAACTCATAGTAGAGGCAGTAGAGCATTGAAAGGCTGGTGAATGGAGAACAATCAAAATTTTAATATTTTAAAAGTAGCTTTTAATATTTCTATTTCCTTTAACTATTAATACTATTACTCCCCTTTAGTCATTAAAAGTCTCATTTAAATTTGGCACCAATTTTAAAAAATACTATAAAAAAAGAGTTAGTGGACTATAAGGTCTACCTAATAGGGACGGAACTAGAAAAACAAATTAGCCAGAGCTGAAACTTCATACTATATAATAATATTAAAAAATTAATTTATAATAAATACTCCATTATTCAATTTATTGTTTTGTCAATTTTTAAAAATCAAACCGAATTAAAAAAGAAAATATGCACTCAGAACTAATATTTATTTGAAATCCAAATGGATATAGAGAAATACTTCTCGTCCTTTAAAAATAAAAATTAAATTCTATGAATATAAACAATATGACCTTTTGATGCATTTTGCTTTAGTTTTTTTATCATCAACAACCAAAACCTGTTAATTCGATCAAATAGAGTCATAGAGATGATGTAATAAATGTGGCATGATCATTGCAAAGAAATGTGTGATCATTATTATTTTAGGAAGAAACCAACGTATAGTTTGAATTTTAGGAAGGAAAATTGGTGTATTTATGCATATGATATAAAAAATAATAACAATAAAGTTCATTATCTAAATATATGAAATTAGATGCCGAAATATGAAGACAATATTGGAACTAAAAATAACTTAAAAGAATAATTTGAGAATTACGATCATTTTACTCGGGCACTCATTTGACTGTACCTATCTTAGTTCTAGAGTAACACTTCACAATTTTTTACTAATTTTAGTAATACTCGTATTCTAGCAAGTAAGAGAGGATTTTTAAAATATGTTGCGGAAATTAAAAGAAATTTGGTGACATTGTTTGTTTGTTTGTGCGATTTCTTATTATTAAGAAATATGGATGAACACGTACTAGTAGATGCTCCTAGTAGAAATGAGGAAATTATACTCCTCTATATATTGTGGTTTAGTAAATTCCTTCTTTATTCTTTGATAATTTTGTGAATGTCGAGGAGATTGAACTTTTAAGGACATTTATAAGAAATATACTGTATTTCGTAAGAAAAAATGTACACGAGATGGAAATGGCGAGTGATTGGATTGAGACTGATACAGAGACACTTACCGCATTGCCTCAACCCGAAGCAGATCTGCCAGAGGCGATCGGAGAGCACGAAGGGGACAGCAGCGACGAGGAGGAAGTCGCGAGGGATGAACCGCGACGGTCGATGAGGCGCGCCGGGAAACCCGAGTGGTTCAAAGATTATGTTTCACGTTAAGTTAGAGCTATTTTAGACTTTTAGTAGTTTTTATTCTTTTTATTTATTTTACGTTATTAGCATGTCTTTTATTTTGAACTTCTAAGTTGAGTCCAATTCGGGTTTTCTTGTTGGTTCTTTCCCAAATCGAATTAGGTCGAACCAAACCTAGGGTCCTTAGCATTAGAGTGTCCACAATGGTTAGGCGCGGCTATAGACGCGCCTCGGGGCTATCTCAGGGCTATCCATAGTGGCAGAGTTGTCCGCCCCTGAGGCGGACGAGGAGATGGGGGCGGTAGACGGCGGACGGGCGATCGCCGACTCCGGGGCAAGGACGTGGCAGATAGCGCGGGCGCCTATAGTGGATGGATGCCCGGGGCGGCTATAGGCGGCTTTTTTTTAAATTCAGTTTAATTCACCTATAAATACACCTCATTCCATTAATTATTTTCACACCATTCCAACTCTTCATCACACAAAATTTCTCTCACTAGAATTTGTGGTAAAAAATGGACAATTTGTGGAGAGACAGTTGGAATGCTCTGATTCAACAAGTGCAACACCAGGCCTCCCAAGAAGATGCGGCGCGCTTGGCGGAGGAGGCGGAGGCTGCGATCCCTCGTGCGATTACGCATCGGCGGACCATCCCACGAGACCACGTCGTTGCGCACCAGCGTCTAATGGCTAATTACCTTGTGGATAACCCCCGTTATCCACCCGAGATATGCCGCCGGAGATTCAGGATGTCGCTACGGTTGTTCAACTATATAGCGACGAATTTGGCGGAGCATTACCGGTGCTTCACCCTCCGGCGTGATGCCACTGGCCGGATCGGGCTGTCTACGCAACAGAAGTGCACCGCTGCACTTCGGTAGCTTGCCTACGCCGGACCAGCCGATATGTTCGATGAATACCTATAGATGGGTGAGACGACTGGCCTCCAGGTGCTTAGGCAGTTTTGTAAGGGGATCCGAGAAATTTTTGGTGGGGAGTTTCTACGTAAGCCTACCCCTGATGAGTGTCAGAGCCTGCTGGATATGCACGGTTCGATCCACTGCTTTCCAGGAATGTTGGAAAGCATCGATTGCATGCATTGGGAGTTGAGGAACTGCCCAGTGGCATGGAAAGGCCAGTTCACAACTGGATTCAAAAGCAAACATCCAACGATGATTCTGGAAGCCGTTGCGGACTACCGTTTGCGGATCTGGCATGTGTATTTCGGTGTGGCAGGTTCGAACAACGACATAAATGTTCTTCAGTCATCGCCGCTCTTCAACGATGAGTGCCAGGGGGAGGGTCCAGAAATCAGCTTTGTAGCCAACGGCACGCAGTACACTAGGGGCTACTATTTGGCAGATGGGATATATCCGCGGTGGCCTGTATTCGTCAAGACTGTCCGCCAACCGGTTGGACCGAAAAAACAATATTTTGCGCGCAAACAAGAGGGTGCTAGGAAGGATGTTGAGCGGGCTTTCGGTGTCCTCCAATCGCGGTGGGCTATTATACGGTGTCCGGCACGAGTTTGGCACGAAGATGATGTCGCGAATATTATGTTAGCATGTATCATATTGCATAATATGATAATATAAGATGAAGGATTTGCGGCAAAGCGCTGGGCACCGGAAGAGGGCGCAAGTACAAGTCACGGTGTTGCCTCCGCGTCGATCCAGATGGGCGTACCACGGAGCAATGAATATTTGATCTAAGTTTCGCTGATATGCGCAGGACGACATCACATACCACACTCCAGGCCTATTTGATTGAAGAAGTGTGGGCACGTAGGGGAGGTGGCAGCGCCGTGTGAATTTTTAGTTGTATTTTTTTTAATTTTCGTTGTATAATTTTACCCTTTTGCAATACAACGAATATCCGTCCCCAATTACCTCTTTTTCTAATTATTTACATTGCGATAATTTTAATTATACCTGATTGAAACTAAAAACATTTTTAAATGAAAATTGATTATAAAATTTGGGGGCTATTGGAAGTGTCCACCATAGTGGGCGGAAACAAAATTTTGGGGTTATGGACAAAAACTGGGGCGGGGCTATTGGGGTGTCTGCCTTATTGTGGACACCCTTATAAATAGGAGGCTTTGTACGATTGAAAGATCAAGAAATTAATACACATAATTTTCCTATTTTTCGCAAAGTTCATCTTGACAAACCCTACTTGCTCGAGAACCCTAGGCTGCTCGACGGGAGGATCCCGCGAACGAACCTAACTCTTCTCCGGCGACTTCGCACTGCCGGACTCGATACGACTACCCTCGTGTCAGAGACCTAGGAGTATATGATTAATTAGTAGTGTTGTGCCCTCACCCATGCTCGAGAGTAATGTATTTTTATAATATAATATTGTAAATAATGTTACTGTGCTAATCCTTGAATCTGAACAATTTTTCAGGAATTAATCATATCTTTAATTTATACTACAAATTATACTCATTTCCCGAATACATGAATTTAAAGTGCTGAAATATAAATAACAATATTGGAACTAATCAAATACTACAACTAAATAAGGAATTAGAAGTCAGAGGCGATTATATAAGTTGAGTTAGATCGCTTCTTAGTTCTTAACCGAATGAAATTCATCAACTTGAACATCAAGAATTCATCCAATAAATAGTATTGGTACCAATTGTAGAGAGATCACGTGAGTGATATACATCTGTAAGGTAAATTCGTATTTTTGTAAAAAAAAAACTTTGAGAACTAACTAATTTTATTGTGTACCCTGCACCCATCTATTGACCCCAACCAATTAACCCAACTATTTATACTAATAAGTAATAACAAACGTGAAATTATGCGTCATCTACATGACCTCGATGCCTCATCTAATTGAGCATAATGAATCAAGTGATAAATTTGATTTCGAAATTGCCATTATCATTAATCTGGGCTTAATCGGAAATAAATCATGTTGGTCCTAAAGCCTTTTCAGAAAAGTCTCGCCCGATTTTATTATGATAGGAGGTGGTCTGCTACTCTGCTTTATACTAGTATATCTCAGCATATCAATAAGTTGTGAGAGATCGATTTAATTCCTCATTTATTATGATAAAGCCATAAGATTTTTAATTGCTGTTATGATTTTAAAGCCTCCCGCCAAACATTTTTTATATTTTTTAAATTTTCCATGCCAAAGCGTACATCACAATTCACAAGTGAGTCAAAAAATATAAAAAATTTAGATCCAGAGGTACATCATTCAATTTGATTAAGTGCATAGTGTTATTTGAAGTGCACCATCTGAAAAATTATTTCCATCGTATCACCCAAAAAATTATGTTGTAGAAGTTTGTGCGGTCTACGTTATAAATCAACAATGATTGCATGTAAAAATAAGGGACGAGGATTGTTCTAAGGGGTGTGGTCTACGGTATCCCACATTGCCGGAGAAGAGAGAGGTGAGGCACCTAGTGCGGTACCGGGTGCGGTGTACGGTATCTTCTCCAATTATCGGCATGATGATTTGATAACATGACTTGCATCAAATTCGTAGTAAATTGTTAAATGGACGTACTATGAAATAATCACTACACTTTATTAAATATTCGACGATTTTCATCCTTCTATTAAAAATTCAACTATTTTAAAAATTACTTTTCAATTCAATAATAATAATAAAATCAATTTTCCGATTATATAGTACTGTATATGATTATTTAGTGGTGCGCTACAATTTGAACAATTATTGAAAACGCAGAACTATTCAGCAAAAGATAGGAGACTACTGTATTTATAATAATATTGTAAATAAAATTTCACGAATACACTTTTGGTACCTCCACTTGCACATCATGTGCGTTAAAAAAGTACTACATTTGTTAGGCAATTTAAAAGAAGAATTTGAAAATTATTGTTTTACACCTAGATTTTTCTCATCATCTGACATTACCTAATCCCATGTGAACATTTTACCAAATTTTGCTTGCTAATTTTGATAAATTAAAAAAAAAGTACTATAATGAAGTAAGAGACCGTATTCAGAAAATTTTGGGGAAAAAGTTCATTAATGACAATTACTCCTACTATATTTAATATTGGCCAATCTCAAATCTGAATCAGCTCCCACGTCAATGTCAAACTTTATTGTCCTCTCATTCATGAAAATAATACTCATATTTGTATTGTTTAGATATAAAATAGACCACACATTTTCTGGTATAAAAATTGACATAAATCTTGTAGACAGCAAATAAAATTAAATACTCGATCCATAGTTACTCCCTATATTTTAACCAAATATACACAGTACTTAACTCTCCCTATGCATTATTAAAAACAAAAAATATGAGAAAGAAAATGAGGATATCATATTATAAATGCATTAAATTTAATTAAGCAAGATTCCTTTTTCTCATGTCAGCATATACAATGGCAAGTAGGAGTACTTGTCTGAAGTATAAAGCGAAATTAAAATTAAGGTAGTTATGATATTATTATATAGTTGGGCCGACTCTTGTCTTATGGGCTTGATAAGTCAATAATGGATGTAGATGATTTTTCTAAGTATTGTTTTCTAATGACATGGGAATATACGTGTTGGAACATTTAGTAGGAGAACACTTTATCAGAAAAAAATTAATGAATAAACGTAACTCAATCTCTTACACTTCATTTTATTAGTAGTACTATAAATTATGTGTTTCATGATGTAAAATCAGTGTCATATAAAACACAGCACATATATTAAACTTTATAAATTTTAACGCACCTACACAGAAAAAGAGAATCGACTACTAAACCAATACTAGTAATTTTGTAAATTTGATTGTGACAAAACTAAAATGAGCTGTACCATGTAGACCAGAAATCACATGAAAACCACGTAATTTTATTATACCTATTCTAGTTCAAGATCCAATTAACTAATAACAATTGACAGTTAAGTGCTCGGTGAAAGGCCAAAAGTGCTCGGGATATTGGGAAATACCGAGCACTTCAAGTGCTCTTTATTTGCTTCCTTGGAGTATTTATCCGAGCAACGATAGTGCTCACTAAACTGGTCAACGCAACCTTGTGCGATCATCCCAAGCACCTTCTCATGCTTGGAACACTTGTGCTGAATAAAGCGAGCACCTACTCGTAGCTATGCCAAGAAATTCTATTACAAAAGCATAAAAACTACTCCATGAATTACTATTTGGGCCAATCCTGATTTTCTTCCGATCTATTAAATTGAACTTTACTTTTGTCTTCTCCACAAAATCATTTCTAATTAATATTGAAGTTCGAACATAAAGTTCGTTTGAATAAATTAAATCACGTTAAAATGTCGCACAGTAAGTTTATAGAAGGGAATGCAATGTTGTTATTTAAATGGTGGTGGAAATTTGCAATAAGCCAACGCTGGAAAAAAGTTGTGAGCTCTATATACAACACTAGACACATCGGGGACTTTCAAATGATGGAGAATAGAAATTCACCAAGCACATGGTGTCAAATTCTAAACTTTTCACAATTCAGCAAAGTGCAATAAGTGGCAGAGAAATGAATAAAAATAAAAGTGGGTGAAGTAGCATGCTAGCTCAGAAAGTGTAGTGTGCACTTGATAACTCTCAATCCAACAGGTCCAGATGATTCGTTAGATCACAGGGTCTAGGGGATCATGAATCTATCAGAAATGGTCGTTAGACACACTTTTTCTTCTTCAAAAACCTCAAGCCACTATACTATTGGCTAGTATAGGGAAATAGAGGATCGATCCCACGAGGACAGACGTGCTACGAAACTGTATTTGAGATGTTTTGGGAGAGGTTGGCTGCTGCCACGCAACAAGTGGGTCAAGTATTTAAACTACTGGACTTGGGAAATCAGAACTAGACAATACAGTAATCATATTTTTCATCAATCATATTCTTTTAATCATTTTCGGGAAATCATAGTCCTATTATAATTAACAGAAATTTCAATTATTATTACTTTAAAATCATTATATTTTCTTCTTTTCTATTTATTATTAATATATATTTTCATAAAAAAATTTATTTACCATTCAATATTTGAGTTTGTTCGTAAAATTGTACACTTGCATATATGTATTACTAGTATTATTAAGAATCTAGAGTTATGTTATACTCCAATGTCTTTTTCTTTATTAAATAAAGACTAAAGGCCCAAAATGGTCCTTAACATATTGCGTTTTTTTTGTCAAAAACATTATCTTTTAAATTATTCGGTCCCTCACATTTGAAATCGGATCACATTTGGTCCATTTTGGACGGTTCCGTCAAATTTTTGACTGTTTTAATTACCGGGTCTCAAATCCGTCACTAACTGGGAGAAACCGATCCGTCACTAATTCGTCACTAATTCGTCACTAATCCGTCACCATTAAATTTCTTGAGATTGAAAAACCAAATTCTTGAAATCGACATGGTGAAGACCAAGGACGGAGTCTACGCCGCCAAGGCGAAGAAAGTCGTCATCTTGTGGGACCTCGATAACAAGCCGCCGCGCGGCCCGCCGTACGAGGCGGCGCAGGCCCTGAAATCAATGGCGAAGAAATTCGGCGATGTGATCGACATCGCCGCCTACGCCAACCGCCACGCCTTCATCCACCTGCCCCAGTGGGTCGTCCAGGGCCGCCGCGAGGAGCGCCGCCTCGACGCCCTCGAGCGGAGGGGGCTGTCGACGCCGGAGGAGCCCTACATTTGCCCCGTCTGCGGGAGGAAATGCAAGACCAACATGGATTTGAAGAAGCATTTCCGTCTGCGGGAGGCAGAAGAAGATGAATCGGATGCGGAGCTTGAAGGGGAAGAAGCGGAGGAATTTCAAGGAGAGGTTTATCGACGGGAACGAGAAGTACAACGAGGCCGCGAGGCGTTTAGTGACGGATTAGTGAGCAGGCGTTGGGTATGGGCTGGCGCAGGATCTGAGGCGGGCTGGGGTGTATGTGAAGACGGATTAGTGAGCAGGGGGTTTTTCAATCTCAAGAAATTTAATGGTGACGGATTAGTGACGGATTAGTTTCTCCCAGTTAGTGACGGATTAGTGACGGATTTGTGACCCGGTAATTAAAACTGTCAAAAATTTAACGGAACCCTCCAAAATGGACCAAATGTGATCCGATTTCAAATGTGAGGGACCGAATAATTCAAAAGATAATGTTTTGGACCAAAAAAAAAGAAACACAATATGTTAAGGACTATTTTGGGACTTTAGTCTTAAATTAATTTACAAAAATGCAATAGATAGAGAGATGGCTTTGATCGATATAGACAAACACGTGTGGATTAAATCTGTGCCAATAACACGTGTCGATTAAATTTGCGTTTTGCATGTTCGCTGGCAATCGTCATCATCGTACAACTTTATACAGTACGTCATTGTCCTCATCAATTAATTATTCAATTACTATTTCTAATTAGTCGGATTTTTTAGTAACAAGACTCCTATTGCTAATTTTCGTGTTCGATGATGAAATAAATTCATCGTCGTGACTAGATAGATGGAACCCGTTGCATATAAAGCCTGGAAAACCAAATTCCTTAAAATATAAACCTTAATTCTTGATCGATTTCATATTAAATACTGGAGTACTGATTTTCATTCCGTCAAACTAACTAAAATGTACTACTACCTTTATTAATTATTACTACTATAAAAGAGTTTGTCTTAAATTTTCTAGCATTCCATAATTTGCATTGACGTGGACGAAAACTCATGTACATAACTGGTCTCAGACAATATATTTGATAACAATATACTATATTTGACATTATCCAGGCAAATAAAATAGAAATAGAGAAGGGATGGAGAAAGAACCGTGACTCTTAATTCAATACTTGTTTGATTATGTATGCAAATTCGAGTATTACTTTTCAAAGTAATGAAAAATTGTGAAGTAAACTAGCATGAATATTAATGAGTAATAATAGAAATAAATTAACGATAACACCCGGACTGACATTTTCTATCCTTTTTAGAGAGATGGTCGAATTTATTTTAAGCTGATTTTCGCCTTTCTTATAGTCGGAAGAAGGAAAATAAAAATATTTTTGAGCCTATCAATTCTTTCTCTTGAGAAAACCTCTTGAACCGTGAGACTCGAGAAGGAGGAGGCGATTGTTTTGAACCGCGAACAGCCCCGACTAGGCAGGAGACCCACGAATTTGGCAGAGGTAGTAAGTGGACATTGATGAGGAGTTATAGACTTCTCTGAATTGGGGTTTCTGTTGGGAAATAAACACAGGCAATCACGAATATGAAAGAGAATGAATACAAGAAATTGTTTACCCAGTTCGATACAATGTGTATCTACGTCTGGGGGCGATGCCAAGCCAGAGATTTCACTATATAATTTCAGGATGATTTAACAATGAGGGAGCACCTCTATTTATAAGTAACTAGAGAGCCCTAATTCTAGTCAAATTAGGAAACATATTCCATAAGAAAATATCTTTTAAGGAATAAATCTATCACAAGGAAATATACTTCAAGGAAACAAATCCTAAACATGGTAGGAGATATTTTAGGCTCCATAATTAACAATCTCCCACTTGAAGACTAACAACTCCTAAACAACCATTTCTTCGTGATCTCATCCCTTCATCCGCTTAGCATCGCCTAACCTTCTCTTCAAGTTCCAAGGCCAATTGAAGCTATGCATAGCTTCAATTTCTCTAAGGTCACCACCTTAGTAAACATGTCTGCAGGATTCTCACTTCCAAGTATCTTCACAAGTTGCAGGATTTTCATCTCCACTAGGTGTCGAATGTAATGATATTTCAACTCCACATGCTTTGTCCTAGAATGAAACGCTGGATTCTTCGCCAAGAAAATAGCACTCTGACTATCACTGTAGAGTATGCTACTCTTGTTCTCCTTCCCAAGTTCATCTAAGAAACTCTACAACCACACCATCTCCTTGCTTGCCTCTGTCGCAGCTACATATTCAGCCTCCGTAGTAGACAAAGCAACAGTCTTCTGCAACTTAGAAGTCCATGAAATAGCCGTACCACCATAAGTAAATACATACCCGGTTGTGCTTCTTCTCCCATCAAGATCGTTGGACGCCAAGTCTGCATCCACATAACCTGCCAGCTCGACATTCTTGCCATTGAAACATAAGACGCTTTCTGTAGTACCTCTCAAGTATCGAAGGATCCATTTAACTGCTTCCCAATGTTGCTTGCCCGGATCACCCATGAACCGGCTCACTACTCCCACTGCTTGTGCAATATCAGGCCTCGTACACACCATTGCATACATAATACTGCCAATTGCTGAAGCATAAGGAATTTTCTTCATTTCAGCACGTTCTTCTTTTGTACTCGGCGACTCCTTCTTCGACAGCTTAAAGTGACTGCCTAAAGGCACACTTACTGGCTTCGAATTATCCATGTTGAATCTTTCCAAAACCTTACCAATGTAAGCAGCTTGCGAAAGATACAATTTTCCTGCCGCCTTGTCACGCTCGATTCTCATGCCCAAAATTTGATTAGCCTCTCCAAGATCTTTCATGGAGAATGGTTCAGACAATTGCCTTTTCAACTTATCCATCTCCTTTTGATCACCTCCTGCGATCAACATATCATCAACATATAATAACAGAATAAGATAGCTCTTGTCAAACCTCTTGTAGTAACAACAATGGTCAGCGTAGCATCTTTTATAGCCAATCTCCATCATGAATCCATCAAACTTCTTGTACCACTGCTTTGGAGCTTGCTTTAAACCATACAAGCTCTTCTTCAACTTGCATACAAGGTTTTCCATTCCTTTAACTATGAATCCTTCAGGCTGTGTCATGTACAACTCATCCTCCAAATCACCATGAAGGAATGCCGTCTTTACATCCATCTGATGTAACAATAGATTTTCTGCAACTACCATACTCAACACTAAACGAATAGTAGTTAGTTTCACAACAGGAGTGAACACATCTGTATAATCAATACCGTATCGTTGCTCAAATCCCTTGACAACCAGCCTAGCCTTGTAGCGCTTGCTACCATCAGCTTCACCTTTGATTCGATAGACCCACTTGCAATGCAATGCCTTTTTCCCTTTAGGAAGTTCCACAA
Source organism: Salvia splendens (assembly GCF_004379255.2). Classification (NCBI taxonomy): domain Eukaryota; kingdom Viridiplantae; phylum Streptophyta; class Magnoliopsida; order Lamiales; family Lamiaceae; genus Salvia; species Salvia splendens. The sequence goes on along the minus strand of NC_056036.1, from coordinate 3,832,527 downwards.
GCTCCCATGTGCCATTTAGGAGAAGAGAGGCAAACTCGTCATCCATGGCAATTTTCCACCTTCGTTTATCAGGGCCTTCTCCTGCCTCTGCATAACACTCGGGCTCACCACCATCAGTAAGTAACAAATAGAAATTAGAGGGCGAGTACCTATCAGGTGCATGTCGCTCTCTAGTCGATTTAGGCAGCGGAATAGTCGGTGGTGGAGTGCTTGGTTCTTCTTCAAGCACCTCTTCAGCATTCTGTCTCTCCTTGCTCCACTCGAGTTTGAGATGTCTAGCTCGACCACTTGTGGCTCAGAACTGCTGGGACTTGACGCCTCCAATCTATCCTTGTACAATACCTGTTCATTGAAGATGACATCTCTACTGCGAATAACCTTACGGTTCTGCTCATCCCAGAGTCTATAACCGAACTCATCGCCTCCATAACTAATGAACGTACACTTAATAGATTTAGCATCCAACTTACTTCTCTCAACGGAACTAACATGAGCATAAGCAACACAACCAAAGATGCGTAGGAAAGATAGATTTACCTCTTTTCCTGTCCAAACCTCCTCGGGTATCCGAAACTCCAAGGGAACTGATGGACCTCTATTAATTAGGAATGCAGCTGTGTTGACTGCATCTGCCCAAAAACTCTTTGGCAATCCAGTTTTCAACCTCATGCATCTTGCTCGCTCATTCAACGTTCTGTTCATGCGCTCTGCGATTCCATTCTGCTGTGGAGTTCCTTTCACAGTTTTCTCCATGCGGATTCCATTCTCGGCGCAGAATTCCTTGAACTTTGCAAGTTCATATTCTCCTCCATTATCGGATCTTAGACACTTCACCTTCATCCCGGTTTCAGTTTCAACAAGGGCTTTCCATTTCCTGAAAGCGTCAAACGCATCGGATTTACTCTTCAGAAAATAAACCCATAGCTTTCGAGTAGAGTCGTCGATGAAAGACATATAATATTCAGAGCCTCCTAGGGACTTCACAGGTGATGGTCCCCATAGATCAGTGTGGACCATCTCCAACTTCTGTGTCTTCAATTTTCTGCCTCCTCTTGAGAAACTCACCCTTTTCTGTTTCCCAAACACGCAATCCTCGCACAGGCCAACTTCAACAGTTTTCAAGCCAGGCAGTAAACCTCTTGAGCACATTATCTTCATCCCTTTCTCTCTCATGTGGCCAAGACGACAGTGCCACAAATCTGCATTATTTGCCTCACTTGCAATATCAATGCAATCTTTGGAGTTAGTTGTGGTATACAACGTACCCTCCTTCTTACCTCGAGCTACTATCATAGCTCCCTTGGTAATCTTCCAATTGTTGCAGCCAAACGTCACGGTGTACCCTTCTGCATCAAGCTGCCCAATCGAAATCAAACTTCTCTGCAATCCAGGAATGTGTCTGACTCCATTCAGTTTTATTACGGATCCATTGGACGTCAATACCTTCACGTTTCCCTTTCCCACGATATCTAAGGGCTCATCATCAGCCAGATGTACCTACCCAAAATCGCCAGAAACGTAGTCTTCCATTATCTCCACATTGCTGCAGGAGTGAAACGACGCCCCAGAATCCAATACCCACGATTCCATCGGACTACTGACGCTCAAGACCAACGCCTCGCCATCGTCATCAGACATGGTAGCGTTTGCTGTCTTCTTGTTCTTTTGATCCTTATTCTTATACTTCTTCGGTGCCTCACACTGATTTCTAAAATGCCCAAACTCATCACAATTCCAGCATTTAACTTTATCAAAATCCTTCTTGGATTGGCTCCTTCCTCTGGAATTTGACCTTCCACGATTTTGCCTTCCCTTCGATCTGCCTCTCTGTTCTGTATTTAGTGCTGATCCCGAAGTAGAAGATCCTGATTCTCTCCGGCGAACTTCCTCACCAATCATCAGATCTCTTACTCTGTCAACTGTTAAGTTTGTCTCTGCAGCAGTAACTGCTGTCACTGTGCCAGCCCAACTCTCAGGCAAAGACGATAGCAAAATCAGGGCACGAATTTCATCATCGAATTTTATATCAATCGAGTTCAGTTGCGAAGTAATCATGTTGAACTCGTTGAGATGTTGTTGCACCAGCTTTCCCTCTTGCATTCTAAAATTAAACAATCGTCTAATCAGATGTACCTTGTTTGCCGTTGAGGGTTTCTGATACATGTCCTCCAAGATCTTTATCATCTCCTTTGTCGACTTTGCTGCAGTCGTGTGATAAGCCACATCCTTGGACAACGATAGCCTAATCGCGCTCATCGCTTTTCTGTCCAGCAGCTCCCACTCCTCATGTTCCATCTTTTCGGGTTTGGTTTTTAAAGGCTTCCAGAGTTCTTTACCGTACATGTAATCCTCAATCTGCATCTTCCAAAATCCGAAATCAGATCCATCGAACTTCTCTACAGCAATTTTCTCGTCGATCCCCATCGTGATTTCTGCCTCTTAAACCCTAGGCTCTGATACCAGTTGTTGGGAAATAAACACAGGCAATCACGAATATGAAAGAGAATGAACACAAGAAATTGTTTACCCAGTTCGATACAATGTGTATCTACGTCTGGGGGCGATGCCAAGTCAGGGATTTCACTATATAATTTCAGGATGATTTAACAATGAGGGAGCACCTCTATTTATAAGTAACTAGAGAGCCCTAATTCTAGTCAAACTAGGAAACATATTCCATAAGGAAATATCTTTTAAGGAATAAATCTATCACAAGGAAATATACTTCAAGGAAACAAATCCTAAACATGGTAGGAGATATTTTAAGCTCCATAATTAACAGTTTCCTGCCGCGGAAAGAAGAAGAAGAAGAGAGGAAATTGGTTTTGGGGTTTCTCTAATTTGGAACCGCTTGAGGTAGAAGAAAAGAAACAAGTGGGTTGGTTTTTGGTTTAATTGACGTATTGGGTCCATCTCTAAATTTTAAATTATTGGGCTAATAATTATACTGACTTTGGGCCAAAGAAATAAATAGCTGGATTGGAGATTTCTTTGTGCCAGCTAAATTAAGTAACGTGGGCTGAATTTACGAGTAACACATGAGAATTTTAGAATTTCCTAAGAAAGATAAAAGGGGTGATTTTTGCACCCTTTTTGAGAATGGAACGGAAACACAAGATGAGGATTTAACCGAACTAGGTGGGCTTTTCCATCCTACATTATTGTTTCGGCTTGCTTTTAAATTTATGTTATATCTTTCAAGTATTAGCTATATGTTTAAACTCCAAATATGTTGTGTTATGTCATATTTTGTTTTCGAAGATGTGCCTATCTAATCGCCTACTAGGGAGTGGGTCCCTACTAGATATCATGAGTTTAATCGAATTCAGATTCATGTCATATTTTGTTTTCGAAGATGTGCCTATGTAATCGCCTAGTAGGGAGTGAGTCCCTACTAGATATCATGAGTTTAATATAATTCAGATTTGATTATGGATTGGATCCCTATTCAAGCTAGTGTGCACAGAGGGGATCGTGCGCTATCTTTCGAGTTGACCGGTCCGACGATCGAGAATGTGGTCAGGTTCTCGTTTCACATATGAGGTTCAGTCGTTCAGATATGGTATGAGAGAGAAAATTGGGCTACAACCATACCTTTAACCTAGAAAATGTTTTGATGACTTGGCCTTTTGTAAAACTCCGAGTTTACTTTTAAATGTTGACACAATATTTAGTGAAAATTAGTTTTGGCATGTGTTCACTGAGTCCTGCGTATATTTGAAAAATATGCAGATTGAGATATGTTAAAAGCTGTTTGAAGTGCACTAGTATTTTTTTTCCCACCTTAAAAGTCTATTCACCCACAACCACTGTAATTTTTGTTTAGGAAAAAAATCACTGTCACTAACTATTTTGCTAATTAAGTCCTCTTATTTCATCACACGATATGAAATTACAAAATTATCCTTCGTAAGTCGTAACTTTAAAAAGTTGCATGGATGATAAGAGAAAGAGGTATGAGAGTGAGAGCAGATGGTGTTCTTGATCCTCACAATTTCATGCTACCATTTTATATTTTTTTTCCCCAAAATCACTTAAAACATTCTTCCTCTTCTGCCTTCTCCACTCGATTTTGATTTTCTGTTCAATCAGCCATTTTCTTTCTCTCACTCACTAAACATCTCTCTTTGAATCCAAGTCTTCCTCACTTGTCTAATTTTCCACCTAATTTCAAATCATTTGACAATTCACATTTCACACACACACGCCCACACTATTCATAGGCCATAGCCATGAATTCCATGCTTAATCTTCATATTATTATTTAATCTATTATTTATGGTCT